>NC_136513.1:77413457-77673457 GCF_053919585.1 Euprymna scolopes | reverse complement strand
CTTTCTCCTATGACAACAGGGCTGGGCTTTTGGTTCTCTCTCTTCTCTCCATTCTTTCTCCAAACTCTTCTGCGACTTTGTTTTAACTCTTTTGTGGCCTATTCTTTTCCTCAAGTTGATTCATAAAAAAAAAAAAACTTGTCCTTATATCTGGTACCACTTAATCTCAATTTTGCACATCAATTTCTACTTGACTATTCAGGAAAAAACAGGCTAAGCGTCATGATTCTAGCAGTGGAACCGAGTCCTCTAGTGGCAATGATTGGTAAGTACTGCTTAAAACAAGGGCTGTAACTCTTCCTTTGACTGTTGTCGTTAGGAGTTGGATTATGTTTAATATATAACTGTTCAGAAGAAACAATTGTGTGTGCATGCATCCTGCACACATTAATGTCTATTATTTCTATTGTTGCCTTGTCCATCATTAAGTTTTTTTTTTTGTTATTAAATATATCTGCAGATACTTTAAAGTTTTAGTTGTTGTCAAAGAAATGTTTGGCTGCCGTCCAGAATGTATTCATTGTTTGTTTCAAAGTTGTTTATATATAAGTATAATTAACCCTTTGAATTCTTTTCCTGGGACTAGCCTCAAGTCTGTAAAAGTTTCTTAACATCTGAAATGAAGAGGATAAATGTTCAGATTTATGGATTTAATTTTTAAACGGATTGATATTTTTTTAATTGCACATTTAGTGATGAAAATTTTATTTTGAGCTTAATAGTGATAGACTGAAGGAAAAGCTGTTCTGAGCTTAAGGCTATTGGACAGACAAAAACTATTCCAATCTAAAGCCAACAGATCAGCAAAAATGTGATTTCAAACCTAGAGCTAACAAACCGAAAATGCTATTTCAAGCTTAGGGACAACGGACAGATAATAATGCTATTTCCAGCTTAAGCCCGACTGGCCGGTGGGAATGGTATTTTCAGCTTAAATCTCTTACTGACTGACAACTCTTGATAAAGATGCTGTGATGCTTGTAAAAAAAAAAAAAAAAAAAAAAATGCACACACACAGAAAATCTTCTGAAAGTTTGATGAAAACGTTATTTCAACTTGAAGCCTGACCAATTAGCAGACTGGAAAAAGGTTACTCCTAGAACTGCTATTAAACATTTAAAAATAAATCTTGTGCAAAAATTAAATCTTCGTTTTTACAATACATCAGACTTGGATTTGATTTCAAAGGGTTCAACTCATTTGGATGTTGTCATTTTAATCGTTCGGAGCTCGTGAATTAGATTTCAATTTTATTTTAAAAACAATTTCTTGTCGAATTCCACATTGATCAATTTTGTTTGTACTTTGAATATTCCAGTGTTGAAGATTTTAATCTAAAAATATTCTTTCAGTTAATTCACATGGAATTACATATTAATCTTCTGTGCACAATCTATATTATTGATTTAATGCTTTATTTAAAAAGTTAAACTAGACATTTTTATGGTTTGATTATACAGTGTTATTGTTTTGCTAATATATGGAAGACTGACATGTCATAAGAAAGAATTGATGCTGATGGAATTGCTTGACAGCTGAAACTGATTTACTGTTTTGGACTGTCTTTTGTTTGAATAAGCTATTATCTTCTCGGCCATAATGATGTAGTAGAAAGAAAAATCTCCCTTGTGATTTGTGATAAGGATTTTGCTTTTCCCATATAGGACATCTTTTGTTTTCAAATATTCAATAATTCTTTATGATAGTAAAATGCTTTATTTTAATTCAATGAGAAATGCTTGATTAAAATGAAAAATATATTGAATTCTTTTATATCAAGGGAATGAATATATATATATGGGCATTCAAGTTGATCAGGAGTTTTGAAAGATTAAAAAGAACAATTTTTACTCTTAAATAAAATCTTACAAATCAAAAATGTTAACAGTTGCCAATTAAACTCTGAATAATGTAGATGTGAATGATGATTTGCAAAAACTAAAAGTTATATATACTTTGTCTGTTTATCTTCTTTGAAAAAGTGCAAAATACAATTACATAAATTTCTGGCTTTAAGGCACTGATGTTTATGGAGAACAAATATTACATTTTTAAATATCTGTTTGCGCACATACAAAAAATTTTTTTTTTTAAATTACATTAACAACAAATTAGTCACAAGGCCATTCAAAAATGTGGGGATAATAAATTTTCTTAGTCATCCTTTTTCACCATGCAAAATTTCTATCCTACTCTTAACTCGAATCACCAATCACCATAATACCACATTTACTCTAGAAGCCATCCTACTTTTAAAAAAAAAAAATCTCAAATCATTCAAAATTTTTATTAAAATTGAATAAGTTTATATACAATTGCACTTTGATCTTAGTTTTAGGCAGACATGCAAACATACATACATACATTTATATATTGGTAACTAAAAATTTTCAACCCAAACCGATTAAAAAGTTTGCCCTATCTGTGAATACCCTTTATGTCAAATTTCAAATGTTTAGACCAGAAATTGCTGAGTAATTTGGTAGACCGCAGAGGTCAATTTTTTTTTTTAACTTTGACCCCCTATTATGACCCTGAACATTTATTGTTTTAGGCTCAAATCAAATTATTAAGTTAGATCCATGTCCAAGGCATCTATATCTAAAATTTCAATTGTTTAGACCCAAAATTGACGGAGGAGTTTAGTAGAGTTCTCAAAGATCGAATCGTTTAACTTTGACCCCTTAACAGCCAAATTTCTGGCCGAAAATAGGTTTCAAAGATTTTCCTAAATCTCAGTACCCTGTGTATCAAATTTCGAGTCTGTAGACTTAAAATTAACAGAGTTATTGCATTGGGAAATGTACACAGACACGTTCACTTTTATAGATATATATAGATTGACTGTAATAAAAAATTGAATCTTCAAATTTTTGGAGAATGTCACTTTGAACTGTTTACTAACATCGTTCATTTAATCCTTACTGTAAGTTATAACGAACAAGAGCAAAATATTTTTGAGTCTTGGCTGATCTGATGAGAACAATCTAAACCTGCAAATTAAATGAAAGTTGTTCAGAATTCTTTAAATGATCAACAAGATGTACACTAGAGGTTAGATCGGATGAAACCTTGTTATATAAATATAATAAAGATGAAAATAGTTAAAATATTACAAATAATCAAATTTTGGGAGATATATATATATATATATATATATATATATATATATAGTTTTTGATGATTTCTTTCTGAAGTTGGGTATTTTTGTGTTTTTTTGGTACTTGGGAGAGGGTTGTTTTAGATATTTGGGAGGGTGTGTTTTGGTATTGGGGTTGTTTTAGGTATTTGTGAGGGCATGTTTTGGGTATTGGGAGGGGAGTGTTTTGGGTACTTTTGGGGGCTACTTTGGGTATCTTGTGCGTTCGGGTTTAGGGGGATGTTTTGGGTATTTTGAGGAGGGGTATTTTTTGAGCGTGTGTTTTGGATATTTTTTGTGCGTGTGTTTTGGATATTTTTTGTGCGTGTGTTTTGGATATTTTTTGTGCGTGTGTTTTGGGTATTTTTTGAGCGTGTTTTGGATATTTTGTTTTGTTTTTGTGTGTGTGTTTTGGATATTTTGTTTTTGTTCGTGTGTTTTGGATATTTTGTTTTTGTGCGTGTGTTTTGGATATTTTGTTTTTGTGCGTGTGTTTTGGATATTTTTTTTTGTGCGTGTGTTTTGGATATTTTGTTTTTGTGCGTGTGTTTTGGATATTTTG
Source organism: Euprymna scolopes (assembly GCF_053919585.1). Classification (NCBI taxonomy): domain Eukaryota; kingdom Metazoa; phylum Mollusca; class Cephalopoda; order Sepiida; family Sepiolidae; genus Euprymna; species Euprymna scolopes. The sequence goes on along the minus strand of NC_136513.1, from coordinate 77,669,756 downwards.
TTTTTGTGCGTGTGTTTTGGATATTTTGTTTTTGTGCGTGTGTTTTGGATATTTTGTTTTTGTGCGTGTGTTTTGGATATTTTGTTTTTGTGCGTGTGTTTTGGATATTTTGTTTTTGTGCGTGTGTTTTGGATATTTTGTTTTTGTGCGTGTTTTGGGAATATTTTTTGTGCATATTTGTTGGGTAGTTTTTTGTGTGAGCCTGTGTTGGATAGGGTTTTGTGTGTGTGTTTAGATTATATTCAAAATTGCTGTATAGATTTCTATTTTAAGTCTCTAAAAAAATCTAGAGCACGCTAGCTGAGTAGACAAGTAGTTTTAGGTTGGACAGGAAGTAGACTAAAAAAGAAACTAATTAAACTTAGCTAGAATGACCCGGAATTGCCCTGGAACCACCAAGTAGGTAATTAGAACACAGATGAAGTTTTCTCTTTTCCTACCAGTTTATTTTTTATCATTTTTTTTTTATGCTTGTGAATATAGATCATTTGTTCGGTTAAAATTTTTTTTTTTTATGCTTGTGAATATAGATCATTTGTTCGGTTAAAATTTTTTTTTTTTATGCTTGTGAATATAGATCATTTGTTCGGTTTAAATTTTTTTTTTTTATGCTTGTGAATATAGATCATTTGTTCGGTTAAATTTTTTTTTTTTTTTTATGCTTGTGAATATAGATCATTTGTTCGGTTAAAATTTTTTTTTTTTTTATGCTTGTGAATATAGATCATTTGTTCGGTTAAAATTTTTTTTTTTTATGCTTGTGAATATAGATCATTTGTTCGGTTTAAATTTTTTTTTTTTTTTATGCTTGTGAATATAGATCATTTGTTCGGTTAAAATTTTTTTTTTTTTATGCTTGTGAATATAGATCATTTGTTCGGTTAAAAATTTTTTTTTTTTATGCTTGTGAATATAGATCATTTGTTCGGTTAAAATTTTTTTTTTTTTTTTTATGCTTGTGAATATAGATCATTTGTTCGGTTAAAATTTTTTTTTTTTTATGCTTGTGAATATAGATCATTTGTTCGGTTAAAATTTTTTTTTTTTTTTATGCTTGTGAATATAGATCATTTGTTCGGTTAAAATTTTTTTTTTTTTATGCTTGTGAATATAGATCATTTGTTCGGTTTAAATTTTTTTTTTTTTATGCTTGTGAATATAGATCATTTGTTCGGTTAAAATTTTTTTTTTTTTATGCTTGTGAATATAGATCATTTGTTCGGTTAAAAATTTTTTTTTTTTTTTTATGCTTGTGAATATAGATCATTTGTTCGGTTAAAATTTTTTTTTTTTTATGCTTGTGAATATAGATCATTTGTTCGGTTTAAATTTTTTTTTTTTTATGCTTGTGAATATAGATCATTTGTTCGGTTAAAATTTTTTTTTTTTTATGCTTGTGAATATAGATCATTTGTTCGGTTTAAATTTTTTTTTTTTTATGCTTGTGAATATAGATCATTTGTTCGGTTAAAATTTTTTTTTTTTATGCTTGTGAATATAGATCATTTGTTCGGTTAAAATTTTTTTTTTTTTATGCTTGTGAATATAGATCATTTGTTCGGTTAAAATTTTTTTTTTTTTATGCTTGTGAATATAGATCATTTGTTCGGTTAAAATTTTTTTTTTTTATGCTTGTGAATATAGATCATTTGTTCGGTTTAAATTTTTTTTTTTTTATGCTTGTGAATATAGATCATTTGTTCGGTTAAAATTTTTTTTTTTTTATGCTTGTGAATATAGATCATTTGTTCGGTTTAAATGCATTCTGTTTTGCTATGTACTTTTAGCTTTTGTAATAGAACAAGACCACCCATGTCCTGTTGGGTCAGCATTTGTTATATATACCAGCAAAAAATTCAACCTTTGACTTGGGAGAATATCATGAGCAGGGTAAAAGTACTATGTTGTGTGTCCCCCCCCACTTCCAAAATCAAAAACAGAAGTAATTGCTGAGAGGATGATATGATGAACATATAATACCTCGAACTAATTGAGCACTAAAAGATAATAGAATTTAATAGAAGAAATGGTGGTGCTGTTTTACAGTTTGGCATTGTGCAGAGGGAGACAATTCTTGTTTACTAAAAGATTTCATTTTTTTATCTTAATTTAGGACGCAATATTTTTCTATTAAATAAAGATATAAAAAAAAAAAAAGCTGCAACGATTTTTTTTAATGTAAAAAAGTGATATTAATAATGTAAAAAAGTGATATTAATAATGTAAAAAAGTGATATTAATAATGTAAAAGTGATATTAATAATGTAAAAAAGTGATATTAATAATGTAAAAAAGTGATATTAATGTAAAAAAGTGATATTAATGTAAAAAAGTGATATTAATAATGTAAAAAAGTGATATTATTAATGTAAAAAAGTGATATTAATAATGTAAAAAAGTGATATTAATAATGTAAAAAAGTGATATTAATAATGTAAAAAAGTGATATTAATAATGTAAAAAAGTGATATTAATAATGTAAAAAAGTGATATTAATAATGTAAAAAAGTGATATTATTAATGTAAAAAAGTGATATTAATAATGTAAAAAAGTGATATTAATAATGTAAAAAAGTGATATTAATAATGTAAAAAAGTGATATTAATAATGTAAAAAAGTGATATTAATAATGTAAAAAAGTGATATTAATAATGTAAAAAAGTGATATTAATAATGTAAAAAAGTGATATTAATAATGTAAAAAAGTGATATTAATAATGTAAAAAAGTGATATTAATAATGTAAAAAAGTGATATTAATAATGTAAAAAAGTGATATTAATAATGTAAAAAAGTGATATTAATAATGTAAAAAAGTGATATTAATAATGTAAAAAAGTGATATTAATAATGTAAAAAAGTGATATTAATAATGTAAAAAAGTGATATTAATAATGTAAAAAAGTGATATTAATAATGTAAAAAAGTGATATTAATAATGTAAAAAAGTGATATTAATAATGTAAAAAAGTGATATTAATAATGTAAAAAAGTGATATTAATAATGTAAAAAAGTGATATTAATAATGTAAAAAAGTGATATTAATAATGTAAAAAAGTGATATTAATAATGTAAAAAAGTGATATTAATAATGTAAAAAAGTGATATTAATAATGTAAAAAAGTGATATTAATAATGTAAAAAAGTGATATTAATAATGTAAAAAAGTGATATTAATAATGTAAAAAAGTGATATTAATAATGTAAAAAAGTGATATTAATAATGTAAAAAAGTGATATTAATAATGTAAAAAAGTGATATTAATAATGTAAAAAAGTGATATTAATAATGTAAAAAAGTGATATTAATAATGTAAAAAAGTGATATTAATAATGTAAAAAAGTGATATTAATAATGTAAAAAAGTGATATTAATAATGTAAAAAAGTGATATTAATAATGTAAAATGTAATCTTTACGCAACTATTAAGACAAACCCAACAATATTTTTGCATTAGATGAAAACATTTAAAAAAAGAAACTGCAGCAACTTTTGTCAAATTAAAAAGTAATTATTAATGTTATCAACTTTGTGTACAATTCTTCTACAACTACCGTTGCATTTTCATTGTTACCATAAAAAAAAAAAGATACTCACCGCATTTTTAAGTTTCATCCTTTGTTATGGTTAAAGACTTTTTTTAAAACCTGACCATAACATTTACTTTTATATTTAAAAAAAAAAAAAAGAAAAAAAGTTGCTGCAGCTTTATTTTAAAATGTTTTCAGTTAATGAAAATATCGTTTGTTGGTTGGTTTTAGCATCGGAAGGTATGATATGAAAACAGAAACGATTCTCTTTAAAGTTGCGTAAGAACTACCACATTGCTTTTGCCAACTATCATTCATCCTTTCCAACTCAAGATCCATATAACTTTGTGTCCATTACCTTTGCATTTCCTTTTTGTCCCCATTGCGTTTCCCATTTTTTTTGGTCTCCATTGCGCTTCCCATTTTTTTGTCCCCATTGCACTTCCCATTTTTTTTAGTACCCATTGCTCTTCCCATTTTTTTAGTACCCATTGCGTTTCCCATTTTTTTAGTACCCATTGCGTTTCCCATTTTTTTAGTCCCCATTGCGCTTCCCATTTTTTTAGTCCCCATTGCGCTTCCCATTTTTTTTATTCCCCATTGCGCTTCCCATTTTTTTTAGTCCCCATTGCTCTTCCCATTTATTTTAGTCCCCATTGCTCTTTCCATTTATTTTAGTCCCCATTGCGCTTCCCATTTATTTTAGTCCCCATTGCTCTTCCCATTTATTTTAGTCCCCATTGCGCTTCCCATTTTTTTTAGTCCCCATTGCTCTTCCCATTTATTTTAGTCCCCATTGCTCTTCCCATTTTTTTAGTACCCATTGCGTTTCCCATTTTTTTTGGTCTCCATTGCGCTTCCCATTTTTTTGTCCCCATTGCGCTTCCCATTTTTTTTAGTCCCCATTGCTCTTCCCATTTTTTTTAGTACCCATTGCTCTTCCCATTTTTTTAGTACCCATTGCGTTTCCCATTTTTTTAGTACCCATTGCGTTTCCCATTTTTTTAGTCCCCATTGCGCTTCCCATTTTTTTAGTCCCCATTGCGCTTCCCATTTTTTTTATTCCCCATTGCGCTTCCCATTTTTTTTATTCCCCATTGCGCTTCCCATTTATTTTAGTCCCCATTGCTCTTCCCATTTATTTTAGTCCCCATTGCTCTTCCCATTTATTTTAGTCCCCATTGCGCTTCCCATTTTTTTTAGTCCCCATTGCTCTTCCCATTTATTTTAGTCCCCATTGCGCTTCCCATTTTTTTTAGTCCCCATTGCGCTTCCCATTTATTTTAGTCCCAATTGCTCTTTCCATTTATTTTAGTCCCCATTGCGCTTCCCATTTTTTTTATTCCCCATTGCGCTTCCCATTTATTTTAGTCCCCATTGCTCTTTCCATTTATTTTAGTCCCCATTGCGCTTTCCATTTATTTTAGTCCCCATTGCTCTTTCCATTTATTTTAGTCCCCATTGCTCTTCCCATTTTTTTTAGTCCCCATTGCTCTTCCCATTTATTTTAGTCCCCATTGCTCTTCCCATTTATTTTAGTCCCCATTGCTCTTTCCATTTATTTTAGTCCCCATTGCTCTTCCCATTTATTTTAGTCCCCATTGCTCTTCCCATTTATTTTAGTCCCCATTGCTCTTTCCATTTATTTTAGTCCCCATTGCTCTTCCCATTTTTTTTAGTCCCCATTGCTCTTCCCATTTATTTTAGTCCCCATTGCTCTTTCCATTTATTTTAGTCCCCATTGCGCTTCCCATTTATTTTAGTCCCCATTGCTCTTCCCATTTATTTTAGTCCCCATTGCTCTTTCCATTTATTTTAGTCCCCATTGCTCTTTCCATTTATTTTAGTCCCCATTGCGCTTCCCATTTTTTTTAGTCCCCATTGCTCTTCCCATTTATTTTAGTCCCCATTGCTCTTTCCATTTATTTTAGTCCCCATTGCTCTTTCCATTTATTTTAGTCCCCATTGCTCTTCCCATTTATTTTAGTCCCCATTGCTCTTCCCATTTATTTTAGTCCCCATTGCTCTTCCCATTTATTTTAGTCCCCATTGCTCTTTCCATTTATTTTAGTCCCCATTGCGCTTCCCATTTTTTTTAGTCCCCATTGCTCTTCCCATTTATTTTAGTCCCCATTGCGCTTCCCATTTTTTTTAGTCCCCATTGCTCTTCCCATTTATTTTAGTCCCCATTGCTCTTTCCATTTATTTTAGTCCCCATTGCGCTTCCCATTTTTTTTATTCCCCATTGCGCTTCCCATTTATTTTAGTCCCCATTGCTCTTTCCATTTATTTTAGTCCTCATTGCGCTTTCCATTTATTTTAGTCCCCATTGCTCTTTCCATTTATTTTAGTCCCCATTGCTCTTCCCATTTTTTTTATTCCCCATTGCGCTTCCCATTTATTTTAGTCCCCATTGCTCTTTCCATTTATTTTAGTCCCCATTGCGCTTCCCATTTTTTTTAGTCCCCATTGCTCTTCCCATTTATTTTAGTCCCCATTGCTCTTCCCATTTATTTTAGTCCCCATTGCGCTTCCCATTTATTTTAGTCCCCATTGCTCTTTCCATTTATTTTAGTCCCCATTGCGCTTCCCATTTATTTTAGTCCCCATTGCTCTTTCCATTTATTTTAGTCCCCATTGCGCTTCCCATTTATTTTAGTCCCCATTGCTCTTCCCATTTATTTTAGTCCCCATTGCTCTTCCCATTTATTTTAGTCCCCATTGCTCTTCCCATTTATTTTAGTCCCCATTGCTCTTCCCATTTATTTTAGTCCCCATTGCGCTTCCCATTTATTTTAGTCCCCATTGCGCTTCCCATTTATTTTAGTCCCCATTGCGCTTCCCATTTATTTTAGTCCCCATTGCGCTTCCCATTTATTTTAGTCCCCATTGCGCTTCCCATTTTTTTTAGTCCCCATTGCTCTTCCCATTTATTTTAGTCCCCATTGCGCTTCCCATTTATTTTAGTCCTCATTGCGCTTCCCATTTATTTTAGTCCCCATTGCGCTTCCCATTTATTTTAGTCCCCATTGCGCTTCCCATTTATTTTAGTCCCCATTGCGCTTCCCATTTATTTTAGTCCCCATTGCGCTTCCCATTTATTTTAGTCCCCATTGCGCTTCCCATTTATTTTAGTCCCCATTGCGCTTCCCATTTATTTTAGTCCCCATTGCGCTTCCCATTTATTTTAGTCCCCATTTCGCTTCCCATTTATTTTAGTCCCCATTGCGCTTCCCATTTATTTTAGTCCCCATTGCGCTTCCCATTTATTTTAGTCCCCATTGCGCTTCCCATTTTTTTTAGTCCCCATTGCGCTTCCCATTTTTTTTAGTCCCCATTGCGCTTCCCATTTTTTTTAGTCCCCATTGCGCTTCCCATTTTTTTTAGTCCCCATTGCGCTTCCCATTTTTTTTAGTCCCCATTGCGCTTCCCATTTTTTTTAGTCCCCATTGCGCTTCCCATTTTTTTTAGTCCCCATTGCGCTTCCCATTTTTTTTAGTCCCCATTGCGCTTCCCATTTTTTTACCCCTATTGAGCTACTTTTTTTTCACGTCTAGTCTGAGCTTCCTTTTGGTTTGTCTTGTCTGAGCCCCCCCCCCCCAGCGTCCTTGTTCCCTTTTCCAATTTTATATAGTTAATTTCTTCTATTTTTTTCTGTTTTCATTCGGCTATACACACAGATATTTGACTAGCTTAATATATACAAGGTTCTTATTCAGCCTCATTTATAATAGAATTTCTGTTACGTTTTTTTCTGTATAATTAAACGTTTGTCAATGAATTGGCGTTGATAAATATTGGTGCCACAAGTTGAATGTCTTGATCGGGTAAAAAAATAAAAAAAAATAAAAACAATTTACTTCAGTAAATAAAATTGTTTTCCCCTTAATCATATTCTATGTAATTAATCAATTATCTAAGCAAACATTTTAATGACAGGCGTGTTTTCCTCATTGATTTTTATGTCAAATCAGTTTTATTCTCTCTCTTTTAAGTGTTTGTAATCTTTGAGTCATTCAAATTAATGACTCATTTAATCTATATTTAGGTGACAGACATGTTTTTAAGTTTAAACTTTTTTATTAAAAAAGCACAATTCTCCTGCTTCAATGTCAGTTTTGCAGGTTTTAAAAATTCCAATTCAATACTTTGTTGAAAAATTCTTTTATTAAATTATGGACATTTTTTTTAATAACTTAGTTTGAAGAAATTTTTTAGTAACTTTGAAGAAAATTTGAATTATTTTGAAGTAAATTTTTAAACTTTCTCATTTGTTTTATCATTTTTTTTTTTTATATACGGCTATAATGTTGACACTTTAATTACTATTAGACCCTGCCTCCCATTCCGGAAATTAAGCATCATTGAGCTTGGTCAGTATTTATTAGTGATAAATTAATCGATTAATTGGAGTCTGGGAATAAAAAAAAAAAAACTCAGAACTTGTAAAGTATTGGAATCGGAAAAATTTGTGCTTATTTTCTTATATATAAAAAAAGATTCTTTTAAAAGTTTTGATTTGCTTGTTTTTGTTTAAAAACTTAATTTTACATAAATCATAGTTATGATGAAATAAATATTGATTTTAAACTCCCAGTAAAACTAAAATTTATAGCCCCCCCCCCCAAAAAAAAAGAAAGAACTATATTTAGTCATTTAAAAAGAATTGGAATCAATAATTTAGAACAATCAGTAATTCTACTGAAATGATGGGGGGTTATTTGAATCATCGCAGTACTGTAATCATTTGGTAATACTAACTTCTATATGTAAAACCTGGTCCAATTGACCTTGCAAACTGAGGCTCGGCTACCAACCTGCAATTATATTAAACAATTATGGGTATTCATTCTGATCTGCGCTAATCATGAACTTGCTGGTGATGGCAGAGCTACTTAAGATTCATAATTTTCGTGTTTCAAATATGTTGTTTCCAAATCCTGACACAGTGATATGGGACCAGAAAATAGTAGCAATCCTGGTTGAAGTCAGTGTCCCTTAAATAGCTGAGAGAGAAAAAAATAATGAAATACTGAGGTTTTATGTACGACCTGAACAGAAAAACTGGAATCTTGGGAGATCTTCATTCTGGTCATAACAAAAAAAAAAAAATTCTTCCCCCTTTATTTGAAACCATAAATGTGAAGACTAAAGGGCAAAATAAGGGAAGTGATAGTTACAAGGTTGACGAAAGTATACCCAAGGTCAACTCTTAGTTAGAATCTCTGAAACAGCAAGAGAATGTCTAGCATCCAGTAGGATACTGCATCCCAAGCAAAAACAAAAAGATGAGAAAATTTATTAAAAAAAAAAAAAAAAAAAGAAGCCTTGGAAATAATTTCTATGGAGCTGCCAAACATCAGATTTCTGTTGCTACAAACACATTGTAAAAACTTGTAATGTTATGCAGCAAGTAAAAATAAAAATGGCACATTATGGAAATTCACTCGAATTCTGAAAGTCAAAAACCACACGAGATACACTTTAAAACATCCCAACCTTGTTGTCCTTTTGAATTAGTGAAGGCGTAGGTGACTGATCATGTGGTTAATAACATGGACTGACGACTTGATTGTTCCAAGTTTGAATCGAGTTTGTTTGACAAAATCATTTTTGCTTAGGATGTTGGCAACCTTCACATGGTCTCTTTTTAGAAATAATTCTGACTAGAAAAAATATTGTAAACAATGCCAACAATAGAATCTTGGAATTTATGAGACTAGCCTCGATGCCCGGCATTGACTGGGTGTTTTGGGGGGTGTGTTAACCAAAAAAAAAAAAGATGGTAGTAGGCAGGCAGGCTTGAACCCGTACCAGGAAGAAGAAAATGTGAAAAAAAAAATGACATCTTTGCCATTACGTCCATCGCCAAACTGGAAGTGGCGAAGGTTTAAATTAAGGTTAGTCAATTGAAAAGAGGGGATGACTTTTGGAAATATAAGCAAAAGAAGTGACTCCTCCTTGTAGAAAACTGCCCAGTTGAAGATGAAAGGATTAATGTTCTCAGTCAATTTTTCGATATGTTTTATTCTTTATTGTAAATCCATGGTAAGTTTAAGCTCCGAGCAATTAATTTTCTTCCAATTCAATGCATAGAATATCTTCCAAGAGTAGATTTGCTTCAGATTATAATGCTGTTGACAGCAGTCACAAATCTGGGTGATTTTTTTTTTCTTCTTGAATTAACGGAAGCCATTACTTATTGTTTGAAATATATTGTATAAGAGAAATGAGAAATGCCAATAATTGCAGGAACAACATAATTATAGTCATTACTTGCATAGCAACAAATAGTCGTCTAGCTACTACAATTGTCAACAATTTCCCTTACTCTCTACATGTGCATAAAACTAAACAAAGGTTTCATGAGGAAAAATTCTAGAATTACCAGTTTTTGGAACCCTGTATCCTGGAGCTGTTTCCCAACTGACTATAACATCGTTGTTTTTAAGTTTAATGTAAATTAAATTCTTGATAATGGCGGTGTCTCTCACTGTCTACCTAACACTCATTCACCATTATGCGTGAGTGGCCTTAGAGTAGAGGTTCTCAACCAGGCGTAAAAAATTATATAGTTGGAGTTTTAAAAAAATGAAGTACCTGATAATTTAAAAATAATTATTTCTTTTCAGATTGTGTCATATCTAAGAAACGTACAAACAAATTAACTTCATAATTTTCTATTTACAAAAACGTTTGATTTTATTTATTTTTGTGATAAGAATGTATAATACTATTTCTATATAGAACTTAAAATCCTAAAAGATAAAAAAAAGGTTCTTTTTGACCTTCTGTCACTTTGATGGCTATGAATTTTTTTTTGTATGGGAGTATAGGGTAAATCGAGGAATACATAAAATCGAGGAGGGTCAGTGATGGAGGAAAGGTTGAGAATTGCTGCCTTCCAGCCATGATAAGCTATGACCCCACACACACAGTTTAAAAACTCCAAAAAAACTGAGTGACAGTTTTTTTTTTATTTATTGCACTACTAGCCTGGGTACCTGATGTTGCCCGGGTGTTTGGAGGTGTGTATTGAGCAAAAAAAAAAGTTGTAGTAGACAGGCTGAAACCCGTGATGTGAAGGCGGAAAAGAAAGTGAAAGAAAATCTGACATCTTACCGCTACTCCATGACGCGACCGGAAGTCTAGAGCGTTCAAACTTAGCATAGTCAATCAGAAACAAAAGATGACTTGCAGAAATGGCGTTGCTTTGAAACCTCCCACGAAAGCAAATTAGATATGAGGTCGTATTTAATGTGGGGGGAAAACTAGCTCCCTCAAAAATGGGGGCACTCTGGCAATATCCAAATAAATAGTAATTCTCAGTACGAAGGACTAATTCCGAAGGCCAGACAGTTGCGTTCCAGTAGTTTTGCTTTATTTATACGAACAAGACAAACACTGGAGACGACGGCACGGTGGGAATTTTGTTGAACTCTATCAAAAAAAAAAAAAAAAAAAAAAAAAAAGGATGTCCGTTTGCAAATGCGAGATGTTATGATCTGGGAAGTATGCGATAACTTCTCGCGGAATCCAACCGGCTCGAGAAGCCCAATGCAAAAAGCCTGGACATACACAAACGCTTGCGCCCAATTTGCCTTTTATAAGAGGCCCAATTGAAAATCAGACATATGACATGTAGGAGTTGAATGTTTCAGTTGGAGAATTCCTGTACTTTTTCGTAATTCTTTCACATAGGTTTATTTTAAAGCAATGTTTTTTTTGTTTTTTCTTTTTCTTCCTGTCTCTATTCATTTCTATACCCCCCCCCCCGTTTGTCTTTATCTTTACTTGAATAAGTAAATCTGAATACATTCAAAACAGCTAATAACTTTTTCAATGCTCCCCCCCCCCCACTTGAACATGACTAAATGCAATCATTCTTCATTGAGATATTTTGCTACCCAGTTTATTTTCTATTTCTTCTAATTACCTTGCTGCTTATCAGTAGATGAGCTCATTAAATTGCCTCAACTACAAACGATCATGCAGTTCCGTTGATAAAACACTTGAGATTTATTGCTAATAGCTAAGCAGGTCAGTAATTTAGAGTCACTAGGATCTTGACCTATTGATACGTTTATGTTATGGGATGCAATGTGTTAGGAACCTTTCTTTTTTTTTTTTTTTTTTTTAGTTATACCATTTCATGTTATGGGGGACTTGTATATGTAATTCACCACTGATCAAGGGCCAAAGGCTACTGAAGGATAAAGATTAATGAATTTGTAAGAATTAGTAACAATAGTTGCAACTGTACTAATATTTAAGGAAACATTCACCCAGGATGGGTTAAGCCAGTCCCCCCTGTAGAACAGTGTTCTTGGTGAAAGCTGACTGCATATGATGGCCGTAGCTATCAAAATAGTCATGGGCAGCCAATTCCTGGACCAGTGCTTGGTTAAGTATTTGCTTTGGTGTGCAATCATGTTTTCACTTGTATAACTGGTCATAATTTGAATTTAAAAAAAGAATTTGTTTACATTAGACTTGAAAATAACCATGTTGTAGTTAGTTGGGAACCAGTCATGTTATTATTTCACTTGATGCATTCAGAGAATTCTTTTCAAAAAGTGTAAATATTTTCTAATGAGAAAGTAAGGACAAAAAAAAAAAACACTGAAAGTTAGGAAACCAGTGACAAGTAGGTACATCAAGTATGCAAAAAAAAAAAAAAAAAAAAGGTTTTATTCAACTGAATTCTCAAGAAAATTCAGTGAATTTGTATGTGAAGTACTAATTGCATTTTATATTTATTAGCTCAAACACTTTGACATTTTATGATGCGTTCATTTTATATTTTCTATGCTTGTTTATTCAACAAGTATTGCATGATAAAATCTTTGGTGCTTATCTAGGATTCAACCTAATTTAAAGAAATAAATAAAATTCAGAAAAATCTTTGATCTACTGTACTCATCACATTGAGAAAATGTCATGTTCCAAAAATCACACATGATCAAGCTTCATAAGTATGAAAGCAAACATAATTCATCACTTAAAGTTTAACAAAAACTACAAACTAATGGATATGTTGAGACACACCAAAATTATTGTGATACTTCACTAGAGACACGGATTGTTTTAATTTTTTTTTTTTTTTTATTTTTTTTTTTATTCATTTGGCTATAAAATTGGACTGTAACTAAAATTTACACATTTTAATTTGAAAAATCAAATTTGAAAAGTATTTCTTGTGTAAAATTGAAAATATGTCCTAAGGTCAGTGTTCTAATAGAAAAGTCATTAATGCTATGACATCAATGTGTGTTTATCCCACTTGTTTATTTTTTCTTTTCTTTTCTTCTTTTTTCTTTCTTTCTTTCTTTCGTTGACTTTTTTGTCTTTCTTCTTTTTTTGTCTTTCTTCTTTTTTTGTCTTTCTTCTTTTTTTGTCTTTCTTCTTTTTTTGTCTTTTTTCTTTTTTTGTCTTTTCTTTTTTTGTCTTTTTTCTTTTTTTGTCTTTTTTCTTTTTTTGTCTTTTTTCCTTTTTTTTGTCTTTTTTCTTTTTTTGTCTTCTTTTTTTGTCTTCTTTTTTTGTCTTCTTTTTTTGTCTTCTTTTTTTGTCTTTCTTTTTTTGTCTTTCTTTTTTTGTCTTTCTTTTTTTGTCTTTCTTTTTTTGTCTTTCTTTTTTTGTCTTTCTTTTTTTATCTTTCTTTTTTTATCTTTTTTCTTTTCTTGTCTTTTTTCTTTTTTTGTCTTTTTTCTTTTTGTCTTTTTTCTTGTCTTTTTCTTTTTGTCTTTTTTCTTTTTTTGTCTGTTTTCTTTTTTGTCTTTTCTTTTTTGATCTTTTTTCTTTTTTGGTCTTTTCTTTTTTTGTCTTTTCTTTTTTGTCTTTTCTTTTTGTCTTTTCTTTTTGTCTTTTCTTTTTGTCTTTTCTTTTTGTCTTTTCTTTTTGTCTTTTCTTTTTGTCTTTTCTTTTTGTCTTTTCTTTTTTGTCTTTTCTTTTTTGTCTTTTTTTGTCTTCTTTTTTTGTCTTTTTTCTTTTTTTGTCTTTTTTCTTTGTCTTTTTTCTTTTTTTGTCTTTTTTCTTTGTCTTTTTTCTTTGTCTTTTTTCTTTGTCTTTTTTTCTTTGTCTTTTTTTCTTTGTCTTTTTTTCTTTGTCTTTTTTCTTTGTCTTTTTTCTTTGTCTTTTTTTCTTTGTCTTTTTTCTTTGTCTTTTTGTCTTTTTTGTCTTTTCTTTTTTGTCTTTTCTTTTTTGTCTTTTCTTTTTTGTCTTTTCTTTTTTTTGTCTTTTTTCTTTTTTTGTCTTTTTTCTTTTTTTGTCTTTTTTCTTTTGTCTTTTTTCTTTTTGTCTTTTTTCTTTTTGTCTTTTTTCTTTTTTTGTCTATTTTCTTTTTTGTCTTTTCTTTTTTGATCTTTTTTCTTTTTTTGTCTTTTCTTTTTTGATCTTTTTTCTTTTTTTGTCTTTTCTTTTTTTGTCTTTTCTTTTTTTTGTCTTTTCTTTTTGTCTTTTTTTGTCTTCTTTTTTTGTCTTCTTTTTTTGTCTTTTTTGTCTTTTTTCTTTGTCTTTTTTCTTTGTCTTTTTTTCTTTGTCTTTTTTTCTTTGTCTTTTTTTCTTTTTTGTCTTTTTTTCTTTTTTGTCTTTTTTTCTTTTTTGTCTTTTTTTCTTTTTTGTCTTTTCTTTTTTGTCTTTTCTTTTTTGTCTTTTCTTTTTTGTCTTTTCTTTTTTGTCTTTTCTTTTTTGTCTTTTTTCTTTTTTTGTCTTTTTTCTTTTTTTGTCTTTTTTCTTTTGTCTTTTTTCTTTTGTCTTTTTTCTTTTTTTGTCTTTTTTCTTTTTTGTCTTTTTTCTTTTTTTGTCTTTTTTCTCTTTGTCTTTTTTCTCTTTTTGTCTTTTTTCTCTTTTTGTCTTTTTTCTCTTTTTGTCTTTTTTCTCTTTTTGTCTTTTTTCTCTTTTTGTCTTTTTTCTCTTTTTGTCTTTTTTCTTTTTTTGGTCTTTTTTCTTTGTCTTTTTTCTTTGTCTTTTTTTTTTGTCTTTTTTTTTTTTTCATTTTTTTTCATTTTTTTCTTTTTTTTTTCTTTTTTTTTCTTTTTTTCTTTTCTTTTTTTTGTTTTTTTCTTTTCTTTTTTTTCTTTTGTTTTTTTTTTTTGTCTTTTTTTGTCTTTTTTTTGTCTTTTCTTTTTTTGTCTTTTTTTCTTTTTGTCTTTTTTTGTCTTTTTTCTTTTTGTCTTTTTTTGTCTTTTTTTCTTTTTAACCAAAGAATCCTCCAGCATATATAATGATTTTAGAAATACTGTAGCCTTTAGGTCTGCATTGTATGGAGAAAATGTAAGATGATGTCTATATCATTTTTGTCTTGTATATTTCTAGAAGAATACTTATCTTAGGATATGTAAAATTGATTCTCAGAACAGTGTTGCACCAATTTTATGTCCAAGGTTTAGTATCATTATATCATAACTAGCATTGTACCAATGTGTGACCTGCATATGAACTGATTAAAATTAAAAATAAGCTAAGATGATTAAAATTAAAATGCACAAAATGTATAAAAAAATTTTTGATTCCTTAAAAGCTATTTTAACCAGATCCATAAAAGAATGGTCTGTAAAAAAATCCAATAATTTGAGGCCCCTAGCACCACTCTGCGATTTTCAGTTTTAGAGGATATTCAAAATATGGAGACACAGATATATGACAATTTAATGTGATTTTGATTCTAGAAAATGTCTAAAATGTCAGAATTTCTAAAATTTAAAGGCAAGGGATCTTTCAGAAATCGAAATTCAGAAAATTTTGCTTAGTGTCTATGGATAATATTTTATGCAAATCTGGAATTTTTACATTTTTAAATGAGCCCCTAAAATACCCCAAATTGAAATTTGACAAATTTATTGATGTCTAATACCTATTAAAATTTAAGAAAAATCTTGAGGGACCTGAACTTTCACACAGTGCATCTATCTCATTACTAAATTAAAGTAAGTATAGCTTGCATTACCTACTCTTAGACCAGCCAATTCTGTTCCAAAATTTATAATGATCAGTTAAATAGTTTAGGAGTGAATCCTGTACATAGAAATCTATAAACATATCCACATACTTAACGCCTATAATATAAATCTTAGCTGTCTGTTTAAATGTATGTATGTGTGCTAAAACTTTTGACAGAGGTGACCGATTTTCACAAAATCGGTATCCTATTGAAGCTCGACGCTTTGGACAACAAACATCGAATAATTAGCCAAAAATATTAATTCCTTCACTCTCAATTGGGCAGTCTTCTACAAGGAAGGTTTTTTTTTTCTTTTTTTTTTTCTGACATTTTTTGCAAGTCATTCAAACCTTGCGTCAATGACGGCGCATAAAAGGCGTTATTTTTACCACCTGTGGCGTCAGAACTGCAGTAGGCACATCGAGAAGACCCCCCCCTCTATTGCGTTACAGGTTCGAGCCTACTTACTACTCTTATTTTTTTTTATTATTTTTTTATTTATTGATTTATGTTTTTTTTTTTTTGCTCAACTCGGGCACCCAGGCTAGTTATATAAATCTCACTTATCTGAGACACTACAATCTACAGGGTGGTCAAAAAGTCAGGTAACATTTTAAAGAAAAACGATATTAGCAATACACGTATATTTAAGTACCATACATTGAAATATAAAATGAAACAAACATGAAATATGTTTATTTTGTTAATTGTCGTCCATTTCTCTCTATCAATCGCTGGAAGCGATTAACCACTGATTGTGTAACACGTGTAATCATGTCAGCTGATATCCGCGCAATCTCCTCTTCAATAAATAACTTTAAAGACGCTATTGTATCAAGCTTCTTGCCATAAACGCTATCCTTTACATAGCCCCAAAGCCAGAAATCAGGAGGGGTAAGTTTATATATTACACTCAAATATTTAAACAAATAATATTAAACGAATAGAGATTATAATGGATCATATTGTTTTTTCTACCTTTAACATGTTACCTGACTTTTTGACCACCCTGTATTATATAAAGAGATGCCTGTTAATGTGAATGTATGCATGCATGTATGTCTCACTAAAAGTTTTGTAAATTCAATTCGAATAAGAATGATTCTGGTACTGTCTTAAAGAAAATGGACTCTGATGGATAATATGTGAAATTTAGAACAATCATTTTTTTCTACCTTAACTACCGCAGAATCTGATGGGGGGGGGGTAATGTAAAATCGTCTGTCTAAACGATTTCAACATCTGCGCATGTGTGAACCATTTGTCTCTTGGATAGGTTGAATACATAAATTTACGTCATGTTATGACTATTGCCGTAGCCGAATGGGTTAGAGGGTTACCTCATGACTATTAGTTTTTGTGGGCGTTTTGTATTTTATTTCTTTTTACATTTTTGAAAACGGTAAACTTTTTGCATTTAAACATGATTAAAGGGTTTTAAAAATATTTTTTGTCTTGTACGTTGTATTATTTACTTGGCATTTTTCTTATTGGCAGTTAAATTAAAACAAATCATTTTTCTTATTTTGAATTCTTTTTATTGGTGGGTGATTTAGCTGAAGGTTGATTCAAAGATCAGATTACTATTAAATGCAGGTTCATTAAGTAAATCACAAATGTTTTTTAATCTTAATACTTTTTTTTCTTAGTCACATGCCACTATTCTGAATTCATAGCAATGGGCTGACATCAGTGAATTTTTTTTTTTTTTTTTTTTCAAACTGATATAAATTATTGCACAGTAAAAATAAATTATCGAAGCGTTTTCTTTTTATTATAGCCCGATCAACGCCGGGTACCTCGGCAAGTGTAAATAATAATAAACATCTAGAAACAATTGTATACTACATTTATACCTCCATATGTATAAACAATAAATATAACAATAGTTTTGAATTTAAAAAAGAACATTTTTTCCACTATTCATAAAGACCTGAAAGCCATTTGTGGATAACAATTAATCTGTTAAGTGGTAAGTAAGACAATAGAGTAGTGATCTGAAATTGGGTAGAATTTGATTATTTGAGAGGACGGCTCAGCAAGAACTTGTTTATATTGGACTTGAAGACAGCTTCTTTGGGGAGTATTGTATAATTTTGTGGCATCTTCTTAGAAAAAGAAAAATAATGTACCCATGTTGCTTGGAATATAATTCTTAACAAGTTGATTAGTTTAGGATATTGGCACAATGCACCCATCCTTTTAAGTGTATTATGTAATATAAGTTTAAATTTGATTTAGAGAAATTGTGTCCTCGGAAATATTTTTGTATCCAACTTATTTTTTAAGTTTTAGGGATGAGTTTTAGAGGACACATCCCCTAAACGGTAAAATTTACACACACACACACACACACACACACACACAAAAGTGGGCATGTTACTTACCAGTTTGTCAAGAATGTATATTCTAGAACTGTGTTCCATTCATTAGTTTAGGAGATTATCCTGTACATATATATATATATATAAAACAAATTATAGTGATTCAATGAGATTAAAAAAAAACAACTTTTTTTGAAGTGAAATGTTTGAGTTTTATATCAAAGATTTTTATTATTCCAAGTAAGACAAAGAATACTTCAGAAATTTTATCTCCTTATCCCATAGGGTTTCGATGCCTATCATCTCTTCAGAGAAGAAAATATTAGCAAATAGATATAACGGTATTCACCCTGTTTGCTAAAGTCAGTTAGACATGGAAAATCATAATCAAAAATTGATTAATTAGAAGTCATATAGCAAGGGAAATTGAAGAAAAGTATATAAAGGTTTAGTTCCAAATTGAGCGGTAAAATCCAAGGAACTGTCCTTTAAAGCAGTGAGCTAATGAGATCCAAGCTGTATATTGGGTAATCAACATCACGGAGCAGAAATCCAAGTTGGGCATATTTCTGGAGTAATTCTTCTTTATGGACTGGTGAAAAGTTTTTAAGATCTGGTGGAAACTTTTTATTAAAAGAAACCTATAGTATTACTGGAGTGAAGCATTACGGCCAGTAATATTGTGTAAATCTTATAATCACAGGTTTCCATACCAGCTGATTGTTAGAAAGCTTTATTCAAAAGTGTGTGTGTGTGTATATATATATATATATATATATATATATAAATGATTAACTACCAATTTACATATCTATTTGTGGAGTGTAAAGTTTATCCTTGTTGATATGAATAATCTTTCAGAAAAGTAGCTTATATCCACAAAATTTCAGGTGAGAGGGGATTGGGTGTGGGTGACCCTATATGTAACCGTAAAAGCAGTTAGGTTGCAGATAAGCATTGATTTGTGTTCATCTTGTCTTCTTGTCAATTTTATGTTTTTCGCCTCTTTTCGATAAATGACTGATTCTGTTGGATTTATTTTGAATTACTGATCAGTTCATAATCTGCAGCAGATATAATAAAACTGTGCTATTGTCTGCAGTCGAACGTGTTTTATACTCCTCGTAGGAATTGTTACTTTCTTTTTCTGTGGTAAAAGTTGGAATTTCCCGTCTCATGCCTCTTAAGGATTATGACCATGGTATCTTCGTTTCAAAGCTGCGCAAATTTTTGCATCGCAGAAAACATAAGCGGAGAAAAAACATTTCTGCTGCCCCCACATCCAGGTATGATGAGGGTTTTTTTTTTTTTTTTTTTTTTTTTTTTCTCTGGGCTTTCTTCACCATTTTCTTGTGATTTGTAATTTTTGTTATATTGGAAAATTTAAATGTCATTTGTCTTACAAGAGCAATTAGATACATGATTTTTTTTTTAAATATGTAAGGAAAATACAGCTTCCTCAAAAAGCGACTCTCTGGATTATGCAAAAAAAAAAAAAAAAAAAAAATGCTTTTGCTTTCATAACCGGACAGAAGAGATGAATTGTAGTATCAGGACATGTACTACACTTTGTTCCTAGCTAAAAGGAAGTTAGTGTTATATTGAATATTATACACGTAGAGAAGTTGTGGACTGCTGATGTAGAATGAATGCTTTATGTCAAATTAATGGTTAAATATGATTAAATCTGTGCTCATTTTTGCATTAAACATTGATCTATATATTAATACGATAGCGTGTGTGTTATTTTGTGTGCCACACTTACATCATTTTTCTTCCGAGTGACTGTCGTTTAATTGTTATGACTTTCATTTCTTGTAATAAATAATTTTACCAATAATTCTTCCAAAGTTTCGATTCAAGCTGATACTCAAGTCATATGGATATACTTTTTTATTTTTTAAATTACAACTTCATACTATATAAGAATCAATAGAAAATTGACTATAATAATGTATACAAAACCTGTATACATTAAAATATCATATTTAAGCATATTTTGTGACCAGGCATCCCTGCTAGCTTAGATAAATACTTTTGCAGTTTTAACAAGAGCTACAATAATGTCAGAGCATCTCCATTTACGCTGAACATCTACAGAATTTTAACATCAATATATGACATGATGAGTCTGCTGCGGAATTTCCACAGGTCCCTAACTGTGCATTGAACAGATACCATAACATTTAGTTCACTGCATCATATCATCACAAAGGTTTATAAAATTTCTGTAGTTTCGAACACAAAGAGAAATATAGATTTAGTGTTGGAAAAAGTAGATATGATACTCATGACTAGGTCAAAATACAATTGACCTAGTCGCTCATAATAATAATAATAATAATAATAAAAAATCAATAAAAAATGAGCGAGCTTGTTAGATTTTAAATATTTCTATTACAGTAATCAGCATGTGAAAAGCTACAAAAATATTTTTAGTCATAATCAACTCAAATCTGTTAATTGCGTAATAGGCTTTGAAATGTGTAATTATCTTGAATTAGGTGAAATTGGGAGGTTTTCTTTCTTTGTGCATATATAACACAATCTGTTATTTTGTTGTGACTCATCAATTTACATGTTTTCTTTGGAAATTTTAACTTGTTATAAATATATACTAGCTGCACTACTTGGCGTTGGCTGGGAGTATGTTTATTTACAATTTGTTTTGCTTTTCTCTATCTGACCAGAAAATACTTTGGGGCAGAATTATTTCCAAATAGCCACCATCTTTAATAAATAAACACTTGTGTACATACGTGATATTACTTTCATTGGAACAAAATATTTTAAGGACCCCCCCCCCCCGGTCCCATATTAAAATAAATTTTAGGATTAAGATTGTGACTATGTGAAAATAATTCCCATCTTGACAAAGTATTTTTTGGAAGGATTAAATTGAATTAAATTTTAGATTACATAAGAAAAATTGACAAAGAAATAATAAAGACACTGACTTTACTTTATATATTAAATTGATTGGAAATGTTCTGGAAGGACATATTTAACAGGAAGACAGTTAATTTTCTATATGATGGCTGCAAATCCCTGTTGAATATCCATTGCTTGACTAAGTTTTTGAACAATAAACACCTTTTTCAAGTGAGGAAAGGCATTGCATAAAACCAATCTCATTTTCTAAACGACTGCCACCTGGTTACAAGATCAAGTCTACATGATTGGAAACTACTGTCACTGCAGGTTTTCCTTCTAGAGGTTTGCCTTAAAGACCATTGTTCTAGATGGTTTTACTGCGCCCTCAGGCATCAAACTTAGTATTCCTGTGCCCTTGAGTATTTTATAAATGCATTTATGCAAAAATTTTATGTAGCAAAAATTCTACTAGTATATCGTTTTGAAATATATATAGTTCAATGAATGTAAAGACACTCAGGTATATAGTTATGTGTGTGTGTACTCAAATATAGGAGCAACAATCTGAAGAAAATTATTTCCACTTAGCATTGAGGCTCTGCTCTCACAAAAAAAATAACTGGTTCAATGTTGTATTTTTTATTTTTATTTATTTTTTTTGTAGAGAAGCCATTCATTCTCTTTGCTAATTATTATTATTTAAAACATTGTTGACATATGCCACTGTTATTGTAATAAAGAACTGGTCAACTTGACTCGATAATCCTCTTAGCAGTTAAAATACAACTTTTTATGAAAAGAATGTTGTAGTTTGCTTGAAACATTGTGCATAATTTGAAAGGAGTCGTGTTTGAAGGCTATGTAAATGCAGTTTGTGAGGAAACACTGTGGACATGAGTTAGTCTATAAAAGAATAATGACAATATTACAAGGAATTTTCGATAAGTTTACGTTTATTTACCAACATAATGTGTCGTATAGGATGGTGGGTGTTGATATTCCTAATTTTCAAGAGTAGAATGTCTTCCTTAGGGGAGAAAAGGAAAGAAGAAACGTCTGCAATTGTTGGCGAAGCTTTCCTTTGTTTTATTTTTTATTACTTTATTTCTGTAAGTCAGTGTCACAAATCAATTTCCAGAATATGAGTTGTGATGAATATTAAGTATTGTTAGAAATTGCTATTTTTTTTTTTTTTTTTTTTTTATGCATATGATTGTTGCGTATAATACTTAAAGTGTGTACTTGGGAATGTTAATAACTACTGTGTTAGTGCAGTGTTTATATCCATTTTAAATAATGAGAACAACTGTTTATGATTCATTTTATTTTCAACCATAAACTCAAAACAATAACCATGGTGATATATATCATCTAAGTTTTTTTGAAAATTAAAACTTTGAATCTTCATTCGCTTCTAATTCTTTAACCACTTAGTTTGGTTTATTTATTTTTTTCTGTGTGTGGGCAAGGCTCTACATTGTGAGTGAAACAGTCGCATTTGTGAGTGATTTTTCAAAGTAGCGACTAGAAATAATGAAACGCTTTTTTCTTTTGGCGATTGTATTTCTTTCACTGACAATCTTCCAAAACTCACTACTGAGTGAAAAGTAGCTTTTCAACTTTATATATATATATATATATATATATATATATATATATATATATATATATATATATATATATATATACTAGCATGGGTACCCGGCATTGCTCGGGTGTTTAGAGGTGTGTGTTGAGAAAAAAAAGTGGTAGTAGGCAGGCAAGCACGAACCCGTACCACGAAGGAGGAAAAGTATGTGAAAAAAAGAAAAACGTGACATCTTTGCTGTTGCGCCCATCGCCAAACCGGAAGTGACATAGGTTTAAGTTAAGTCTAGTCAATCAAAAAGAGGGGATGATTTTCGAAAATATTGGTGAAAAAAGTGACCCCTCCCTGTAGAAAAGTGCCCAGTTGAGGGTGAAGGAATATTTTTAGCCAATTTTTCGATATTTGTCATCTGCAACGTCGAGCTTCAAAACGATACCGATCTCATGAAAATCTGCTGCCTCTGTCGAAAGTTTAAGGCAGGCAAACATACATACATTTAAACAGATAGGTGAGATTTATATTATAGTATTATAATAAAGTGAATCTCGTCCCTTTGTAAAAAAAAAAATAATAATAATTTAATGCAGACTTGCTTAGTAATAATTTTAATTTTTAATCCCACACCAAAAGTCAAATTTTTACTTTTATTTTAAAGAGAATTAAAAAATTACTATTAATTAAACAATTACTATTAATGGCCAGAATACATGCAAATTTTGTTTACATATCAATTAAAATAATTTATTTTCTAAGTAAATATCTAGATTTTATAAGATTTATTTATTTTTAACTTAATTGATCCAATTTTAATAGTTCATATTTTTTTTTAATACCAAGTTGAAGAGAAAATAAAAACAGATTTTATATTATCTTTACATTTAAATTGTCTGATATTTTTCTTAAAATTGTTTCATGTTATTTTAAGGTTTAATATAATTTCAATCTTACAAAAAATGTTTTAATTTTTTCCTTTTTTTTTCTTTTTCAATGAAATCAATAATTATCATTTTTTTTTTTCAATGAAATCAATAATAATTTTTTTTATACAGCTTTTGATCATCTCTACTGTCCAACATGGATCCTGTTTATTATTTTGAAATATCATGTTTTTTTTTTGTTTTTTTTTTATAACTTTTCATCGTTGTGTACATGCATTGTAATTCTTTTTATTTTTTCTTTATGCCATTTCTTTTTATATTCTAGATATTAATTATCATAGTTCTACTGCCTTTCATTTATACATAGAAAATATCTTTAAAATAGTGAACAGTTCATGAGTAATTATTGATTTGTAATTCTCTTTTCAGATGTCTTTATTGTTGGAAGGGTTCATTTTTTTTTATTTTTTTATGTAAAAGGAGACTCCAAATGATTGACTTCATTACATGGGTGTCACCACTTATCAAGACCCAGAGGTCACTCAAGGATAAGGGTTAATAGGTATACATTAGTCATTGTGATTTTAGCATAGTAAACAGTGGGAATTTTGTAACTTGGATTACTTGAAAAAGAAAACTGTTCGAATGATTGAAAATGAAAACAAAATAACAATGTAAATATATTGATAAGAAAAAAAACAAAAACAAACGAAGTTTCCGTTTCAGGAACCCGAGTTTAATTTTATGTCGTAATCATTCAACTCGTTAGCGGTTTTATTCAGCGATTAGGGATAACCATACGACATATCTAATTACCAAAGCGATTTTAAAAAAATTTTTTTTTTTATTATTAAAACTAAACCTGTTTAGTTTTAATGAACCAATTTTTTTAAAGCCAACACTTTAGTTATTTTGAGAGCGTGCAACTGCACCCGAAAGTTTGATTTGGAAACTCCAAATCCTTTTATGACTCGAAAAAAAAAAGGGCTTTTATCGGCTTAAATGATAAACTAATGTTAAATATTAGTATTTAATATAATGAGATATCAATCTACACAATTTGCCATTGATTCTGAAATAAAATGGAATCCTGACATTGTGATCATTTTTGCAGGTGTTATGTGCCAAATATTGAAATAAGAATGTTTAAATTCAATTATTGTAATTTAAGTCTTTAATTTTAAAGTCGATTTTATTTATAAAATATCTTTTTAGAAATCAATCTCAAAAACAATCTGAACAATAAATCTCTTTTGTTATGGCTAAGTTTTTGTCAAGGGTAGAAATTATAATAGACAAGTATTCATCCATGATGACATTTTACCGATTTCCTGGTTTACAGGTATTCTTGCTAAATTTCTTCGAAAGAATTGACATAAACAATACTTCAACTAAATACGTATATTTCATGCAATAATGACTTTTGTTTCTTCTGACTTTTCCTAAACTAAACATAAAACATCGGTTAGGGTTAGTTTAACATTCTGTAAAAGTACCTTCCGTTTTTTTTTTTTTTTTTTTTTTGTACTTCTGCAGAGAAGGTAAAAAACCGATAAAAACTGGATATATTTTTCGTGTTTTTATTCAATTTAACATGTTTATTCAGCTCGAAAAGAATACAGTGTTTACCGATGTGTTGGAAAATTCAAGATGGCGTCTCACACATTCTTTAACACCGTAAGTTTGGGAAAAGGTGTTATAAATAAAAAACTATACAAAATACTATTAAAAACCCGCCGAATATATGTCAACCTATGTCACGGTAACATATATTGAGCGAGTTTTTAACAGTATTTTAACCGGTTTTTTATTTATTACACCTTTTTCCAAACTTACCGTGTTAAAGAGAGAATCGGCCGCCATCTTGAATTTTCCAATACATCGGTAAACACTGTATGCTTTTCGAGCTGAATAAACATGTTAAATTGAATAAAAACACGAAAAATATATCCAGTTTGGTAGAAAAGTAATTTATCTTGCCTTTGATAACATTTATTTGTTATATATTTGTTTTTTGGCAACTTATTCGAATCTGTGTACAGTAATACAAACCCGAAATGAATTTAAGAAAATCACATTTACTGTGTGTGTTTACTGTTTATGTACCTATTTACTATGCCTCCCCACGCGACAGAGTTAGACACCAGGGTCGTTTTTTAACGTGGAGAAAAGGTACAAAAATAAAAATTGTCTCAGTCGTGAAGGATTTCTCCTCTAACGAAAGAGAACAAGAAAATGAAGTGCAGCATCTGAAGAACAGATACTACACTTTGATCTTGACCAAAAGGCCAAAAGTCAGCGGGTTTGGTTGCCATAACAACGTGACGGTAGTGAACGTGTGTGTGTGCGTGTGTGCGCGTTTCGTGTAGTTTAGTTTCGTATAATAGGTTCGTATTTTTTTAATTTGTAAATAACAAGTTATTAAAAAATTAAATCCTTCCAAGATGCACAATAAATAAAGCCATAATATTTTATGGTAAAGGTAAGAGCGTAGAAACGATTGTTTTTTAGGAGATGTGATTATTGGATTAACCAATCAGAAATCGTCTGTGGCACACACATCTCTGTTTTAATAGATATATAGGTCGAGGTAATTAGTTAAAGAGATTTAATATAATGTGATATATAGATAGATAGATTAAATGTTAAATAGATTTTGTAAATAGTACAGTTGAAATGATTAGAATATTTCCAATATGTAATAAGGTCGAGGTAATTAGTTAAAGAGATTTAATATAATGTGATATGCAAATGAGCATAAGTCATTCGATATGGGGGTGGTTTGTAGAATAGTATATAAAGAAATTAGGCAAAGATTCTTATGTCTCCTATAACAGAAACATCCTAAAATGGGTTCTAATGTTTCTCTACCAGGAGAGATCTACCCTCTTATCTCCTTTATATTTCGTTGATGATGGAGAGCTGTACACACAGACAGAAACACACGAACCCTATTACTTTATAAAAATATAGATATAAAATGAACATAGTTAAATTATTTAAACAAAAGTTTAATAGGACAATATCCATTTTTTTTTTTTTTTTTTTTTTTTTTAACAATGGCTGTTTAAAAAATATCTGAAGAAATTAGAATATTTATGCCTAAAATTTGTTGTATATTTAGAATTACTTATTAAAAAAAACACAGAAAAATCTTTATGATGTGCATACTTATCACAGAACGAAGATGTCATATTCTAAAAATCACGTGAGTTTGGCTAGTAACTTTTCTATTTGGTTAGTAAACGAAAATATGTCGCTGTCAAAGGTCAACTAAAGATAAATTTGTCTGTAGTGGGGAGGGGAAATATACCATTACTAGCAGAAAACCACAAATGTAAATGGAGAGAGGTTCTGATTTTAAAGTAAATTAACCATGCACTCTTCTGATATATTTTTGTGTTTATCATAACACATGTCTAATTTATTCTGAGTGAATTGGAGAGGATTTTTATTCACCGATTCTTAAACTTTTTTTTTTTTTTTTTTTTTTTTTACACGAAAATAAAAGTTTATTGCAGTAAAGAATTATAAAAACAAAAAAACTCTAATCAAAATCGATGTGATATTAACTCAACACTAATTTTTAATAAGAGATAAAAATGCTACGATTTTAACCCAGTGTCAGTAACCTTTCAATCTATAAATACGATTGTTTTTGTTATACTTCTTGCTCATGGCATTCGTATGAAGATTATTATTTAGTCTTATCAATTTATACTTTTTCTCTCTCTCTGGATAATTATCTTTTTATATAAATACACAATTTACAGGCAGGTGAAGCACTCTCTAGCCTTGGTGTGTAAATACCATAGAAATGGTGTCACCTATTATATAAAAGGCAAAATGAGCTAGTGTTTTTGTATTTCACCAATAGGCTTTTTTCGCCTGGCTTCTCAACAAGGTTACTATTTTGGAGAACTTTTCTTATACTCCCATAATGATATCTCAGATTCGAAAACGGACATTGTCTATCTTTTTATTTGATCGAATTTAAAAAAAAAAAAAATCCCTGGTTTTCAGTGTTTATTTATACAAGAAAAGCAAACAAAGTGAAACTAAATCAAAGCAAAGGCAACAACTTCTCGGCCTTCCGGCTGGGACGTCCAGAATGGCAATCAGCTTTGATCAATGTGAGGAAAACCCTTCATATCAGACAATTGCCATTCATTTGGACACTGCCAGAGTTCCCTCTTTTTGGAGGAAGCTGGTTTTCCCTAACATCGTGGGGAAACAAGTACGGGGCAGAAAGCTGAAAGCTTAATTGGCCTAGAGCCAGACGTTCATTTCTCCGCCTTAACTATCCATTTCTGCAAGTCAACTTTTTGATTAACATCATTAAATTTGAACGCTTTTCACTTCCTGCCGCGTCATAGTGTAGCGGTAAGATTTTGGCTTTTCTTTTCCGCCTTCGCGTCATGGGTTTGAGCCTACCTGCCTACTAAGATTTTTTTTTTTTTTGCTCAACACACACCTCCAAACACCCGGGAAACCCCGGGCACTCCCGCTAGTAATAATAAAAACGCTAGCCTCCATTACTTTGTTAGGATGACGTCAGGATGAGTATCTGGCTTATACAATTTTGTCTACATTAAAAAAAAAAAATAAAAAAAAAAAATAAATAAAATAAAACACTTCCAAAGAAACCTAACCAGAGAGAAGTTCGGAAGTCAATTTTTAATAGCTGTCCAATACATGCCACTATGTACAACGAACGTTAAGTTGAATCTGATGATAATGCATAGGCAACACTGTGTAGAGTTTCTAGTGATTCAAACACCTTGTGTTCAATAAATTCTATGTAATGAATAGGTTCTTTTTTGTAAGGGAAGTCCAAAAGTAGCCAATGTTCTAATTATGGATGTAACAGTGATGTTGTAGGACCCACGGATTTGATTTTTCATATATATTTTTTTCTTTTTTATCTTTTGGTACTGATGCACTTTTGGTACCATGCTAAAATAATGTTATTTTAAAAGCCATTCTTAATATGGGGATGGGAGAGTGTTTTGCAACTATTCTGTGCTTTCACCTAACAATTTAATTTTAAAAAAAAAAAAAAAAAAAGATATCGTGAAACTTGAATTTAACCTGAAAATAATGTTTAAAAATAGCGCGGTAACAAAAGTGCATAAGCATCTATTTTATTTATTTATTTTTTTTTTTTTTCGGTCAAGATTCCTGCTTATGGATATAAATGGTAGGGGAGGGGGGAAGAATAAGAAAATATGTATTAAAAAAAAAAAAAAGAAAAAAAAGTGGTTTGGGATTTGTGACAAATTCGTTTTTTTGTGACTCTTGTATGTCCACGACGAATTTATTCTGCCTCTGCTCTGTATATGAGCATAACTTTTATTTTATGAAATTACATTAAAAGACAACTCTATGCAAATTTGCATGGTGATTACAAATGCTAAAGGGACAAAAAATTCTTTGACAAAAGTTAAAACATTTAACACCCGCCTTGTAATTGTTCAGTTACAAAGCAAATAATGGTTAGGTCGAGTTGATTTTCTTTACAGTTAGCTTCAAATGGTGGAGGGAATAAAAATTGAAAAAAAAAAAAAAAATGGAATGTAAATTCACTTGTAATTTCCTGATGAAAGAAAAAAACTAATCTATTTTTTTCTTATTTACCTCAGAAGCCACATTTTTCTCTCTTTTTTTTTTTTTTGTGCATTGGAATGTTTTTTTTTATTTTATTTTTATTTTATTTTTTTTTTTTTTGCGTGTATGGAAAAAAAAAATGTATCCGTGGGATGCATTTAACTTTTTTATATCGTGTGTAGAAGATAGTTACTATCATGTCTGTAAAGAATCACTGTCGGCTTTAAAACGTAATTCACAAGCCTGTAATTTGTTAAATTTTCAATATTTATGGGGGGGGGGGATTCTTTTCAAATTTTTAGTTTATTCTATTAAAGATTTAAAAATGAACAGCATAAAATTTAAATGGATATATTGTTATTTTATTTTTATTTATTCAATATTTTTTATGGTATTTTTCTTTTTATTTCTTTTTGGTGTTTTTTTTGTTTTTTTTTCCTATTTAATCCATTAACTATTGTTTTAATGAATCAGGATATATAGTTAAACAGAATGGTTCTATACTTATATTTAATAATATGTTATTTAAGAAATTTTCCAAAGGTTTTATTTTGAAACGTTATTGACTAATGCAATAAAATCAAGAGTCATCGAAATTGTCTCCTGCCATTCTGCATCCACAATGTTGTTCATTTTATTATGATACACTTAGTTTCTTGTAAGATTTTATGCATTTCAATTAAGTTTATTTTTTAATTTCATTTTGTTTTTATACTGTAAACCCTCACTTCTCTGTACCAAACAAACATTTCTTTGATTGAATAACTTTCATTTTTGTTTTGAATAATAGCAAAAAAGAAAAACTTTAAAAAGAAACTCTGACTAAAATAAAAATTAACTAAATCTAATTTGTAACAATCTTAACCTGGCCTAGTTGGCCTTTGGGACAAGATCAAAGTGTAGTATCTGTTCTCCAGATGCTGCACTTCAATTTCTTGTTCTGTCAGTGGAGGAGAAATCCTTCACGACTGAGACGACAATTTTTATTTTTGTTCCTTTTCTCCACATTAAAAAAAACGACCCTGGTGTCTACCTCTGTCCCATGGGGAGACATTGTAAATAGGAACAATCTTAACCTGAATTTAAAAAAACAAAGTGATTTGAGAAAAGTGTGAAGGTGGTCAATATTTAGACCATTGTTTTTTCTACATTTCCCCCCCCCCTCACCCTTTAACATAATGAATCAATTTAACTAAATGATCTCAATGTAAAGATTAGCATGCTAATTAGATTAGCATCCTAAAAGATTAGGAATATAGTACAAGGATTAGAAAAAAAAAAAAAAACGGCTACTAGCTACAGTTCAATTAATGGTTCAGTCGATGGAATTGGTTAAAAGAATAATTAATCAGAAAATAAAAAGTGAGAAAAGCTAAAACTTGCATTAGACTTTTATGGATCTGAAGAAAACTGTTTACAGACTGACAAGAGAGATTGTCTAGTGGTCTTTGCATAAACTCAGTGCAAACAAGTGATTGATGAAGGTTGGTCAAGCAATGTAGAGGAAGGCTCAATGCTGTTATAATTAATAACACATGTAGTGGCGGGTTTAGTGTTAAAATAGGAGTACACCAGGATTCTGTACTGAATCTGTTGCTTTTCATTTGTATCTTAGAAATATTGTCCAGGAAGTTCCGTATGGGCTGTCTGGAAGGGATGATTTAGTTCTTGCCTGTGAAATGGATGGCCTACTTGTTAAAGAATTGGAAGAATGCTATGCAAAGAAAACATCTGAGAGTGAATATTACCATGACCAAAGTGATGATCAGTGGTTGTAATGTTGGAAAGACCCCTTGAAAGGGTAAAGTTACCTGATTGAGTTTGTGGAAAGGAAGTTGGGTATAATTCAATTTTTTTGTAAAACTTTGTAATCCAAATCTAATAACGTGATAAAAAACATGGATGAAACCCATAATGCTATCTCCTGATGACTTTTAAGCAAGCCACCTGACCTCTTATAGACAACAGAAAAGAGTAAAATGAAAGGTAAAATGTTTAAACGTGATATGCATGGAAACACATGACTGAAAGAACTAAAACGGAAGTAAAAGATGACGTGATTGATGAATCTGCTGTTATCAAGAACAAAGTGATGATCAATAGTTGTAGTTTGAGAAAAATCCTAAAAAGGGAAAAGTTACCCGGCTCCGTTTCGAGGAAGGGAGTTGGGTGTAATTAAACTTTTGGAGAACTTGTAATCCTAATCTAATAATTTGCATCATAGAAGTTTTGTATGTTGATGCTTTAGTATTTAATGGAAGAAACTTTAGTTGATGATGAAGTGTTTGCCTATGAATAAATGGAAGGTCTGCACATCAAGTTAATGACTTGCAGGAATGTTATGGAGAGTAAGAATCTGAAAATGAATGTTACAAAACCAAAATGATGATCAATGGTTGTGGTGTTGCAACCCCCCCCCCCAAAAAAAAAATTTTTTCCCTGCTCAGTTTGTGAAATTTTTTGTGATACCTGTAATGATAGATGTAAAGATTATGCCTTCCTGTAGATTGCTTTAACAACCTTCACCCATCACTTGTTTCTTGGTACTCTGTAAAAAAAAACTTTCTCCAGATCCATAAACCCAAATATAAGTTTTTTGCTTTTTTAACTGCTTATTTGCTACTCAATTATTCTTTAACCACTTCCAGGGACTGACCCAGTAGATTTAAGCCTCTATCTAGTGATCTATCGTATTCAAGCAATCTATAAGGCTCAATGCTGTTATAATTAACAGCACATGTAGTGGCAGCTTTAATGTCAAAGTAAGAGTTTGTCAGAGTTCTGTACAAAGTTTGTTGCTTTTCATTTGTGAATTAGAAACGTTGTCTTGAGTTTCATGTAGATTATCTGGATTAGATGCTGTATGCTGATTGAGTATTTGCTTGTGAAACAATAGGTTTACCGTCAAGATTGAAAAGGGCTCGAGTTTTGTGTTTTGTCTTGAAAAGGCCTTATTTCTACTATTACCTTGAAAAGGCTTTGGAAATAAAGAGGCTTGAAGATCGTATTTATATAATGTAAAAATTTGTGTTGAAGTATATTAAAAAAAATAAATTTGAAATATTTTAAATATTATTTAAAATACTATTAAAATATTTTTAAAATCTAATATATAAAAGCTATATGTTTGTCCGTCTCCATATTTTCAAACTATCTCTTCTAAAAATAAAAGTCGCAGAGCAGCGCTTAGGGCCTCAAATGATTAGATTTGTATGGACCGTTCTTTTATAGGTCTTTAGTCGATTATAATAGATTTTAAAGTTTCAAAATTGAAAAAATTGTTATACATTTTGTATATTCATCTTCGTTTATTTTTAAATTTTAAATCAGTTCATATGCATGTCATGTTGATGTGGTGGTAACGTCACCAGCTTTGAATGCTACAGTTTTGCTTTTTGGTTTCGATTCTAGTTGATGGCACTCAAATACTTCTATTTTTACTTTTGAAATCACAACTAATAAAAATATATACAAAATCTTGACAAATTAAATATATTTAAGTGTATATTACAACCGGACAAAGCGCCCCCCCCCCACCCCACCCGGTAGTATTAAATAAAATCTAAGCAAATACATTCACCTAAAATTGAATCATATTATTCCCATATTTATTAGGGTTGCATTCCTTTATCACAAAATTACCCTATGTTATCCATATACTTTACAGATGTAGCCAGAGTGAGATTCAGAATCAAAATAAACACTATGAAAATATTTTTTAAATATTAATTGAAAAATTGTTTTGTTTTATATTTTTTATATATCAAATTTTGTTTTTGTTTTTGTTTTTTTAACTTGAATTTTTTGTCTGGAAAAGGCCTTGAAAAGTCCTTGAAAATGGATGTTGAAAATCTGTATGAACTACAGATGAAGTTAAAGACCAGGAGGAATGCTATAGAAAGTAACGGTTTGAGAGTTAAATGTTACCGAGAGCAAAGTTATGATTAGTCATAGTTGAATGTTACCGAGAGCAAAGTTATGATTAGTCATAGTTTTGGAAAATTCTCTGCCTCAGTTTATGCAAAGGGAGTCAAGTGCAATTCTATGTTTATTTATTTTTTGTGTTATTTGTATGCTTTGAGTGCAGGAAGTGCAATAGAAGAAAGGATGGTGAGATAACCAGTTTGTGTGTAAGGAGTATAAGACGATGGGAATGAATATGAACTCAAAAATGAAGAAAGTATGTTTGGATGTTAAAGCTATTGAGTTTAAGTTTATATTGGTGATATCATAGAAGCTGCTAGTGTGATATCAAGAATTAGGAGTGGGTGGAGTAAGCCCAGGTAACTTTTGCCATTACAAATCAAAGGAAGAATCTATGAAGTATATGTATGAAGTGTGATTTATGCAAACAAAACCTGACCATTGAGGGTTGAAGATAGGTGTTGTATGATGTGAGAATGAATGTACCTTGAATCTTGAAGCCAGGTTTAGATGTGAGGAATATCAAATCTGCATAGTATAGAAAGATGAGTGTGAAATGGAAGACTTGTAAGGTATGGTTAAATTGAAAGAACTGAATGAGAGTTTTTGTGTTAGATGTAGAACAGTTGAAGCAGTAGGGGGAGTCCAAGGAGTGAAAGAGGGATAAGTAAAGACCTGGACAAAGATAGGTTAGTTACAGAAATCAATTTTTAAAAGCTATCAACACTTGACACTATGTAAAATTGACGTTAAACCGAATTTGATTATAAACTTTAAGGGTTATTTGATGCTGAAGTACAAAGCCTGTTGTAAACGACCCCTCCCCTCATTTGCTTTGAGACCAATCAACTGACTAACTTTTAACAATGGAAACCAAATTTTCCTTCATACCACTTAACAAACCAATTTAACTAAATGGTCTCGATGTAAAGATTAGCATACCTGACTAATTTCCGAGCAACGACGAGGAACCAATGGAATCGTCCAAACGTATTGACTTCATTCTTTCCCATGTTCACTCCGTAAAGTGGTTTTCTCTGGTAGCCATTAATTCCACTTGCTTAAAGACACAACTGCAACAATTTAAAAATGCCGACCGACTAAATAAAAAAAAAAAAAAAAAAAAAAGCCCAACAAAATGAACTTCAAAATCAACAACAAAAATGAATTGTCTACCTAACTAGTTGAAACGTCTACGAGGATCATTTCAAAAGTGAAGCCTCCTATGATTTTTTTTTTTTTTTTGTTTATTTTGAAAAATTGAAGAGCAATAAAGACTGGAGTGGTACCATTAAAACGATCAACCGTTTGTGCTCCAGAATTTTTCTTCATAATCACTATTCTCAGTACACTTTTGCCAGTTCAATCAGCATAACAATGCAATTTGCAATCTCCTCTGATCCATTCGAAGATATAAATTTCAAATTCAGTAAAATTAATCGCTACAAATTATTCCCCTTGGAAATTTTTAAAAGAACTGATGATTTAGATAATTCAAACTACAGTTTTTGTCTTGGGTGTAACACTCACGTTTCCGTCGATATCATCTTCCGTTTTCCTGCTTTCCGGCTGACTACAATATGGTTGTGTTCAAGTCTAACGTAAATAAGTTCTTGATGAGCCGTTCTATATAAGTTATCAAATTTACCAAATTTTCATTACTAATGATTACTATATTGTCCAATGTCTACTGTACACTCTTTAACCCTTATCCTTGAGTCGCCTCTTGGCCTTGATAAGTGGGGATGCCTATGTAAAAAAAAAAAAAAAAAAAAAAAAGCTTGTTTAAGTGCTAACTGATTATCAGTTCTAAGTTAGTCTTCTAGGGGTTAAAGGTTCAATCTTTAGTGGGAGTGTTACTAGTAATATAGTGTTTGAGATTCCATACAGATTTGCAAGTTTGACGAGATGCACTTAGAGAATGTGAGAAATCATGTTGGCCGAAACGTTGGTAGAATAATACCCAAAATGTGAACCATAGTCCAGATTGTTTGAACATTACAAATTATCAATCCTCATCTAAAAAAATTTTGAAAAAATATTTCCTATTAACTGTCAGTTCAAATCTCACTTGGGGCATAATTATTTTTACTCTGAAATGTATGTGAACATTTCAACTTTTATCGCTTATGGAATTAGGACCCTGAATGATGTTTGGTAGCCCGGATGTGTGTGTGTGTGTGTGTGTGTATATATATATATATATATATATATATATATATGAGGAAGATGTAGTTTGCTTGAAGCACTGTATAATGTGAAAGGAGTTATGTTTGAAGACTATTACAATGCAGCTTGTGAGAAACACTGTGGACACGAGTCAATGTATAAAAAAAATACTGACAATATTGAAGGAATTTTAATAATTTTCAGTTATAAAATATTTATTTACCAACATAATTTGTCGTACGGAATTGTAGATGAGGATATCCCAAAATTTTGGAGAATAATTGTGGGCAACTGTTCGGGCAAGGGTTTCTTCTGTGTGTGTGTGTGTGTGTGTGTGTATATATATATATATATATATATATATATATATATATATATATATAGTCTTGGGAGCTTTTTACCTTTAAAAACTATATAAAAAAACTTTTATAAAAATATTTTTTTTGGTCATTTATTGGAAAATTTGTCAGTAAGTCATTTAATCTCCATTAATCGCTGAATAAATCTGCTTTTTCAAACTAACAATAGTCCTATATTTTCAGGGATCATCAGTTGTTTACCATGAAACACTGATTCATTAGTGTTATTATTATACTTTAATTTCAATTTGATATCGATAATTAACAGGTTATTTCTAGACCAGCAGATAAAAAAGACCTAAATAAGAAAGTAGAGAAGGGAATAGAATGGAAAATGAAATACAGTGTAACAAAGTCTTTTTTTTTCTTTTTGGCCTGCAGTCTCCAAGATCGGTGTAATATCTATTCACCTTTTCTCTCCTCAGCCAGTGGTGGAGAAATCCTTCATGACTGAGACAATTTTTATTTTATTTCCTATCCAGAGTGTCCCTTTTTGGGGATGTGGATTTTCTTCACATTAAAAACCGACCTTGTGTCTAACTCTGTCCTCGTGGGGAGGCAAGTAAATAGGAACAAATAGGTTAAACATCTAGTCAGAAAAGACCGAGTAATTTAAAGGCAGGCAAATCCTTGCAAAAAGGAGTAAAGAGGATTTATCTTCCACCTCTAGTCAGTTTATAGCAGGAAACCATCTCCCTAAAAAAGAGGTCCTGGATATGAGCTTAAACTATATCCAGTGGTGAGGCCCCAGCTTACGGGCTTTGGGGAGTGTGGAGCCACCCTTTAATTGCCATAGCTCCCAGGTCCACTCTCATCCAGATGGTAGTACCTGTTAGGGTTCCAACTATGGATTAAATAGAAATCGACTTGAAAACAACATATATAATCTATTAAAAAAGTTTTCTTCAAAATCTTTGGATTCAGCATTAAATACCCTGAAAAGGGTTGATATGCTGTAAAACAAAAACAACCAACCAACCAACCCTTAAAAAGGGCCACTGCTGTATGACTACTAAAATAGTCTTGTCCAGGAAAATTCAGACAGTAAAATATTAATCTGTGCAAAAAGTAATGTATTTAAAAAAAATAAAAAAAATCTTTTATGTGAACATTTATATAGTGTATATCTTTTAAAATATTTAAGTATCATTAATAAAAAAGTAATTCACTGTTTAAAACCTTTGATAATTAAGATTTAATGGTTAGAAAGACCGGACAAGTGTGAAATTGTTGTTAATAAATTCATTGCTACAAATATAATTTTGACTTAACTGCAAACATTTTAAGTCATGCCAAGGATTAACACCGACGTTGCATGGGGAAAGAAAAGGAAAAGAAAACAAAAGAACTGTCCAATTTTGTGAAGATAAATATTTGACTATTCAAAGATTCGAGAAAAAAAAAAAAAAAGTTTTCAATTTTATTTTTAATAAAGAATAATATTTATTAAAAATAATTTCACACTCGTCTGCTTTTTATAACCATTAAATCTTAAATATCATAATTTTTGTTAATGCCCATTAGATATGAGTAAACAATGGTATTTTAAATTTCAGTGATCAACTCTTCATTTTTATTTATTATTTGTGGAACTTCAAAATAATTCATTGTAATTGGACGATTGTTTCTCATTCAAGCAACCGGGAATAAACACATAATTACCACTAGCAGGGCCTGTGGAAATTCCATGGGAGATTCATTCCTATGTAATATATTGATGTTGTCATTCTGTAGATGTTCAGTGCAAATAAAGACGCTCTGATATTATTGTAGCTTTTTTGTTAAAACTGCAAAAGTATTTATCTAAGCTAGCACGAACGCCCAGCAAAGTCAGGTCATAAAGTATGTTTAAATTTGATATTTTGATTCTTGCAGATTTTGTATGTATTATTATAAAGTTAATTTTCTATGGATTTTTATATATTATAAAGTTGCAATTTCAAAAATAAAAAAAATATATCCATATGACTTGGGTGCGTCAGCTTGATCAAAACTGAAATAAAAACTTATGAAAAATATGTGTATATAACTTGAGTTCCTTCAGCCATAACCGAAACTTATGAAGAATTCTTGATAAAATCATTTAAGAAATGGAAGTACATAACAAACGACCCAGACGTAGGTGTGACACAGAAAATAACATGCACGCTATCATATTAATATATAGATGATTTTTTTTTTTTTTTTTATGCAGCTCATAAGAAAACCATCTTCTGGAGAAACCTCCTCAAACAAAAAAACCTTTGCATGTATTCTATACAGAAAATAGTTCCTTAAAGAAAGCATTCATAGACAACTGAAATATATAGCAGGCTGCCTGGCGTTGCCCGGTCATAAAATATGCTTAAATATATTTTAATTCATGCAAATTTTGAATTTACTTATGGAGACTTGTGGTATAACTTGTTTAAGTCTTCTAGGAGGTTAAAGGTTCAATCTTTAGTGGGAGTGTTACTAGTAATATAGTGTCTGAGATTCCATACAGAAAATTCTCTAACAATTATTATATTGAACCTTATATATAGTAGTGAGATCAAAAGTAAAAAAATATATGCCTTGGGTGTCATCAACTAGAATAGAAACCAAATCCTACAACTTGCAGCCCTCATTCCTTAGCCTCTAAGCTATGCTCATACACATCTATCTATTCACCAGTCATCCATTTTTTAAAAGATGGAATCACCCGATCTTGAAGACAAGATTCAAGCAAAATATGTATTGTGTGTGTGTGTAGTCATAATTTTAAAGATTTGAAATAGAATTTAATCAAAGTTTCACAAGTAAAAATTCCCTAATTTTTTTTTTTCTTTTTACATTCATTAAAAACAATTTATTTTAAATACACCGGCAAAAGACAAAGACTGTAAGCTTTCAGATGTTGACTTTGCATTTAAGCTTGCAAAAGTTCTTGGTGGAGAGGAGCCACCCAAATAATGGAAACAATGGAATGCATACATTAGAGGTAGAAAGACTAAACAAATCACAAGATATATATGTGTGTGTGTGTGTGTGTGTGTGTGTGTGTGTGTGTGTGTGTGAATTTCAAGGAAATAGGATAATCTCTATGCCCCTTTCAATTATCTTGTCAAGAGAAAACCACTAGTTTAAATGAGAAGTATTAGTAACAAAAAGATCACAAAGGGGAAATTAAACATTCCAGGGAATTGATAAATATTTTTTTTTATTCTGACTGAAATGATTTATCTTAAAATGCAACCATTTCTTTATATATACCACCATAATAATCCTTATTTTCAGTTTAAGTCAAAATTAAAGAATTTGATATTAGTCTGATGAGTAAATGTATTGTGGTTTATTTGGGCCTCTAAATTAAAGAAGGGAAAATTTAATTTTTGCTTATAAAAAAAAACAAAACAAAAAAAAGATATTATTCTCTCTCCTTTTTCCTCTTTTCTCTCTCTCCCTTTTCCTCTTTTCTCTCTCTCCCTTTTCCTCTTTTCTCTCTCTCCCTTTTCCTCTTTTCTCTCTCTCCCTTTTCCTCTTTTCTCTCTCTCCCTTTTCCTCTTTTCTCTCTCTCCCTTTTCCTCTTTTCTCTCTCTCCCTTTTCCTCTTTTCTCTCTCTCCCTTTTCCTCTTTTCTCTCTCTCCCTTTTCCTCTTTTCTCTCTCCCTTTTCCTCTTTTCTCTCTCCCTTTTCCTCTTTTCTCTCTCCCTTTTCCTCTTTTCTCTCTCCCTTTTCCTCTTTTCTCTCTCCCTTTTCCTCTTTTCTCTCTCCCTTTTCCTCTTTTCTCTCTCCCTTTTCCTCTTTTCTCTCTCTCCCTTTTCCTCTTTTCTCTCTCTCCCTTTTCCTCTTTTCTCTCTCTCCCTTTTCCTCTTTTCTCTCTCTCCCTTTTCCTCTTTTCTCTCTCTCCCTTTTCCTCTTTTCTCTCTCTCCCTTTTCCTCTTTTCTCTCTCTCCCTTTTCCTCTTTTCTCTCTCTCCCTTTTCCTCTTTTCTCTCTCTCCCTTTTCCTCTTTTCTCTCTCTCCCTTTTCCTCTTTTCTCTCTCTCCCTTTTCCTCTTTTCTCTCTCTCCCTTTTCCTCTTTTCTCTCTCTCCCTTTTCCTCTTTTCTCTCTCTCCCTTTTCCTCTTTTCTCTCTCTCCCTTTTCCTCTTTTCTCTCTCTCCCTTTTCCTCTTTTCTCTCTCTCCCTTTTCCTCTTTTCTCTCTCTCCCTTTTCCTCTTTTCTCTCTCTCCCTTTTCCTCTTTTCTCTCTCTCCCTTTTCCTCTTTTCTCTCTCTCCCTTTTCCTCTTTTCTCTCTCTCCCTTTTCCTCTTTTCTCTCTCTCCCTTTTCCTCTTTTCTCTCTCTCCCTTTTCCTCTTTTCTCTCTCTCCCTTTTCCTCTTTTCTCTCTCTCCCTTTTCCTCTTTTCTCTCTCTCCCTTTTCCTCTTTTCTCTCTCTCCCTTTTCCTCTTTTCTCTCTCTCCCTTTTCCTCTTTTCTCTCTCTCCCTTTTCCTCTTTTCTCTCTCTCCCTTTTCCTCTTTTCTCTCTCTCCCTTTTCCTCTTTTCTCTCTCTCCCTTTTCCTCTTTTCTCTCTCTCCCTTTTCCTCTTTTCTCTCTCTCCCTTTTCCTCTTTTCTCTCTCTCCCTTTTCCTCTTTTCTCTCTCTCCCTTTTCCTCTTTTCTCTCTCTCCCTTTTCCTCTTTTCTCTCTCTCCCTTTTCCTCTTTTCTCTCTCTCCCTTTTCCTCTTTTCTCTCTCTCCCTTTTCCTCTTTTCTCTCTCTCCCTTTTCCTCTTTTCTCTCTCCCTTTTCCTCTTTTCTCTCTCCCTTTTCCTCTTTTCTCTCTCCCTTTTCCTCTTTTCTCTCTCCCTTTTCCTCTTTTCTCTCTCCCTTTTCCTCTTTTCTCTCTCCCTTTTCCTCTTTTCTCTCTCTCCCTTTTCCTCTTTTCTCTCTCTCCCTTTTCCTCTTTTCTCTCTCTCCCTTTTCCTCTTTTCTCTCTCTCCCTTTTCCTCTTTTCTCTCTCTCCCTTTTCCTCTTTTCTCTCTCTCCCTTTTCCTCTTTTCTCTCTCTCCCTTTTCCTCTTTTCTCTCTCTCCCTTTTCCTCTTTTCTCTCTCTCCCTTTTCCTCTTTTCTCTCTCTCCCTTTTCCTCTTTTCTCTCTCTC
Source organism: Euprymna scolopes (assembly GCF_053919585.1). Lineage (NCBI taxonomy): Eukaryota > Metazoa > Mollusca > Cephalopoda > Sepiida > Sepiolidae > Euprymna > Euprymna scolopes. Next base: position 77,629,464 of record NC_136513.1, on the reverse strand, counting down.
CCTTTTCCTCTTTTCTCTCTCTCCCTTTTCCTCTTTTCTCTCTCTCCCTTTTCCTCTTTTCTCTCTCTCCCTTTTCCTCTTTTCTCTCTCTCCCTTTTCCTCTTTTCTCTCTCTCCCTTTTCCTCTTTTCTCTCTCTCCCTTTTCCTCTTTTCTCTCTCTCCCTTTTCCTCTTTTCTGTCTCTCCCTTTTCCTCTTTTCTGTCTCTCCCTTTTCCTCTTTTCTGTCTCCCTTTTCCTCTTTTCTCTCTCTCCTTTTTCCTCTTTTCTCTCTCTCCCTTTTCCTCTTTTCTCTCTCTCCCTTTTCCTCTTTTCTCTCTCTCCCTTTTCCTCTTTTCTCTCTCTCCCTTTTCCTCTTTTCTCTCTCTCCCTTTTCCTCTTTTCTCTCTCTCCCTTTTCCTCTTTTCTCTCTCTCCCTTTTCCTCTTTTCTCTCTCTCCCTTTTCCTCTTTTCTCTCTCTCCCTTTTCCTCTTTTCTCTCTCTCCCTTTTCCTCTTTTCTCTCTCTCCCTTTTCCTCTTTTCTCTCTCTCCCTTTTCCTCTTTTCTCTCTTTCTCTGAAATCTAAAGCTTTACTATGCTTTCCACACGTTATGTGCAAAAGTTAAAACATTTTTCTTTGGCTCGGTCAGTGGAGAAGAAATCCTTCATGACTGAGACAATTTTTAGTTTTGTTCCTATCCAAAGTGTCCCTTTAATGACCGACCTTGGGTATAACTCTTCCCCCTGTGGGAAGGCAAGTAAATAGTTAGAATAACAAAAGGACACTGTTCTAAATAGGATCCCCTATAAACTATTTTTAAAATGGGATTTAAAAAAAAAAAACAACTGTTTCTGACCTTTAGAGATTGATAGGCCACTAAACACAACCAACCAACATCTGTATTCAATGTAAATTCATCGTCATTGATTAAAGTACAACTATGTCAACAAGTCACAATGAAAACGTTCACGTCTGCCCTCAATTCTGAATAAATCAAATTTACAATCTAATTGAGCTGATGTTTTTTGTTTTTTTTTCATCTCTTTTACTGCAAGATTGTAGCAAATTAAGGTCGGGTTGTTTCATTTTTCTGCTTGTTGCAGAAAAAGCTTGAGGCGGAAAAAAAAAATTCCCAAAGATGTGATTTTGTTTACAAAGCTCTGACCTCTTTTTCTTCCTCCTTCTTGTTTCACTCCAAGTTCATAAAATATAGCAAGTACAGATTTTCATTTGAGACTCCCTATCCGCAATTCTGCATAAAAATAATTTTATTTCTCATTTAAATATCTTTTCTTCTCTAAATCTATGCTCAGAATTTGTATTGTATACTCTTGTACAATGGTCGCATTATCATGCTAAGTTAACACTTTTATCATTGTTCTTTCATAAAAACATTTAGTGAATAGAAGTTACAAGAGTGTTGCAGTTTGCTTGAAGCATTGTGCATAGTGTACAGGGTAGAACAATAAATTTGTCACCCTAAAGACAACACTATAGCTTTATTTTAAAACTTTTATTCAAAAATATCAATTCAGGTAACTTGATTATGTGATAGAACTGACATCTATTCAATGTAGCCACCTTCAGCCTCAATCACTGCCTTGATACAGGTCTGGAACTGGGAGCATACCTTTTCTACAAGCACCAGTGGGGGCTTGGCGAGTACTTGGCAGATGGCAGTGATCAGGCTTGCTTTAATGCTGTGGGCGGTCATGTTGGTGATGTTCTCAACTTATGACCAAATAAAGTAGTCCAGTGGGTTCAGATCGTGGAAGAGGGGGGGGTCAGGGAGAGAAGGGTACAAAGTTGTAGCAATTCTTCTGAAGCCAAACGTGGATCTCCCTGGACTTGTAGGTCAGCGCAGAGTTCTGCTGCCACATCCAGCTCTGCCAGCAGCCACCTGATTACACCAGAGATCACTACACTTCTTCACATCCAGATACACTTTGATGTTGACTTTTGATTTCGAAGATGTGAGATGGTATGGTATGGCCCCGCTCTTGAAACCGCACCAAAGATCATAACTCTGGCTGGAAACTTTTTCATCACGCTGGGCATGTCCCTGTTATTTGTGGCAATCCAGCGATGCATTTTGAGGGCGCTGGCAATGGTCCTGTTGTCATAACTTGGAATGATGGAGAGCAGGAGTTGTACTGCGGCGCATCTCCGATCTCGCTCGTTGAACATTGTGTCACTTTCAGAAATGATAGAAGGCTCCTATTGCTCTTATGATTTTTACACAACTGGCCAGCTAGTAGATGGTCTGTAACTAAATAGAAAGCCGGTTCTCATCAAACAGAGATGAATAATGTCATCAGTTTTATTGTCCCACCCTGTATGCATAAGTTGCAGACTTCAAAGGATCTGAGAGTGATGATTTATAGTCACTGGCAAAGAAACAAAATGTTAGACATTAATATAATATGTGATGCTTTTCTTTTTACTTTTAAAATTTTTATAGTTTCAATCAATTCTGTGTTTTTCTTATGTTGTAAGACTAGCCTGGGTGCCCGGCATTGCCCGAGTGTTTGGAGGTGTGCGTTGAGCAAAAAAAAAAAAAGAAGTCGTAGTAGGCAGGCAGGCTCAAACCCGTACCACGAAGGAGGAAAAGAAAGTGAAAAAAAACACATCTTTGCTATTGCGGCCATCACCAAACTGGAAGTGGTGAAGGTTTAAATTAAGGCTAGTCAATCGAAAAGATAACTTTGGAAAATATCGGCGAAAAATGCGACCCCTCGTAGAAAAGTGCCCAGTTGAGGGTAAAGGAATTAATGTTTTTAGCCAATTTTTCAATATTTGTCATCTGAAGGGTCAAGTTTCGAAACGATACCAATCTCTTGAAAATCTGTCCCTCTGTCAAAAGTTTTAGGCAGACATACATACATTTAAACAGACAGGTGAGATTTATAGATTAAATATTGCCTTTTCAAAGTAAATTCATATTGGATCCTTATGTGTGTTTTCCTGATATAGCTTAAATATAGCAATTATTTCATATATCTACATAAAATTTTGTAAGATACATATATTTTATATATCCGTTTTCAGTATTTCAACAGTGCTCAATATGTGAGTAGCTCTACGAATATTTATACAAGATTTGCGGGACCTGTTGACATTCCATAGGGGCATCTTTGATATGGAATATATTGCTGCTGGGCATTCTGTGGGCGTTCAACGTGAATGGAGACCCCGTGATATTATTGTATCCCTTTTGTTAAAACTGTAAAAGTATTCATCTAAGTAAACAGGCTAATGTAGCGTCAGAATATATCTCGTTATTATGGTTTATCTCCGATATCCTTATAGGACTCTGTGACATATTTCCATTGAAGAGTAACCCCTCTATCTTTAGACAGGACAGGTATTACCTAACCAGAAGACCCAGAAGGTATATTTTATGTTCATGTATGGTCCAAAAGCGACATCATTATTAAATTTTTTTTTTTTTTTTTTTTTTATAACATTGCGTCTTCAGTAATCGGAAGATCCTATTTATCAAAAAGGAGGATACAAAGTATGACTAACATTAAATTAGCGTATCTATATACTACTTTTTGTTTGTAGTATGGTATAACCTCCTATCCTCCTTCTTTATAAATTGAATCTTCCAATCGAATAATTTATAATCTGAAAACCATGACACGCATGTAGATATGTTAAAGGTACTACATTATTAATATATAGATACTATATGCTGCATTTTTTTTTTTTTTGTTAGAAGAAAGATTTATAGGTGACGTTGTAGATACTTATAAATTGGTAGTGCATTTGATGGTATTCTAAACATTATTTGTGGAAAACATGAAGTAAAATGAGAAAACCAAAACTTTTATTGTATATAAAAAAAAAAATCGGTGCCTGTTTTATTGTTGCCTCAGATGTACATCGTAAAATCTTTAAGGCTATAATGAAAATTTTTTAAATTACAATTTCCATACAAGAAAATTTCATAATAAAATGAAATATAATTTAAGGTGTAGTTTGGCTAAATAAAAAAAATAAAAAATGGCTTAAAATCTTTGATATTAAGTGATTTTCCTTTTTTTGTGAAGGTGTGTATGTTATATATATATACACACGGCATAATCACATTGACACACCGATTCGCGTCAGATCACCAAAGCTAAGCAACGTTTAGCCTGGCAAATACCAGATGGGTGACCATTTGGGAATTCTAGGCGCTGTATGTGCTCTCTGCTTATCTCGGCATTGTTTCTAGTCGTCCTGAACCTTCACCTGCCACTGGTATTCAAGTGTCAACTCAGGAGAGGTGTGGTTGGAGATTGCGCAACTCTTGCCACAAAAATTTCATGTGCAGGTAGCCTTACCGTGGGTATCCATAGTCTGTAAAAACTAAAGGAAGCTTTCTTCATATATAGTAATCACGTTGACACACTGGTTCTCATCAGATTACCAAAGTTAAGCAGCATTGACTCTGGCTAGTACCAGATGGGTGACCATTTGAGAATTCTGAGCGCTGTATGTGCTCTCTACTTATCTCTGCATTGTTTTCAATCATCCTGAACCTCCACTTGTCACTGATTTTTAACAACACCAATTCAGGAGAGGTGTGGTTGAAGATCGTGTAAATTTGCCACAAAAATTCCACATGCAGGCACCTTTACAGTGGGTATCAATAATCTGCCAAGACTGAAGGAAGCTACTATATATATAAAATTCACAAAATTTATAAAAACCTGCTTGTCCAAATGCTGTACTTAAATGATGTGCTTAAAGTATCACAAATAAATTTCGGGGGGGGGGGGTTAAAGATTAGTTTTGCTAGAATAAATATAATAAATGGAAAATTCTGCTTTTCAAGGTCCGTTTGGTTTGTCTGTTTTTTTTTTGTTTTTGTTTTTTTGGCATAAAAAAACTTGGGGTGGGTGTATCAATTACATGTTCACATATAATGCCTGCTTCATGGTTCATTGTTTGTAATCACTCGGAGGGAAACTCGTACCTTTCCTAATAGTCTTGATGTATAAGTAATCATCAAATAGATTTGACTGGGAGAGGGGGGGTGTCAGTTTTACTTGGTGTTGTTTATATCATTTAAGGATATCTCCTCAGCAATCAATTTGACAGTTTGGACTATTTTTGAGCCTAACTTGCTATTTTTTTCAGTAGAGCTATCATTCGGTGCAGTCTTAAGGGTTCTTCTCTCCCAGGCTTTACCATATCTCTTTGAAAAGGAGTTAGTGAATTACTAATTGTCAAAGGTGCCTTTAATGAAGAGTACCAACGGAGCTGCTACCGCATTTAGTGGGTGGGGGGGGGGGTGCAGAGTGCACAGTCTTTTGGATTCACAGTCTGATCTTGTCACGTCTTCCTTTGATGGGAGAGTGGTAAATACTAACTCTCCAGAGGCAATTTCATTAATCTCAACCCAATCTTATTCTGCCATTTAATCTCTCCCTTGTGATTGATGCGCATGCCACATATCACTCCTGGTGCTACCAGGTCAGGCTGTCTTCCCGTTGACTTCCCGACCAAAAATGCACCAAACATTGAGATTAGTTTGTTCCTTTCTCTTTGCAAAAGTCAATCGTGTTGTGCAAAGCAAATAAAAAAAAAAATTTCCTTTACAAAACAACCAGACACTGAGTAATTAATCGGGCTGTGACAACAGCATATTTTTTTCATTGTTTTGAATATGTTTTTATATAGATGGATGTGGTTCTCGTATTGATTGACTGTCTTACTGTGTCGGATATATACTTGAGTCAAAAGAATGAAAAGAATATTCTGTTGTCAGAGCCGTAGTAATTAAAGAACTTGAAGTATAAAACCTTATTCCAAAATGGATTTGGTATTATAAACCGGAAAGGGTTGATATGCTGTGAAACAACCAACCACCCATCACTAAAGGAAAAAATATACTGACTGGATAAAAAAATTAAAAAAAATTTCTTTTGAACATTTGCTCTCAACTTGAATATATCTAATCAATAACGGCACTGCTTCTCGTCTCTGCTGGTCAAAAGTTGTACACAAAAGCACACACTACCCCTTTTATTAATCAATTAGTGTTGTATTCGATTTGCTAACTTACTTAAGCACGTTTTTGAGTGGCTGCTATATTTGACCAGTTCTTAAAATAACTGGATTATCCAACTCTCTCTTCTCTTGAAATTGTCTGGATACTTATAAATCTGGAAAAATTTCAATTTTCTTTTTCTCTTTCTGTTTGAATGGCCTAACGCTGTGGACTGGAATCGTTTATTCAGTGTTCAAATTGTATTGTGGTTGTATTCACACTAATACTACTAGCAAAAAGCATGAAACCACAGTTCCCTTATGTTCAACAAATCGTGTACAATGGATCATAATAGGTATTGTTTTAGCATTAATAATCCTTATGGATTATTAATGTTGAAACCATGTGGCATAACGGATATAAGAAATAAGTATAATTAGGGCTAGGACAACAGCATATTCTTTTCATTGTTTTGACTTTCAAGTGTATATCCGTTGATATCTTATATGCTTTTATATAGAAATGTGGTTCTCGGTTGATTATCTGTGTCTAACTGTGTTGAATATATACTCGAGAGTCAAAACAATGAAAAGAATATTCTGTTGTCATAACCCTAGTAATAATCAGTTCGAAGTGCCAATCAGTGAGTAATACTAGTAATTCAATTAAAAGTTAAGACTTCTCTTAGTTAGGGTGGAGGAAAGAACAAACTACCCCCCTATAAATTCAATAAAGCATTCCATTTGAAATTTTGTACAGAATTCTTCTGAGTTCAACTTTGCACTGAGGATTAAACATTCAATCTCTTGAAGACTGTCAATTATTACTTAGCACGCTTGTCCCTTACGCCACACTTCCTCGAGTCCACATCCTCCATGGATCAAATAAAGGCTCTGTTCAAAATTTCAAAACAAATCTCGAGTTCAACAAGAGGCACCGGAATGAGGTTGAAGGTTACATCTTCAGAGATGTTGTGAGAATAATATACAAGATGAGAACGATTATTGATTCATTTCAAAATTCCGAAAGGGGTTGATTTCCTGCAAAACTGATTTTTCTTTTCTTTCTGAAAATGTCGAAACGTAATAAAACATAGTTGGGCTCAAATGAGTTCTTGCACTTTTCACCTAAAGATTCTTTGTTCTGACTTTTCCATAGAGCCCGTGAGGATAGTGCCTCAGGACTGTCTGATCTGCATGAAGTTCTCCTGATTGGCAGCTGTTCATTATATTTGATCTATGCAGGTTTTGATCCTCTGCATCCAGAACAGCAAGACTATGCAGTTGCATACGAAGTTGGGGAAGGTTTGAATTAAAATATATATATTTTTTTCTTTTGGTCCCCTGACAAAAGGAGTGTGGACCTGTAAATTCATCCTTGTCCGTTCGTCCACTTTTCTCAATAACTACACCTTGGAATTTTTTGAAATTTTGCACAAACATTAAACATGATATGAGTAGAAAAGTAACAGAACGGATTTTCCAGAAAAACACTGGTTGTCCCCTTGGGGTAAGTTTCGGATTAAAATGGCTATTAAAAAAAAATTGATGCTTATTAAAAAAATTGATGCCTTGAATTTTTATAAAACTTTCTGAAAAGTTGTAATTAACTGATTTTTATATAATTTTGTTTGTCTATACTTTGTGATAACTCTTGAGTGTGCCCCAGGGGCTCTTTTAGGGCTAATAAAAACACTCCATTTTTGGAACTATTTTACTATATTTATCGAAAATTTTCTGTGTATGTCTATTTAGCAATTTTGCATGGTGCTGAACTCAAAGTTAAATGTTAAGGTCTTGGGGACTTTTGGGGCTAAATGGGGTGGGGGAGCAAATGATAGACTTAGTCATTTCTTTTGCATGGTGCAGAACTCAAATTTACACGTTAAGGCCTAAAACAGCACCATGTGTTCATTTTCACGAGGATTTGACATCCTTTGGAGACTTTTGGGGTTAAATGGGGAGGGGGAAAATGCTGAACGTAGTCATTTTTTTATGCCTTGTTCACTGTGTACCCACAGGGAACCATGCATGCTTCACTTGTTTTTTTTTTAAATTGTGATTGTGTACTTATAGGTTCCTGGGTTCTGTGCTTGATACATACTTTCTTGTCACACACTGAGGCAGAGACAATAAGAAAAAGATATAGATTATGAGTTCTGTTTGCTAGGTAGCCTTACGATGGTGATGAAGGGTTGGACTTTAGGATGTGGTTGCTGCTGCTGCTGATAAACCCTTGCAAATAAGCAAAAGTTATTAGATAATGTGCCATCTTTAAATCTGTAAATGTAAAAACTTTTTTGTAATTCTAAATTTAAAATTTTCGTCAAATCAAATATTTAACAAATAAAATAAATTACATTCTTACTCTACCTTCCCAAAATCTTAATATATATTTAAAAAAAGAAATAACTGCTAAAATATGTTACTGATTTTTGGTCCTCAAATTTACATATGTTAAGGCCTAAAACTGCACCGTTTTTTCATTTTCACTAGGATTTTATGTCCTCTGGGGATTTTGGGGCTAAATTGGTGATGGGGGGGGGGGCAATGCTGAACTTAGTCATTTTTTTTTTATGCCTCGTTCACTCTGCACTCATGGGGGGGAGGTCATACATGCTTCACTTTTTTTTTAGATGGAGATTGATTATTCATATTATTTGGATTATTAAAACGACCCTGGTGTCTAACTCTGTCCTGTGGGGAGGCATTGTAAAGATGTTCCCATCACGTTTCAACTGATGTAACCTCTGACCTTCTTCAGGTGTATCTTATCGAACCAGGGAATTTTTTTGCTAAACTCTGGCATCTACAAGTACCCATGGCGTAACTGATAAAATAATTGGTAAAATTCAGTTGTGATTGTCGAGTTTGACAAAGATACACCTCAAGAAAGTTGGAGGCTACATCAGCTGAAACGTTGTAAAATTGGCACTTAATATGAGAACAATAATCTGAAGAATTCAAATAATATCTTAAGATGGTATTTATTCATAACCGTTTTCTCCCCCCCCCCCCCACTCTTTCCTTTTGTTGGATATTTATTTTTATTTTTCTCCAAATCCTGTTACTCATTTTGATCAGTTATACATCATAATCCAATTGCTTTTCTTTGGAATTTCTCTACTGCTTATTATTGTGGCTTCCTTAATTTTCTCTGAAATTGTCATCCGTCTTTTTGTCTCCCCTCCCAGAATATGGCTTCTCTCAAACTTTCTAATTTAATAAGTACAAGAGATAGCACTACAAAATAATATCGAAAAATACATTGATATAGTAAAAAAAAAATGTGAAAATAGATTACTGAATTTTAATTTAAAAAAACAAAAAAATTTCTTGGTTTTACTTGGCAGGTCATCAAGGCCCGGAGGCCACTCAAGGATAAGGGTTATTAAGTGTTAGGTAGATGGTGAAACTTGGCTATGGCTAGGACAACTCAACAAACTTTTTAGATTATATTTGAAAATAACCATGTTATAGTTAGCTAGGAAGCAACCTCAGAGTATTGCGTTCCAGACAGTTCTAGGAAATAAACTCTATTCATGGAATTTTCATTTAGTTTTAGGCACAGATAATCAGAGGAAAGTGAAGTTACTCTCTTATTGTAAGTCTTTAAATAATGGGTATTTTTTCCAATTAATAAATAAGTTAGAATTATGTAAATTTCATTTTGTTTAAAATCTCCTTGAAATTTTAAACCCACCTGAAGATCTTATTTATAAAGTATAAGAAGCCTGACCCTACAATCTAATCAAAAACAAACTACTATGGTAAAAACTGATAAAATACTTTACACAACTGAAGTTATGGGCTAAGAAAGCATTTAATTTTTTGCCATTAATTCTTGTCACATTTTTTGAATTAATTTAAATTTCGGATCTGTAATTCTGTAATCAGATTCGTTTAAATCTTGTTAAATGGTAAAGTTTACAAAATTAATGTGCCTCTGTTACTCATTAGGTTGCTGAGAATATATATGCCATAATTTAAAATGACCAGTCTAGGAGTGAACCCTACATAGTTTAGCTTTGTGTGTGTGTACACACACTCACACATATTAGTGTGGGGACGATTAATTGGAATCAGAAAATCTGAGCTTTTGGGGGTATCAGAATCGGAAAAATGTGAGCCTATTTTCCAATGCCAAAACCGATTCCTTAAATTATCGTTTTTTAAAATTTTGGTTTAAGAAACAACTTCCACTGCTTGTAGTAATAATAAAATAATAAATATTTATTGATTTAAACTTCCAGTAAGACTAAAATCTCTAGATCACCCCATCACAAGTGTGTTTTTACGTTTTAGAAAACATATGCACATTTAAGATGTTTTTACAGTAATCAGGACAAAATAACACTTTTATAGCTGAATATTTAGAGATTTATAAAGAATCAGAATCAGTAATTGTATTGGAATTGGGAATTTAGTACAGAACCAGTAATTGAATCAGGGAAAATTTTGCAATCGTCCCATCACTAATATATATTTATATTTATGACAGAGAGAGAGAGAGAGAGAGAGAGAGAGAGAGAGAGAGAGAGAGAGAGAGAGAGAGAAGTATATGAGTGTATGTCTAAGAGATAATTATGCACTGGAAAGAAGTCATTTTAATCATTAATATTTTTTAACTTTTTTTTTTTTAATGCTTTAAAAGTAATTTTAATCCAACATTTTCTCTTACAAAAGTAAGAGAAAATGTTGGATTAAAATTACTTTTTTTAATTACTTTTTCTTTATTTTTTTATTTCTTTTTTCAGGTAAAAAAAAAAATTCAAATATGAACTCTATAAATGATTATAGCTTTTGGATCTATATTTAATAATCTTTCAGCTTGCTTCTGTGCTTTTTTGCTTAATGATTTATTGGTGAAGTCATCTAAAATTCTAATGAGAAACTTTGCTTATTTTCAGGTCTGCTGATACACAAAAGTCCTCAGAACCTGTGTACGAAGAGGAAGATGAAGAGATTCTTGGGTCCGATGATGACGAACAGGAAGATCCTCGGGATTATGTGAAAGGTAAGCACTATGGTTATTCGGGGGAGGGGAGGGGGTCTATCTAGTAAGGATTAAAAAAATATTGATTCCCAGGTCCCTTCTCCTATCTTCCTTTATGTATCTTTATATAATAAAATAATAATCTTTCTCGTATTTGATTGAGAGCATGCTTCCGAGAAAAATATTTGGTTCAGATTCATTGGTTTGTTTGGCTTTCGTTTCCATGAGTCTTCATTCTTTTTCTTTTTAAAAATACTAGATCCACAGAGGAACACCTTTCAGTAATGACCTACATATCCGCAACAAAAGCTTGTACAAATAACACTATTACAGTAGCTTAGTTTGTAGAGAATCAGACTGAAGATGTAAAAGTTTCTTCAATATTGGTCTTGCCAAAACATTTAGGAAAAAAAAGAATTTTTTTTTTTTTCATAGACTAAAACTCTACATAATTGAACAAATCTATATATATAAATTCGTATCCCTGTTTGTTTGTTCACCAAGTTGATTAATATATACAAAAATCCATTACTTTATCATATTCATTCCTATATATACTATGATTATTGCAAAATATAAAATTAAAAAGGTGACGTCATTTGCATATTGCATTAAAGAAAATCGACTTTATCAAATAGTGGTGTATTAGTTATTGTTTATAGTGAGATAATTATTTTAAGTGTTCTATTTAAGTAGTAATACACACGGACGAAAAAACGCTTTGGATAATCACAGATTTCAAGGTAGTTCTACTAAAATAGCCATATTTTTTTAAACCAAAGCACTTCAAGTCTTCAAATTACTACTGTTTTGTTCGGAAATGAATATACTTTCAAATGAATTAATAAATATGAATGTACATTATATATTTTAAGAGTTTTGAGCAAATAAAGTGATAAAAATGTGAACGTCATTAAATGGCGTTTTCGGTAAGGTTTTGTAATGACCCCCCCTGTTTTCTAAAGGTCCATACCGTGATTGTATGAAGAATTTCGTCATGAAATTTGGGAATCAATAAGAAGAGGTGTTAATCTTAATACTGTCAAGTGTCCGAAATATTTTTGACCATTTCTTTTTTTGTCGTGTTAAAAATAAGACTTTAATATGCCGAGTATCGAACATTTTGAAAAAAAAATTCTTCGGACACCCAGTAGTAAGTAAATCAATCTTTTTACTATCTTTATCAATTAAAAGTATTATTTTATGTTGAGTAGGACCGCGGTAATTGATAATTTAAAAGGACCTACCCGAAAAAAAAATTGTTTCTATTTATCGAATTTGGTCAAATGAAGTTAATATTACTAGAAGCAGCAGCAGCAGCTACAACCTGTAGAATCAGCCATAGCACAGTGTATAAACAAACACGCGTTCTTTAATTTTTATTCAAGAACGAATTAAGAAAAACAAAATGAAACATAATGAAAATAATTAAGAAAAACAAAATGAAAACATAATGAAATATGAATATAAATGTTCTTATGTTTAATTAGAGCTATTTTGTTATCAGAATAACATTAGTTTAGAACTATTCGGTTTTCAGAATGTATAATAACAACAATCCCAACCAATTCGGCATTATGAATCTGTTGCAATTTCTCACATCTTTTCGTCAAATTTAAAAACATGGTTAAAAAAAACAAAATAAACTTTTGTAGATATATAGCTTGCGTGCACTTTTATTCTTTAAATTAGTTTTGAACAGCGAATTAAAACAATGTTTTACTGCGAACAGCCACAAATGTTTTTTTTCAGAATCAAAATAAGTATCAAAATCTCGTTTATACATAGATTCGAAAAAGTTGTCAAAAAACAAATATATAACAAATAAATGTTATCAAAGGCAAGATAAGTTACTTTTCTACCTAACTGGATAATTTTCTAGTGTTTTTATTTAATGTAACATGTTTATTCAGCTCGAAAAACGTACAGTGTTTACCGATGTAATGTATTGGAAAATTAAAAATGGCGCCCGGCCCGACTCTCTTTGACACGGTAAGTTTGAGAAAAGGAGTTAAAAATTAAAAAAAAAAAAACTGTACAAAATACTGTTAAAAACTCACCGAATATATGTCAGCCTATGTCACGGTAACATATATTGGGCGAGTTTCTAGCAGTATTTTGTCTACTTTTTTATTTTTAACTCTTTTCCCCAAACTTACCGTTTCAAGAGAGTCGGGCGGCGGGCGCCATTTAAAATTTTCCAAAACATCGGTAAACACTGTTTTCAAGCTGAATAAACATGTTACATTAAATAAAAACACTAAAAAATTATAACTTGCTTTTGATAACATTTATTTGTTATATATTTGTTTTTTTGACAACTTTTTTGAATCTATGTGTATAGTAATACAAACCCTCAAAATCTATATCAATATTCTTGAAATTTTAAAAGCAGTTAGAAAACACATCAAACTACAATTAGGAAGCTTTTTATTTCGTTAATTTTTTTTTCTACTTATTAAGCGAAAGATATTTTTACAACCTGCTCCAGCGTAGTATAAACGGCCTATGGAATTAACACCTTCAACCTCGAAAATAGAAATCAACAAATTTATGGAATTTTCTTTGAAATTTCGCAACGCAGTTTCTTATTAAATTAAAACTAAATATATAATATAAAGCCAATAATTATGAACCGCTAACAGTAAATATGAGTGATGAACGCTCTCTTTGAAAAAAAGCTCTCTTAACTTCACCTCTAATCCAAATTATGTGTGGCAAGTCTCCTCCTAAAACACTCTTTAAGCCTAACAATAACACTAAGTTCGAGTGGCAAGCCCCCCTCCAACAAAATACCTCTGTAAGCCACATACAAGCATCTAAAACAAACAAACAAAAAATAGATCCTTCCTTAAAGAAAATACACATAAAAATAAATTGGTTAACTGTCCTAAAATGCTAGAATGGCCAGGAAATGGTGAATTATTTTACATTAAATTTTTGTGAAACTAACCGCTCCCCCCTCTAATATTGTTTTTGTTAGCTTTGTCTCTGTCAAGTTTTCAGTATGTTCACACATAATTTTCCTTAGCCCTACAATTAATTCAAAGTCCGAATGGCAACCCTCCACATATTCTCATTGCATAGAAACCCTCTTAAAATTACACATAATCATCTTAAAAAAAAAAAAAAAAAGCATGCATATTTTCCCATAGAAAAAGAAACAGTTAACTGCCCTAAAATGCTAGAATGATCTGTAATAGGAAATTATTTTACATTCAATTCTAAAATAATTTGTTTATCTTTCATTAAAGTTTTTCATGGCATTTTATACATAATTTCCTAAAAAGTTAGAATCACATTTTGGAGGGGTGGTCAGAAGGAGTTGAGTGGGGTTAAACAAAAGGTGTTAATCTGCAATAATACCAAAGAAATATTGCAATATATTCATTTTTAAATGGTCTTATGTTTAGATTTAAGTTTTTTGTACATAAAGCACATTACAATTCAACTTTGAGTTCTCCAACTTCTTTTCTGTTTATGGATACATGGCATTTTTAAGGAATTGCTGCATATTTATGCACATTTACTGCAGATTATTTGGAAACCATAAACTTTGGGAGATTTTCAGTTGCATATTCTGATTCCTTGTACAAAAATACACTTATACAGTAAATTTCATTTTTTAGTCTTGTGTTTTAACAAAGATATGACATTTTTACTGAAAAAGTAGTGTAAAAAATGTGACGAAACGCATATGGTCTTAAAGAGGGGAAAATATCCAAACGTGTGAGGCACAAAAATAGCCATAACTTCCTTAATTTTAATCAGATTTTAAAAATTTAAAAAGATTCTTTCTTAGCTCATCAAGCTCTTTCTATGCATACCAATATTGAAATATTTCAAGCTATTTCAATTTTTTCATGTGTATTGCTAATTTAAGTTCATTATTTAAATTTGATTTATATTGATAACATATTTAATTTATTTTTACTGACATCGATATTTTTTTTTTTTTTATGAATCGGTTTGAGCTATTTCCGTTAGGCATGAATGTTGTTCTTTTTGTTTTCTTTTTCGGCTGATATTAAAACTAAAAACTTTCAAACATTATTTTTGGAATTAGTTTAAATAAAATTTCATTGGTTCTTTTATTTTTGAAATTTTTGTTGGGGTAATGATAGAGTTGACATATAATAATGAAAAACTGCTCAATATTCTTAGTATAGCAGGTGTGGCGAAACCGAACTTCATGTCGGCCCTGGCAACGCTGGGTATCCATGCTAGTTTCCTATAAAACTGTAAATATTTGTTGTTAAAGAGTAACTAAATAATACTCTTTTTCTATTCATTTAATGTCACTTTCTCATGGTTCAGATTCCATACTGTATTGCCTTGCCTAATCACTTTGGCCAGCCAACATTCCTGTGATTTAAGGCATCTGTGTTTCTACAGTAAGCAGGATAAATGCTTCACAAAATTAAACAAGCTTAACTGATCCATCCGAGGATATGATTATGAGCAACTGTAGTCATTTCAGCGAATCCTCTTACGTGTTGGGTTTGGTCAGATTTAACATTACATTTCAATCATTGATCTTGACATATTTTTTTTTAATATATACATTCCTCACCATATGGATCAAGACAACATTATGTAAACAAATATTTAGTTTTATCCTTAAGTGGCTCTTGACCTTGATAAGTGGTCACCCAGTAGTAAACAAAACTTGTTTGATTTTGGGATTTTTCTCTTTTAGTAAAAACTAGCTTGGGTGCCCGG
The DNA here is from genome assembly GCF_053919585.1 of Euprymna scolopes. NCBI lineage: Eukaryota > Metazoa > Mollusca > Cephalopoda > Sepiida > Sepiolidae > Euprymna > Euprymna scolopes. Next base: position 77,613,787 of record NC_136513.1, on the reverse strand, counting down.
TGTTGCCAAGGTGTTTGGAGATGTGTGTTGAGCAAACAAAAAATAAAGTGGTAGTAGGCAGGTAGGCTCGAACCCGTACCGCGAAGGAGGAAAAGAACATTGCCCCCCCCCCACACACACACACCAAAAAAAAAAATGTCTTTGCTATTGCATCCATCGCCAAACCGGAAGTGACATAGGTTTAAATTCAGGCTAGACAATCAAAAAGAGGGGATGACATTTGAAAATATTGGCGAAAAAAGCAACCCCTCCCTGTAGAAGTGCCCAGTTGAGGGTGAAGGAATTAATGTTTTTAGCCAATTTTTCGATATTTATTGTCCGAAGGGTCGAGCTTCAAAATGATACTGATCTTGTGAAAATCCGTCAAAATTTTAGGCAGACATACATACATTTAAACAGAGGTAACATTTGTTATAAAGGACGAGAGTGAGAAATTGATTGTGACAGTTTATGAATGGATATTTCTTATTTGAATTGAGTCTATACAATATAATAAAGCAAGTCTATTTCTCAAATTGATTTAATTAAGTTTTCTTACTATAAAATTACTGTTTGATTCTGATTTGTTCGTTTATTTTTGTTGGTCACTGGTTTCTGTTGTAAATAACCAAGCAGCATATTTTGATTCAACTTCTTTCAAAAAATATTCTTCCTACTTAGGAATATTTTTAAATTGTACATTTTTCGATACTTATGTACATAGCAACAGCTGTACATTGGTAAACAATGCAAATAACTCTGTTTATCTCTGTATTCTTATTATAGTATAATAGATTTGCTTGTGAGAGAAACTAATAATCTAAAAGACCCAGTTTTCCTTGATTGAATGTATACATTCGTCCATACAGATATTAAAACAAAAGTTTAACAACAAATGCTTAGTTTTATAAGAATTTGATTCAAGTAATAATTTTAACTGGTGGGACCTGTGGAAATTCCACAGCAACATCCTTTATCTATATATATAAAAGGCAAAATGTGTGTGTGTGTGTGTGTGTGTGTGTGTCTTGCAAAAACTTTTCACACAAACCACGGATTTTCGGACATTCCAACGACAAATATTGAAAAATTGACTAAAAGCATTCATTCTTCACCCTCAACTGGACCCTTTTCTGCAGGGAGGGGGTAGCAAAAAATAATTCCTTCATTTTCTTTTACTACTACTACTACTATTAACAATAATAATACTACTACTATGATGTCATGTTTGACCTAGAAAACGTTGACATTAGTTTAACCACCTGCTGTTTTTTTTTTTTTTAAATGTCTAATTTCATCAATTCTCACTTCTGTATCTTTGGCGTCAGGTTAACGTGTCAGATTCTTTTTTTCTACCTTAGCCTCGAGGCTTCGGGTTCGAGCCTACCTCCCAACCAAAACTTTTTTTTTTCTTTTACACCTCCAAACACCCGGGCAACGTTTTTTATTTAAACAGAGTTATTACTTCACTTATTCTTTAATTTACCCCACCCCCAACACACACACACACACACACACACACCTCCAAGCATGCGGTCATCAGCTTTGTTATCTTAAGATTGCAGGTTTTATCAGAGTTATCAGATTAAATTTTTTTCAATATTGATACAGGGTTATTTATGCCATTTTGTTCTGCTTTTCGCCGTCTACCAGACATGTTTGTTTGTTTATTTTTCTCCTTTTTTTATGGTCCTGGATATGACCTTAAACTTTAATTGCCATTGCTCCCAGGTCCACTCTGACCCGGAGTGGTAGTACCTGTTAGAGTCCCAACTATGGGTTAAATGGAAACCAACTTGAAAACAACAAATATATTAAAAAAAAATTTTTTTTAAATCTTTGGATTCGGCATTAAATAACCTGAAAGGGGTTGATATGCCGCAAAGCAAAAACAACCAACCAACCAACCTTTTTTTACGTTCGTTCGCTGTTTTTTTTTTTTTTTAACAAGTTTAACATCGTTTTTTGTAATGTTTACACAGTTATTAATTCGCTTATTTAGCCTCCCCCACCCCACACACATACACACACACCCACACATCCAGACACCCAGCTAGTCTATAATATAAATCTCACCTGTCTAAATATATCACACACACCACACAAGAGAACTTGAATGCCTACGAGGCACTATCCTCGAGTCTCTAAGGACAACCTGGCATGAGGATACTGTTCACTACATAGATTGCCGGCCGAGATTAAACAGCACTTCACCTGCCTCGTGTTTTGGTTTCCTAAAAATATTACTTGACAGCAGTTGTAAAGAAAAAATGGCATAGTAAAAAAATAAAACCAAAAAGATGACAGAATTTAAAAAAAAAAAAAAACAATACAAAAAGAATTATATATTTCAAGAGTCTTTTTTAAAAGTCCTTTTCTTTTTTTTTCTTTTTTTTTTTAAATCCTGGTTTCAAGTTTTCAGCCATTAACTGCATGATGTTTTTTGTGCATGTTATGAACGGTGAAAGCATGCAATCAATATCTAATCGGGCCAATCAATAAAGATGAATGATTTCTGTCGTAATAATCGCACGAAGAATATCATGCCACCAATTTTGATATCGAATACCTGTTCTTGACAATGCACTGAATCCTCCTTCTCCTTCTTCTGTAATTAACTTTCCACACAGAATTTATTACCATTTTTTGCATAAATTTTATATTTTCAAGAGGAAGAACGTGCATCTTTTCTAAAGTTAAAAACCATTTAAGAAATTTTGTTTTGAAATTCTTGTAATTTTTGTTAATGCTAAAAAGTGATTTATTCAAATTTTGATATTTGTGGATGTGATATAATTTGCTTACACAATTTGAAAAGAATGGTATTTGTAATGGACGGGTATCCAGAGGATTTTAGTATTTACAATTATTCCTGGAAGTGACTCGCACAATTTATGATTGGAAAGGAACTGTTTTCTTTTTTTCTGTTATAGGCAAAAAAAAAAAAAAAAAAAAAATTTTTTTTAAAGTCCAATCTAACCCTAACCCTCCTCATGCTTAATGTTGTGCTTCTTTTGCAACTTTTTTGCGGCTTTCAAATTGTAGACTGCTTTAGTCATTTCTGAGACAATACTCGAGAATGACTCGTAAGTATTGAAATACTCTGGATACTCATTTATTACAAGTACCAATAGAAAATTATGGAGAGCTAGTTGTTCTAGGCTGTATTTATAATAATTAGACATATTTGGAACGTTTTACTGGTGCTACCAGAACAGGCTGTCTGAAGATCTTGGCTTCCTGAGACGAAATGCACCTAACATTTAGGCTTTTTGTTTTCTACTTCCTTTTGCAAAATTTAATTATGTTCTGCAAAACTAAAAATAAAACCAACCACCGCTTTCCCTTTTCTCTTTCCCTCTTTTCCTTCTCCCCATTTCCCCTTTCTCTTTGTGTCTCCTCTACTTCTAGACTGGTTTTCTTACTTAAAATGTGCCAAACATTAATCGTGTGACCATTTTCCCTCTCCCATTGCCAAACTCGGTTATGTTCTGTGGGGCAGGATACAAGAACGACCAAAATCAAAAAAGAACTTGATGCATCAAGAACTTTTCCAAAATAACAGGATTCGGCATTAAATAACCTGAAAAGGGTTGATATGCCGTAAAACAAAAAAAAAAAGTCAAACCAAATCTTGGAACGTTTTAAGTGTAAGAAAGCAGACCAATACCATAAGCAGGCTGCAATTCGAGATTTAAAATGGAAGACATATCAGAGCTATTGGCAAGGTTACTGAGGAAAAATGGTTCGCTCATTTTACCTCTCCCAAAGTATCTGACTTGTGGTACAGCCCTCTACCTTTTTAAGAGTCAGGTACATCCTAAAATGGATTACTAGTTTCTGCATCTGCGGAGGTGGCACTAAGGCATTCACAGCATGACTCATCTTCCTATAGCAATTACAAAAAACTTTCCCTTTGTCATTTATGTACCTAACACTCGGCAGAATTTTCATAAATGTTTTTTTTTTTTTTTGCACAAACTTTGTCTTTAGAACACAACCACAATACTGCTTCCCTGAAGATCACATCATGGTTGTCTTCAAATCCAATGTAAACAAATACTTGTGATGAACTGTCCACATGTGATCAAACTTAGTTCATTCTCTTAATCATTTTTATATCCTCTCATAATATTCTCCATCTATCAACTGAAAATTATTCCATATAATTAACCATCATCCTCGGGTGACTCCTTAAAAAAAGGTTTTGATCTACTTTAAAGCAATAAAAGATGGGGTTCTGATTTAGAAATCAACTTAATAATAATTAAAAAACAAATACAGAAAATACAAATTTTTGATATTCATACTTGTCACAGAATGAATATGTGACATTCCAAAAATCAGGTCAATTGAGCAAGTAGTTTTGTTTTTTTTTAACTAAGAAAATCAAATTTTATGACATGATGGGAGCCACCATGTTGTTTTAGAATATGTTCAAATTCAAGAGGGACAACTCAATTCAACTACCAAAATTTTGTTTGGCTTCAAAATAAAACTTTAAATGCTAAAAAATCATAAATTTTGTTTCTCTTTTAAAAAAATAAAATACTTGATTAATTTACATAAATTTTGGAATATGACATCTTTGTTCCATGTCTCGTATGTATTTAAAGATTTTTTTTTTTTTAATTGAATTTTAAATAAGAACCGAAAATGGTGATAAATCTGAAAATAGATTACGCAACTAAAGTGATGAACATATAAAAATAATCATGAAAAAAAAAAAAATCTACCAGATTAAAGATGCGACAAATATTTGATTCTAATTGCTTGATACTCACATACACGTTCACATACACTAAGCAGAACGTGAAATTCAATGCACCTATTGTGGTTATGTTGGACTCACAGTCAAACATAATTTGATTGACTCTACAAAATACAGGAATACTCACAATATTAACCGCAGTTTCAAACTGATCTGCTTGGGCGGCAGAGAATTCAGTTGGAGGAGCCAGCTCAATTGAAAGTGAATGCTAACACAACAACTGTTAGATAGGGGTTTCATTATTATTATTATTATTGTTATTGTTCGTTGTTAGGAAGTCTTATTAAAAGTGATTCTTAGAGAGTCTTATTTAGAGAGATGTTGCGTTCTGTGTTCGTGTTATGAAGAGATTCATATATATAAAATGTTCATACTTAGAAGTGTAGTAGAAGCTCTTAGAGTGAGGAGACAGTGTTGAGACAGTCTTAGTGTTTACATTGTAGATATGAGATGTAGAGACATTGTGTATGTGAAGACATTTTAAAACACAGGATATATAAGACATATAATGGCAATTTCACTTTACCTTTTGGTAGAATTACAACACAAAGACGACGTTTATAAAAACACATGATGCGTTTATTTCCATGGACCGGTCGGTGGTTTTCTTAGCCAGGAACTCAAAGTTTTACATTCTATGTTTCAAAGGTGACCGTCTCGCTTCCAGACGTTTGACTGTCCATCTCTGGACTCCAGACTGTCGTCTGTCGTCCTCAGACTCTCCCTGCCTAACTATATCGAGAACTTCCCATTTTCCGTGACGTCATACACATGTTAAAACATGTGTCGTCTTTCACGTGTTCTGGAAATGCATGTCCAAAACATTTTCATTTGTTTACAAAAGGAATTTTAACCTATATTTCCAGTAACCTTTATTTCCAATACGTTAAACATGTTTATTAAATTATCCTATAGTTGCATTCCTCAATTCAATTTCATAACAGAATTGACAAATGCACATTCCTTTTCTTAAAACTATTTTATCTCTAAGCTAAACAATGGTTTTTTACATCCCATTTTCTAATTCTCTCTCGTAATCTATTTCTAAACCTAAGTTACGAGGTTCGAATTTCGTCTATTCTATTTCATTTTTACATTCAACTAATTCCCTATTTTTATGCTTACATGAAAAGGGGACAGCCCTTATCATGTAACACAACCACCACCACCACCAATGAGAAATATCCTACATCAAACCATACCATGATTCAAAAATGCACCTACATCACAGGGAAAATAAATTAATCTTTTTATAGGAGTAATCAAAGATACAATTAAATACCTTTTATAGATGTTAGCAGATCAGGCTGTCTGAAAATACTGGCTTCCTGACCTAAAATGCTCCAAACATTGATGTTATATATTTTGTTTTCCTTTTTCTTTTGCAAAATTCAATCATATTTTAAAAAAAAAAAAAAAAAATTTTCCTCTCCAAAACAACCAAACTAAACACCATGAATACATATTTGAATATATAAAGAACTTGAAGCATAAACTTTTCCCAAAATTACTGGATTCAGCATTAAATAACCTCAAAGCAATGGAATATGTGCTGTAGAACAAAACCAAAATACCTTATGAGAATCTATCGAGTTACTATTTTAGGAATATGTTGTATGGCATAAAATGACTTATAAATTTGGCCTTCTGGTTAAGAGCAAAGTGCAGTATCTGTTGTGATATTACACTTCATTTTCTGGCCTTGATCAGCAAAGGAAAAATCCTTCTAGACTGAAGCAATTTATAGTTTTCTCACAGTCCAGAGTAGCCTGTTTTCAGAGCTGGATTTTCATTACATCAAAAATTGACTTTGTGGAGAGGCAAGTAAATAGGGACTTATAGGGGTCAGTCTGTCAAAACAAACAATCATAACCCTAACCTGATTTAATCTTTTTATATACAGAAATTTGACTGTTTATCAAGTAGATGATGTGAAAGAAGGAAAGTGGCCGGTGCATAACTTGCAAAGTTACTGTTGAAATAGATGACCCAGTTTAATTTTGATAATTTAGTGTTGGGATTAATCTAGATAAAACGAGAGATTTCCTACTAAATTTTATCTTTCTGTTTGGGTGTTGATTGTCTGCGCGTTAGTTTGAAGCCTGACATAATCAACTTTATGAGGTAGATAGATAGCAAAAGGATTAGCAGACAGATTTCTGATTAAGAAAAACGATTTGGTTTAGGAAATCCAAGTTTCATCCGATCATAAATTAAGCTTAGCTTCCATCAAGGAGCTTTCTTTTTTTTTTTCTTTTTTTTTTTTTTTAAGAAAGGAAGAAACTAGATGAAAATGCATCCATTCAATCTGTGCTGTTAATGATAAAATATGCTATTTTAAAATGAAGCACAACTCGCCAATTGATGTATAAGGCTTTTTTCAAAAATGCATCATCATGATTTCTATTATGTTGGAGGAAGTCTAAGTAATCGTGTCTATACACATGCATTAGGAGGAAGGTCATCTTTTTCTATAAATTTTAGAAGTACATGCCCTGACTAAATGTGAGAGGAAATAATAAAACTAGAAATCTATGTAAATACAAATAATCATTGTAAAACTAATATCCAAGATGAGAACAGTAGTCCAAATAATGTAAGTTATCAATCCTCATCTAAAAAAAAAATTAAAAAAAAAAACAAATAAAAGTACAAAATCTATTAATTTGTTGATTATTGGTTTATGTAAAGTTTGGAGAATGTGATGTTTACTACCCCCTTTCCTCCTCTTCCACCGGCTAGACTTAACTGGTTAGGGAAATGTAATACACACACACACACACACACACACACCGTATATTTCGGCATATAAAACAACCCTTAAAGTTAAAAAAAAACATCCTTAAAAAAAAAAAAAAACAATATTTCATAAGATACCAGGTGTTGCAATCCCTGGTTTTGTGATTTAGCAGTCAAAACCACTATCAATAATTTCCCCCACTCTTTATCTGTGCCCAAACCTAAATGCAGATTCCATGAACAAAGCTTCTTTCTGAGAACAGCACGCCTGTGGAACTCTCTTCGATTCACTAGCTTTCCAGCTGACTACAATCTGATTCTCTTCAAGTCGAATGTAAACAAGTTCTTGATGAACCGTCCCTCTAAGTAATACAATTTACAAAATTTCCACTACTTTTACTACGCTATAATCATTGATTAATGTATACCCGTTAACCCTTATCCTCAAACCCGTGCCTGAATAAGTGGGGATTCCTGTGTAAAAAGGCCCTGTCGGTGGGGCATTAGAATACGCGGACTGTCCCCCCCCCCCATGCAGAGGGTAAAAGTCCCTCAATGGGGGTCCTGGATATGACCTTAAACTATATCCAGTGGTGAGGCCCCAGTTTGCGGGCTTTGGGGAGTGTGAAGCCACCCTTTAATTACCATTGCTCCCAGGTCCACTCTGATCCGGAGTGGTAGTACCTGTTAGGGTCCCAACTTTGGGTTAAATAGAAACCGACGTGAAAACAACAAATATATTCTATTAAAAAAAATTTTCTTAAATCTTTGGATTCGGCATTAAATAACCCGAAAAGGGTTGATATGCCGTAAAACAAAAACAACCAACCAATCTTGTGTAAAAAAAAAAAAAAAAAAAACGAAACAAACAAACAAAAACACTTTCCTCTGCTCCAACCACGATCTCTTTAAACTCGTTTGCAAAAATAGTGTTTATAATTATGTCGATAAAGCTAGCTGAATAATATTGTGAATAGTGTGTGGTCATCCCTCAGTCAGCTTAACATACATGCAGATTGTCCTCAAGACACTTTTTCACATTGTCTCTACGTTGTTTTCAAAATAATATTGACAGACTTTTGTATTTTTAGCACAAAGTAGTTACAACCTTCTTCTTGTTGCTGTTGCATCATGCTTAACGTTATGAATGCTACGAATAGATCAGGTGCATATTACAAGACAAACGATGATGTGCAAAAATATCAACCGCAGTGTCGGCAGACATGTGATACTTCTCATCTATCTCACTTCAGCTGGATAGCAACTTGAAACCATTATAATAGGTTTTGAGTATAGTCTGTTTTTTAATGGTATCTATTCAAGGAAAGGTTTTTTATTTTTTTTGGCTAAAAGTTGGTAACTACACAAGATACACTAAAGTGTGATTACCATACTGAGGTGGCACTCACCCTAGGTGGGTTGAACCAGCTTAAGACTTTTTTTAAAAATTTTTTTACAAGGTGGTCGCCACTTATCAAGGCCCGGAAGCCACTCAGGGATAAGGGTTATTGTAAGTACAGTACGTTAGTGTGGACATTTAAAGTGTCTACTTAAGGGGGCAGTTCATCAGGAATTTGTTTACATTGGACTTGAAGACATCCAAGTTGTAGTCAGGAGGGAAGCAGGCAGACGGAACAGTTCCACAGGCGTGCAGTTCTAAGAAAGAAGCTTTGTTCATGGAATCTACGTTTTGATTTAGGCATAGATAAAGAGTTGGGAAAGTTTTTGACAGTGGATTCAGCTAAACTGGTGTTTTTCGTAAAAGATTGGCGAGGGGGGGGGGGCCAGAGATTGAAGTTCAGACAAGCTCCTAGAGAGGTGGTTAAAAAGAAAGGATTTTACAAACTTTTTTTGGGTCCCCCTGACAAAAGGAGTTTGGGCCTGTAAATTTACCATTGTCCGTTCATCTGTTTGCACTTTTCTCAATAACTATGCCTTGGAATTTTTTTAATTTTCGCACAAACATGATATGAGTAAAACAGTAACAGAATAGGATTTTCCATGAAAACTCTGGTTGATACTCCAGGGGTGCCTTTCGGGTTAAAATGGCTAAAATTTACCTTTTTGTGCTTATTAAAAAAAAATTGATGCCTTGGATTTTTATAAAACTTTCTGAAAAGTTGTAACTATCTGATTTCTATATAATTTTATTTGTCTATACTTTGCGATAACTCTTGGGTGTGCCCCAGAGGCTCTTTTAGGGCTAATAAAAATACTCCGTTTTTGGGACTATTTTATCATATTTGCCCAAAATTTTCTGTGTATGTCTTTGTAGCAGTTTTGCATGGTGCTGAACTCAAATTTAAATATGCTAAGGCCTTAGGGACTTTTGGGGCTAAATGGTGGTGGTGGGGGGAGGGCAAATGATGGACTTAGTCATTTCTTTTTTTGAATGGTGCAGAAGTCAAATTTACATATATTCAGGCCTAAAACTGCACCATTTGTCCATTTTCACCAGGATTTGATGTCCCCTGGAGAATTTTGGGCTAAATGGGGGAGTGGGGGGGATGCTGAACTTAGTCATTTTTTTTTTTTTAATGCCTTGTTCACTGTGCACTCACCAGGAACCATGCCTGCTTCACTTTTCTTTTAACCTTTTTAATTTATCATCCATGGTCCTTTGCAATGACAGTTAAACTCTCTGGTTCTTTGTAAAACATGTTTTATAAGTTAGAAATTGTTTTATGAAAAAAAATTTTTTTTAAACATTTTTATGCATTAAAATGCATTATAGTGGAATTAAATTTTGTAGTAAATTAAAAGGGAACGAGGCAATTGATCATTGCTGACTTTTTGTGGAAGCATAAGCATGAATATGTTGAAGGAGAGGGGGGGGGATTTGTGTTTATTTGAATTCCAACTCCCAAAATGCTAATTTCCTACGTACAATTATATATATATATATATAAAAGGTAGGATCAAGGGCAAGTGGAGTAATCTTGGGAATGGTATGGTGACCTTCCCTCCATCTCGGTATAGCAGCTAATGAAAAGGGAGCCTTTGGGTGATCCTTGACTATAATCGGTCAATCAGCTTCATTTTGATATACGACACCACTTTATGAATAGATGTAACTTGTTTTAGTTTTAAAATGGGGAAGAGCATTGATTTACAACATACTCAACAAGTTGGCAGGAAGCTATAAAGAAATATCTACTTATATTAAAAAAAAAAAAACTTAGTTCTGTAGTCTTCAGATTCTCTAAATTTCTTGTTTAACCAAGAAAAAAAAAAAAAAAAAAATAGGTCAATTCTTCCAAATCTTTTGAAACATGGTGGCTCCCATCATGTCAATTCTTCCAAATCTTTTGAAACACAATTTCACAACGCATATACAATTTTTCATAAAAAAGAGACTGATTTGCACGAAAATAATTATATTTAATGTCTCTAATTATAGAACTTGGGTATTTCATTATCTTGTTTGTCTCTCTAAAATAGCACGTGGTACATACTCTTATGGATTTATAACAGAACGACTTAAACTTGACAGTTTTCCAACCACAGTATTTTCAATCGAGACACTAAGATAGTAAACACTTTTGTTTTTTTTTTGTTTTTTACAAAACAAACATTAAATGCCTTTTTTGTACAAAAGATTTAAACATGGAATGCTTTTTATTAATTTAATTTACTTGCAATAAAATAATTCAAACACATTGTAATTAATACATTCTATTCGATTTATCACTGCTTTATGTAAATTTTCTGTTTACTTTTGAATTGTTTAATAATTTGCTTTAAATTCCTTAGTATGTACAGTTGCAGAATTCTTACACATTTGCAGAAAATGAAAGATTAATTGTAAGAAATGTAATATACATATACATACACACACACACACACATATATTCACCAGCAGGCTGGTTGCTTTTGTTTTATGGTATCCAAAGATTTTGAAGAAAAATTTTTTAATAGAATATATTTGTTTTCAAGTTGGTTTCTATTTAACCCATAGTTGGGACCCTAACAGGTACTATCACTCTGGGTCAGAGTGGACCTGGGAGCAATGGCAAATTAAAGGGTGGCTCCACACTCCCCAAAGCCCGCAAGCTGGGGCCTCACCACTGGATATAGTTTAAGGTCATATCCAGGACCGTTCACCAGCAGGGCTATTCACATGGACTAGACTATAAAAAAGAAGGCATTTAAAACATCTCTACTTTAGATGTTGAGCACTTCAGATTAACTTGCACCACTTACCAAATATAATACTGTATCATTACTCTTATGACTCGAAGTAACAGAGTTGACCAAAGTTATTTCGTCCAAGCAGTGCAGTGTTTAAACACACCTGTTCTATCTAGGATGTTGAGCACTTTTGGATTACTATATACCATTTATCAAATGTAATACTGTAATCTTATATTTATTGCTCCCAACCACTCAAATAAAAGTAAGGATGCCTCCAGAGCGCTACTCAAACCACACTTTCTCAGGTTCTTTTCCAACCCTCCCTAGTCTAAAGAGAAGTCTAAGAAACTTTAAATAATTTTCCAAGAAAGAAATGCTTTCTTTCCAAATTATTGCTGAAAAACTTTTCTATAAATACTTTGTGAATTGATGGATCTATTCTTTTCTTCCTTTGTTTCAGCTCGTTTGACTCGTTGATCTAGTGGTCTCCATCAATTCACTGTTTTGATACCGCATTGTAATACAGGAGCTTCTTTCCAAGATCGGCAGGCTTTTATGAACTCTATTCTTGCTAATTGATTGCCTCCTACTTTGGTCTTAAATGGGCATCTCCTGTCTTTGGAATAGTCACCTCTTGTTCTTGTTAGCTCTTGATATGAAATGACTTTATGCTTTGTCTGGAGTGATTTCCATATAGTAAAAGCCAGGGTTGCACAATCTCCAACTGCATTTCTTATTCAGCTCTGAAGTGCTGGCAAGGAGAAATCAAAGATTACTTGAATCAAAACTTGGATCAGCAGAGATTGACAGGTGTTATTTAGGAGTTTTTCCTTCTGAAATAGCTTTTTCTAGCATGCCCCGAGTCATGTGACGTGATTGAAATTTCAATTTGTTTGTTGCTGTAACTATTTATAAAAATGAAATCCTATTTATGTAAAAAGATAATTTTTCTCTTAATTACGAATTTAAACATCTTTTCTTTTTTAGGTGGTTATCATCCTGTGAAAATCGGAGATCTGTTTCATGGACGTTACCATGTTGTCCGTAAGCTTGGTTGGGGACATTTCTCAACCGTTTGGTTGTGTTGGGACCTGGTGTAAGTACATTGCAAATAATTTTTTTTAATTAGATTTTTGATATATATATATATATATATATATATATATATATATATATATATATATACACACACATATATATATATATATGTGTGTGTGTGTGTATACTAGCAGGCTGCCCAACATTGCCCGATCATAAAATATGCTTAAATATGACATTTTGATTAATGCAGATTTCGTATTATATTGGACCCAATATATAGTAATGATTTATAAAAAAAAAAAAAAAAAAAAAGATAAAAAATAATGACCCGTGCGCCACCACCGAGAATTGAAACCAAAACGTTCAGCTTACAAATTACTTTTTCCTTTGACATTAATGTCTGAGCTATGAAGACATGTTTGCTACAAGGCTAAAAATTGAAACATGAACCAATAGCTATTACGTTGTGCCTGCATATTCGTTATGCCGTCATTCGACCGTTGCCTAGCAAAGTTAACTAAAGCTGATCATCCCATCAGGAAACCAAAAAAAAACTAATAGGGAATTAAAATGAATGTTTAAAGGAATATGCAAATTAGATCTTTTGCAGATGAATGCAAATCCACGACGCATATATAACACAGTTGTATTTTCTTTTTAAATAAATAGAAAAAAGTTTTTAATATGAATATCAATATACAAAAATAAAAAACAAGTTCATTGGAATATACATATATTTATTTATTTGCAGACTGTTATCCTCATCTTTATAGTTGTTGTATCACCATGTTTTGACCAACTCATCCTCTGGCCTTCTTCAGGTGATTAACTGTGACTGGATAGGAATGCTAAGTCTCGTAAAACCTCTATCTTCAAACAGTGCTCACCTGGAATCATAGAGATTCAACACCTTTATCCACTGCGCCACAGGGCCCAGAGGATTCCAATAAAATAATTAAATATATACATATATTTCTACGGACTAGTGAATAGTGTATGCAGATGTTCATCTAAATTAAAATCAGTTGCTTCTTGTTATTCATGATATAAGAATCCCATGATATAAGAATCCCAGGTTGCTCGAATGACATTCCCAAATGTTTCAGGAATAAAGAATCAGCAGGAGTCATTTGTTGCGCCTTAATTTCTCGTCCATAAATAGTGAATTAAAAAAATTTTTTTTTTTTTTTTGTCAAGGCAATATCGCTAAATATTTAAGAAATAAAACTTACTTTATTTTAACAATTTAAATATTTAAAAAATTGTTTGTTTCAAAGTTTTAAATTCTTAGCTGAATATCCTTTGAATAAATAAAATATCACTTTTAAATTGCTTGTGATAACTTGTGGTTATAATGATAACTTGTGATATTGTGATAATTTGTGGTTTTAAAAATATTAAATAAATTACTGCAAAAAATGGTTTGCTCTCTATTTTGAGTGAAATTGGAAAAGAAAAGAAACAGAATATTCGTCATTGTAACTTTGCTTTTCTATGCTAACCCTAACTAGAGTATTCATTCACCATAATATCGCAAACACCAGGGGGTGGAGTTTACTTAAGATTTTCAAATCACATCGTTTTTTTTTAATATTTATCTCTCTCTATCTATCTATCTATCTCTCTCTCTCTCTCTCTCTCTCTCTCTCTCTCTCTCTATATATATATATATATATATATATATATATATATATATATATATATATATATATATAGTAATTTATAAAATATATATGGCGATTAAGCTACACTGAATATTCTGCGTTTCATCCACTATAGGATTCGTCAGGCTTATGCGCATAAGCCTGACGAATCCTATAGTGGATGAAACGCAGAATATTCAGTGTAGCTTAATCGCCATATATATTTTATAAATTACTAACTAGCTCTACCTATGTATTGAGCACTTTTGAAGTAAATACTTCAAGTTTACACATAAATCTATACTTTTGTATATTTTATGTGAGTAAATGAAGTAGTTATATATATATATATATATATATATATATATATATACATAAGTGAAAGTATCTGTGTACATTTCCCTCCGCAATAACTCTGTCAATTTTAAGCCTACAGATTCAAAATTTAATATACAGGGTACTGAGATTTGGGAAAATTGATGTGATTGGTTTTCGGACAGAAATTTGGCGATTAAGGGGTCAAAGTTCAACAATTTAACCTTTGAGAACTCTACCAAACTCCTCCGACAATTTTGGGTCTAAACACATGAAATTTTAGATATAGGTTCCTTGCACGTGGATCTAACTTAATAACTTGATTTGAGCCCAAAAGAATAAATGTTAAGGGGTCAAAGTTTTAAAAAAAAATTGACCTCTGCGGTCTCTTCCAAATTACTCAAATTTCTGGTCTAAATATTTGAAATTTTACATAAAGGGTATTCAGAGATAGGGCAAGCTTTTTCATCAGTTTGGGTCAAAAAATTTTAGTTGCCAATATAAATGTATGTATGTATGTCGGTTTGCATGTCTGCCTTAAACTTTCAATAGAGGCGACGGATTTTTCCAAGATCAGTATCGTTTTAAACTTCGACCTTTCATACAACAAATATAAAAAAATTGGCTAAATCATTAATATCTTCCCCTTCAACTAGGCACTTTTCTAGACAGGGGAGGGGGGGGGGTCACTTTTTTCGCCAATATTTTTTAAAGTTATCCTCTCCTTTAGATTTTCTAGCCTTAATTTGAAAAAATGTCGGTTCTGGTTTGGCGGTGGTCGTAACAGCATAAATGTTAGATTTTACCCCGTTCTTTTCCTCCTTTGCAGTACGGGTTCGAGCCTGCCTTCCTACTACCGCTTTTTTTTGTTTTTTTGCTCAACATACACTTCCAAACACCCGGGCAATGCTGGGCTGAAATGCTAGTAAAGAGATATATATATAAAGCTGAATGTCTGTGTGTGTGTGTCTGGTCATGAATAGGCTCCTGTATGGTTAACTATTTTAAAAAACTGATTACATATAATGATAGAAGATGTATCCAGACACAGGAATGGGTATGTTTGATCTGGCAGAACGGTGGTTCATTAAAATTGTGGGGTCTGCGTTCACGCCTGGTCCACAAAGTATCGAAATAAAAAATTAAAAAAAAACGTTTACATGTGTTTTTGATATAGATGTACATAATAATACTTTGATAAGTATGTTTTAACTTAGATAGGGATGGTATAATAAAATTGTGGGGTCTGCGTTCGCACCTGGCCTCCATAGAATGGAAATAGGCACAAACTTTAATAAAGACTTTTCATATCTATCTGCGTAAGTATACTTTGATAATTATATTTCAGTTTGAAGAAATATGGTATAATAAAATTATGGAGTGTTCGTTCGCACCTGACCTCCATAGAATGGAAATATGTCAGAAAGTTTAACAAGGTTTTTTAATATAGATCCACAGAATATTGTGATAAGTGTTTCAGTGTGAACAGGTATTGTATAATAAATTATGGGGTTTATCTATTTTATTTTTACTTTCATCATATTTTGCTTTGGTTTTGATACCCCCAGATTCGAAGCTATCTCTTTACAACCCTTCCTTTTCGGTCCTGGATATGACCTAAACCTATATCCGATGGTGAGGCCCCACCTTGCAGGCCTTGGGGAGTGTGGAGCCACCCTTTAATTGCCATTGCTCCCAGGTCCACTATAACCTGGAGTGGTAGTACCTGTTAGGGTCCCAACTATGGGTTAAATAGAATCCGACTTAAAAAACAAATATACCCCATTAAAAATCGTTCCTCAAATAACTAGATTCGACATTAAATAACCTGAAAAAGGTTGATATGCCGTAAAACAACCAACCAACCTTCCTTTTCATAACCTATCATACTTTAATAAATCAGTCCATTTTCTGTAGGCTGCTTTTGAACCCAGTCAATGACGGGTACTTTTGCTAGTATATATATATATATATATATATATATATAATACTAGTGTGGGTGCCTTGCATTGCCCGAGTGTTTGGAGGTGTGTGTGGAGCAAAAACCCCCAGAAAAGTAATAAGGTGGAAAAGAAAGTGACCGAAAACCCGACGTCTTACCCCGTCTTCATGACGCGACCGGAAGTTCGGAACGTTGAAATTAGTAAAGTCATTCCAACCGATACGATGACTTGCAAAAATGGCGATGCAAGAGAAAAAAAAAAGAAAAAAAAAAACGACCCTCGTTGTAGAAAACTGCCCAGTTGAGGGTGAAGGAATTAATATTTTTGCCAATTTTTCGATATGTCGTCCAAAGGGTCAAGCTTCAAAACTATACTGTTCTCGTGAGAATCCGTCGCTTCTGTTGAAAGTTTTCGGCATACATATAAACAAACAGGTGTGATTTCTATAATAGATGTAAAAAATAGAATTCTGTAAAAGGTTGATTTATTGAAACGTCTTTCACAGTTTGATCGTTACCGTAACCATTTCCATTCTAGCTAAATTTCTCATTCCTCAAAATACATCCATTGATTTGTAGTCTTTCTATAATATTTGATAGTTTTATTTGCTTTTCCTTCTCTTTCCTAATCGGGCCTAAAATTGATTAAAATTGTTGTTGCTTGTCAAGAACTGCACCCACCCCTCCCGCCCTGAAAAAATAAAAATCTATAAAGAAAGATCTATGACTGTGATGGAAAGAAAACAACATACACCAAAAATATCATAAGTTAATCAAGTAGTTCTATTTTTAAATAAGAAAATCAAATGCTATGGCTAATTTATGAGCAACAATTTCGCGCCACCATCTTGAGAAATCTGAAGAAAGAAGAGCGATAATTCTAAATCGAAATTTCAGAAAACCATTAACATTGGAAAAATTCAAATTTGCTTAGAAATGATTTCTTTTACAAAAAATAAAGTTACTTGATCGATTTGAATGATTTTTGGAATACGATACTTTTTTTTACTAGTACTAAACATAAATCAGTAGAAATCGATGTGCAACAATCATGTGCATCTTAAGAAGAGTGATAGAATTGTAGGCAGTTGCAAATTATAGATTCTCTTATTTGGAGAGGGTAAATATTTTTTTATCTACTATAGTAATATTCTATGGCATTTTATATTGTAATATAGTAATAGCATTTTCGCTGAAGTAGAATTTCTGACTGTATACCCATTTGAAAATAAATTGTTCCAAAACTCAAATTGTTGTTCCGTCGACTAAAACATAATTTTAATAAACATTAAAGAAAAGAAAAAAAAACATTTTGTTTTATTAAGTTGACAATTATTTTTATGATGGAGAGTAGCTACTTTTTTTAGTGAGGCAGGTTATCTCAATATTCCATAAGAGTCTTTCACTTAGTGATACAAGCACCAAGTGAAAGATTGTTTCAGCAATCTGCCCCACTATTTGAAGAGAAATTGTTACAATTTTGGATTTAGTCATTTTTATTTAGTTAAGCTGATAAAAAAAAATATTTTTATGGACAAAGTAATTTTTATAATGTTAACGCTAACAGACAATAACAGTAAATTAGACAGATTTATATAGAAAAATGCCATGGAATTTCCAGTGTTTCAGTAGAGGTTATTCCGTTGAATATTTTGTAATTCTTGAAAGCAATAATTGATCTGTTTATTTCAAGTTTCTAAGTTGTCTAAATTGTTACATTCCTTTTGACATCCGCATAAAAATGGAATAAGATTTTAATCTCCTCTGTATATTATTTGTACCACCTCTTTACCTAACTATAGCTACATAATATGAATGATTTCCTACCGAAAAAAAATTTTTTTGTATAAAATCAATTTATTCCAGATACAATTTGGTATTTTGAGAATTTTTAGATCTAGACAGAAAACGTAGGATTCTTTTGTTGAAAAATAATTTCCTTGAATAAATGTTGAAAATATGAGTTGCATGATTGACGGATTTATATAACTCTCTCTCTCTCTCTCTCTCTCTCTCTCTCCCCCTCCTCTCCCTTTTCCTCCTCTCTCTCCCCTTTCCTCCTCTCTCTCCCCTTTCCTCCTCTCTCTCTCTCTCCCCTTTCCTCCTCTCTCTCTCTCCCCTTTCCACCACTCTCTCTCCCCTTTCCACCACTCTCTCTCTATTTCTCTCCCCCTATTTCTCTCTCTCTCTCACCCGCCACCTCCTCTCTCGTCTTTACTCTTACCCTCCCCTTTTCTTTCTGAATCCATCATCACTTAAGAGAATTTGATTTTCTCACTAAAAGGTGTCATCTATGAATAAATAATTTTTCTCTCTTTTGATGAAGCAGACGATGGCAGGTGTGATCAGCTGCTTTCCATTTTTCTTTTTTTTATTTTAATTTTTAATCTTTCTTCTCGATTGAGTTCTAATGTTATGCATAACAAAACTCTTGTGTGTTTCTCATTGAAGTCATCAGAAATGGTTACTGGAACAGGAAACCAGTTCACTTTTTTTTTTCTTTTTACTGCAAAGATAATGAAATCTTTAAATTTCTATTTGTTTCTCGATTATAATGACTAACAAACATGTTCCGTTCAGCCTCCATTTTTTTTCCAGGTCTTTAGATATTCCATACAATTTTAAGTGTTAAGATATCATGTACACTGTGAGCTATAGATATCGCATACACTTTTTAGCATGCTTAAATACACCTGCTCTATCTAGAATTCAGAGCACTACTAAAACCAAATTAACTAATTTTTTAGGTTACTACTTGATCTAGGATATAGAGCACATTTAAAATTTAAAGAGGCCGTCAGAGCATTAATAAAACCAATTTCTTATTCCTCTAGATGTTTTTTTTTTTAAATTTTTTATCTTTTATTTGTTAGGTTATTACCTGGTCTATCCTGGATATTAAGCATTTTGAATTATGGCTCCCGGGCAATACCAAACAGACAGAACTTCTTTATCCCATGTGACACTGTGTTTAATTACATGAAATTAAGGTGGCTCTCAGTTTTCAATACATAAAAAGGTGTAAAGAAATGTACACATGCACAGATGAAACTATGAAAATTGATTAAAATTTCACTTACACACTGAATTATTTACCATTTTATATCCCAGAAAATTGTTTTTTTTTTCTAAATTTTAGATATTATACATCCGAGACAAACTTGATCAAGAAAATATAAACTTTGTGGATTTTTTATTTGTTGTTTTAGACTTTTAACTGGACATACAAACATGCAGACAACTGTTTTTTTTATATAATAGACTAGCGGAGAGGGGGGGTACCCGGCGTTGCCTGGGTGTTTGTAGGTGTTTGTGTGTGTGGGGGGGGGGTTAGATCAAAACAGCCCTGTTTAAAAAAAAAAAAAAATTTGGCCGAGTATTTGGAGGTGTAAAAGAAAAAAAGTTTTAGTAGAAAGGTAGGCTTGAACCCCGAACTTTTGACGCAGAGGTGGAAGAGAAATAGAAAAAAAAAAAAAAACTGCGATCTACCCATCTCGACCATGGGAACAGATAAATTGATAAGTGTATTAAGTTGACGTTTATAAAGCAAAATTAGCAGGTGCGAGAACGTTAAGTTGCATGATGTTTGACCTAGTTTTGCGCTGGAAGCCAGTTTCTGTTTGCCCCGCTACACGGCGATCAAAGAATATCTCGAAAATAACTTGTAAAAGTCGGGTAAATTAGAAATAGCTGCGACCAAAGTTCCTTAGTCGTAGATATTATTATTTAGACAGCATATAAAAAGTTTTAAGAAGCGAGTCAACCGAGAATCACGGCAAAAAAAGAATTTTCTAGACATACAGAAAAAGTGAACACACATACATACATACATACATACATTTTCGCTTATATATATATATATATATATATATATATATATATATATATATATATATATATAGACCAGCATAGATACCTGGGTCATATAAAACAAAGAAAGATGTAATTGCGTTTAAACACATCTATATAAAAAACAAAAATTGAGTACATTTTCAGCGTCCTAAATTTACTTTTCAACAAATATTCATAAAATCATCTCTCTCTCTCTCTCTCTCTCTCTCTATTTCTATTTTCCCCCTCTCTCTCTATTTCTATTCCCCCCTCTCTCTCTCTCTCTCTCTTTATTTGTCCCTGGCTCTCTCTCTCTATTTCTATTCCCCCCTCTCTCTCTCTCTCTTTATTTGTCCCTGGCTCTCTCTCTCTCTCTCTATTTGTCCCTGGCTCTCCCTCTCTCTCTATTTGTCCCTGGCTCTCCCTCTCTCTCTATTTGTCCCTGGCTCTCTCTCTCTCTCTATTTGTCCCTGGCTCTCTCTCTCTCTATTTGTCCCTGGCTCTCTCTCTCTCTCTCTATTTGTCCCTGGCTCTCTCTCTCTCTCTATTTGTCCCTGGCTCTCTCTCTCTCTCTCTCTATTTGTCCCTGGCTCTCTCTCTCTCTCTCTCTCTCTCTCTCTCTATTTGTCCCTGGCTCTCTCTCTCTCTCTCTCTCTATTTGTCCCTGGCTCTCTCTCTCTCTCTCTATTTGTCCCTGGCTCTCTCTCTCTCTCTCTCTTTCTCTATTTGTCCCTGGCTCTCTCTCTCTCTCTCTCTCTATTTGTCCCTGGCTCTCTCTCTCTCTCTCCATTTGTCCCTGGCTCTCTCTCTCTCTCTATTTGTCCCTGGCCCTCTCTCTCTATTTGTCCCTGGCTCTCTCTCTCTCTCTCTCTCTCTCTCTATTTGTCCCTGGCTCTCTCTCTCTCTCTCTCTCTCTCTCTCTCTCTCTCTCTCTCTCTATTTGTCCCTGGCTCTCTCTCTCTCTCTCTCTCTCTCTCTCTCTCTCTCTCTCTCTATTTGTCCCTGGCTCTCTCTCTCTCTCTCTATTTGTCCCTGGCTCTCTCTCTCTCTCTCTCTCTATTTGTCCCTGGCTCTCTCTCTCTCTCTCTCTCTCTCTCTCTCTCTCTCTCTCTCTCTATTTGTCCCTGGCTCTCTCTCTCTCTCTTTCTCTATTTGTCCCTGGCTCTCTCTCTCTCTCTCTCTCTATTTGTCCCTGGCTCTCTCTCTCTCTCTCTCTCTATTTGTCCCTGGCTCTCTCTCTCTCTCTATTTGTCCCTGGCTCTCTCTCTCTCTCTATTTGTCCCTGGCTCTCTCTCTCTCTCTCTCTCTCTCTCTCTCTCTATTTGTCCCTGGCTCTCTCTCTCTCTCTCTCTCTCTCTCTCTCTATTTGTCCCTGGCTCTCTCTCTCTCTCTCTCTATTTGTCCCTGGCTCTCTCTCTCTCTATTTGTCCCTGGCTCTCTCTCTCTCTCTCTCTCTCTCTCTATTTGTCCCTGTCTCTCTCTCTCTCTCTATTTGTCCCTGTCTCTCTCTCTCTCTCTCTCTCTCTATTTCTCTCTCTCTCTCTCTCTATTTGTCCCTGGCTCTCTCTCTCTCTCTCTCTCTCTCTCTCTCTCTCTCTCTCTCTCTCTCTCTCTCTCTCTATTTGTCCCTGGCTCTCTCTCTCTCTCTATTTGTCCCTGGCTCTCTCTCTCTCTCTTCACCCGCTCTCTTTCTCTATCTCTTTCTCCACCCGCTCTCTTTCTCTATCTCTTTCTCCACCCGCTCTCTTTCTCTATCTCTATATTTCTCTTTCCTCTGTTCACCTCAGCTATTAAGTGGATTATCACATGGTTATGTTCCATTAATATGGCTGTGGGGGTACACTTTGGACCATGTCCGATAACGAGTGATGAAGCTGCACCAGTTAAGACATTGTGCAAAACTTTTTTTTAAACGTTTACAGTGAAACCAGTAATTTTCTCAGTATGTTGCAGCAGATTCTTGTCGCTAAACTTTCTTTATTCAACCACATCTCTAAACCAAACATGTTGTACATCGCTTTTCTTGCAGGATCTCTGCATTATATACGATTTTAGTTTTTTAGTTTTTGGAATCCTTTGAAAGGAGGCTTCATAATTTGTGATTTCTATATTTTGTGAACTGTTATCCTCATCTTCATAGTTATTGTTTCACCACATTTCAGTCAATTTATATCCTCTGGCCTTCTTCAGGTAATGAACCGCGATGGAATCGGAATACTGAGTCTTATAACTGTATCTCCGGTAATTACTGCTTTCCATAGTTGTTGTTGTCTCACTATGTTTTGGCCAACTAAACCTCTGGTCTGCTTTGGTAAGATTGGAACCATTATCTTCAGACAAAGCTCACCTGGAACCGTAGTGACTCAACACCTGTATCTACTGCACCATGGACCCTGAAAAATCTCTGCATTTTGTAAAATTTTTGATGGCTGCTTGAAGATTCTCCATGCAGCAAATATGTTATAGAATATAAAAGAAAGGTTAATTAAAATTTCCAATGGGCTCTGTGTTATCGGCTGGGAAAATTGGTGAAACAATGAATAGAAAACTTGGATGCAAACCATAAACAAAGATTTTGCATAGTACAATTTGAATAGAATAAATCCTCAAGGCAGACAGACTTGGAGATGGAGATTACGGGCTGTCAGAAAATGCCAAACCTCTGACCAATGGAAATGAATGATAAAGTGGATGATGATTGATGACCTCGTTCATCTCCAAGAAATGAATTCTAAGATTGCGGCTCATTTATTTACCTTTTTGAGTCGAAATGTAATGATTTAAAAGTTTAAAAAGGAATTTATTAACCCTTTAGGCTTTTTTTTTTATTATCTGTTTTAATAACACAAAATTTATGCTAAAATAATCTTTAGTTTTGGGATTGAGTTCTGTTTGAAGAAAGATTCTATTTTGTTTTACTTACCGTAATTTGAAATCAATTCCGTATGTGACCTCTTTTGCTACAGGTATCTGTTATCCTAACCTTCTTTCATGCTGTTGTTATACCTACCGCCACCCCCCTCCCTATACTATTTTTGTGAATCAGAAATTTTGTTTTTTCCTTTGTTTTCTTAGCAAAGACTCATTTCTGTCCAATCACTAGAGCTTTATCTTTATAGAGTATTTTTGGGTGGACCTGTAGATTCACCCTTGTCCATTCATCCGTCCGCATTTTTTTCAATAACTACACCTTAGAATTTTTTAAAATTTTGCACAAGCATTAAACATACGAGTAAAAAAGTAACAATGATTTTCCAGGAATACTTTGGTTGCATCCCCCCTCTAGGGTGCCTTTCGGGTTAAAATAGCTAAAATTGACACTTTTGTGCTTAAACAAAAATTGATGCCTTGGATTTTTATCAAACTTTCTGAAAAGTTGTAACTAACTGATTTCTATATAATTTTGTTTACCTATACTTCGCGATAACTCTTGGGTGTGCCCCAGGGGCTCTTTTAGAGCTAATAAAAACACTCCAGTTTTGGGACTATTTTACCATATTTGTCCAAAATTTTCTGTGTATGTATATAGTTTTGCATGGTGCAGAACTCAAATTTATATATGTTAAGACCTAAAACTGCATCGTTTGTTCATTTTCACCAGGATTTGATGTCCTTTGGGGGCTAAATGGAAGGGGAGGGCAAATACTGAACTTAGTAATTTTTTTTTATGCCTCGTTGACTGCACTCAAGGGGGACCCTGCATGCTTCACTTGTTTTCCTTGCATTTGGCTCGATTTTACAAAGGGGCTGTGCTCCACTTTTTCCTACGTGGTTTGGAAATTCGTGGGAGTGGCCGTAAATCTATTTCATCTTTTTTTTTTTTCTATTGGTCTCTACCTGAAACAAAAGGGAATATCATTAGAAGCAGTGATATTACTTAACCTGTAACTGAGAGAGGAGATACAGTAAGCAGAAGTGACTAATTTAAAATTTTGTCTTTTAATTTTAATTGGTTTTACAAACTTTACTTTATTCAAACAATTTAACACAAACTCAGCAAGTGAATTTACAAGTTGCTTTTTTCTTTTTCAATTAAATACAGCAAACAAAAATCTAAAGTAAACAAAAAATTGGTGAATTTGTAATTGGACTAAAAAATTTTGATAAACGTAATCTGTAAAATACTATACTGAAAGTAAAAACCTTCATGCAATTGTTGTGCATCCTTAGAGAGTCTGAAAGTGCTTTTATGTTATTTTTTTTTTAATTTATTTATTTTTTAATCTCTTTATCTTCCCACTCTCGCGGTGAGATTGTTATCAGAATACGTTATCTATTAAGTGACTGGTGCTTACATGAAGGATCAGAACACCTCTGAAATAGTTCCTTTTTACTTGTAACAGCCATCACTTTGGTCAGGTTGAGCCCATTTTTTCCCAATCAGATATTATGTCTCTGACCTTTGCAGAATAGATTGCATTCTATGGTCAGCCAATCCAGATTTCAAGTACGAATCACTTGTGGACCTGATGGTGTGACGTTGCTGCCCAGGTTGCCAACTCCTCACCAGCACACTTGTGCCAAGCAGATAGAGAAAGTAGTAGAATGATTTTATCTCTTACTCTTACATGAAGGGCTGTCTCCTTATGTAAGTAAGAAGACATACTAGATAAGTGAAAATGATATTAGGAAAAGGTGAGAATCGAACCCTGTAGGCAAGTGTTAAAGATATTAGAGAATGGAATGCTAGATATTAAATATGTCAGTTAAATGAATGCACAATACGAGTTAAAATATATTGTTTAAAAATAGGTTAGAAAGAATTGAGGATTCTTTTGTTTGCCAAAAAGTGTGTTTGGACAAACATATGTAAAGCCACGTGAAAATTAGTTACGTTGAAAAACAAAGGAGTTTTCTTAATATAGGATTCTGTGGGTTCGGAGTTGATCAGAGTTGACAGTTGATGAGAGATAGTTAGTTGGAGTGGGAGCCCCTTAGAGGCGAAAGGTAGAACATTATACCATGTAGATTCAAGTTTTAATTTCTGACGTCATCGACCGGCCGATCAGATGAATAAAGAAATCACCATTTATGTTTTGTAAGTGTTGCCTCGTGACGTCATTCTTTAAAACAGAAAAGGTAAATGTGTTTTTATCATCATCTTGTAACGAACTTTGTGTAACCCCCTTCCAAATTATGTGTCCTCCTCCCCTCCATTATAAGTGAAGTATCTCCATCTCACTATATGTGTATAAGAACTGTTGCAAAGAATCATCCCAGTCTGTATAATGTATTTATTTGCTTCCCCACAAAAGTAAATTAGGCACAAGACCGTTTTTAATGTGGGGTAAAAACCAGCTCCCCTAAAAGAAGGCAAAAAGGGGGCACTCTGGTTACCAAAAATAATAATTGTCCCAATATAGAGGGTTTCCCCTCCATTGACTGGTAGAAATTATCTTAAGTGCAGCATCTGCAGAACAGATACTACACTTTGATCCTGGCCCGCTTCCTCATTATCATCGTCATCTTTACTGAGTCCCCGTTAATGTGTGCTTCAATATGAGTTCCCTGCTCCACAACATTTGTTTTTGTGTTGTTGAAATCGATATGTTAACATTTAGCAAATTCCAAAAAAGGTTTAATAAGCGTAAGAATCTTTCAGACATGATATATGGTTTCAATGATATATCTTATGAAATACGTGTTATCTAAATTGAGCGTTTTCTACTAGATTTCGCACATACTTTTGCTTGGTTCTATCAATTTATTATTAATTTGTGTAACTCCTACCAAATATGTGTCCTCCTCCCCTCCATCATAAGTGAAGTATCTCCTCTTCACTATATGTCTATACGAACTGTTGCAAAGAATTATCCCAGAGTGTATAAATGTCTTCCCATCAGAATTGTCATCGTCATTCGTGTATTATATCTACGCCGTTATACATGTACCCGTTATAAGTCCCAAATATGAGTCCCTGCTATATAACATTACACAAGGGTTAGAAAGTGGAATTAAAGAGCCAGCACTCTGGAGAAAGAGCAAGAAATACCTGGACAGCCCCGTTGATATTCCTCCGATGGAGGCATCTTAAGTGACTAACAATAAACTAACTCCTCAAGAGGGTGAACCTCCTAGAACTGCACACGATCAGTAACATACTACGGTTAACAGGGGAAAAAGTAATTTCAAAATTGGTCTAAACACTGTTTGCTTTAGTGTTGAGGGGCAAACCATCTCGGGGTGGGGGAGTAAAGGTATCTTGTGGATGTGCTCTTTCTAAAATAATTACATGCTCAACTTTTTTATGTACTAGATCAGGAGTTTCCAAAGGTTTCGAACAGGGAGGGGGCATATTACTGACTTTTTAAAGCTACGTGGGGCAAAATAAAAAAAAAAATGCCTGGATGTGTTTTATGTACGGTTTTGCTTATTAATTTTACTTTTTAATGAAAATAATTCTCCAAAATCTTTTTTTAATCATTTTATGAACAAAAAAAAAAAAAAAAAAAAAAAACACCACACTATTTTCACACATTTCCTTTTTTTTTTTTTTTTTTTTCTGAATATTTTTACGTTTTCTATAAGAGTTATGCGGGCCAGACTTGGGTGGCCCATATTTGGCCCGTGGGCCATAGTTTAAAAACCCCTGTACTAGAGTATCACTAGGTATCATTTTCAGGATTTAATAACCAAAAAGTGGGGTTGATATGCCATAAAATGTACAGACCTAATTATACCACTGCTTTATGCGTTTATTCAAACCGTTATTTTTTTATTCCTTTGACTTGCATTGTTGGATGATTAATTTATGAAATTGCTGCAGAATCAGCTATTTATAGATTTTTTTTTTTTTTTTTTTTTTTTTTTAATCTTGATTTGTGAACAGTAACTTGAGCAGCAAGTTTAGAATTTCTGACAGCTCTAATATCATAAAATTGGTAATAATTTGATTCCGATATTGGAAACTCAAGAAGGTTCCAACATTCGGTAAAAAGGGAGAATAAAAGTTGAGCATTTAACTTTGGTGTTTTTTTTTTTTTTTTTTTTTTTTTTTTTTTTTTTTTTAATGAAAGACGGCTTCTCTGAATTTTAATTTAGAAAACCAGTTGTCCATAAATAATTTGAAATAAAACTAATCAAAGTATGTTGTCTGTGTGTCTGTAGGAGACATGATATTCTAAGCAGGAAAAGATTTCTTTTTCAAAATTGTTGATGAGGATTGGTAATTTTGATTATTATTCAGACTATCATTCTCACCTTGAATGTTTTGCTCAGGTATCTGCTGATGTAATCTCCAACCTTTTTCCCCATGCATCTTGTTGGACTCTGGAATTTTGAACTGGACCATTTACTTTCACCAAAACATTGTAAGGCGTCTTGAATCTAATAGATCCCTTGCTGTCTGCAAGGCTCCAACCTCTGTCTCATCACTGCAATATTGCATTCTTGCGGATGTTTTACAAGTACTTTAATGGAATCTGCTCTTAGCGCCTAGCACCTGTGCTCCTCAACGTACATACTCACAACTAACCCAATAAGCAGCGAAATCCCACCTCTTGACTGTTGAGGTTCTTAGATACCGGAAAGTCTTTTACTCTAATAGATTCTTCCCTTAGGCTTCTAGACTCTAGAATTCCTTCAGTGTTTCCAGCTTTCTCTGACTGTACTAAACAGGAAAAGTTTATATCATGCGAATAAATCTTTTAACTTAAATTGTCATGGTTGTCCGTTAGACACTATGCTAAATAGTAGCCCCTTACATTTCAAGTAGCAATATGCCTTGCTTAAGGTGAAAAAAGTGTAAACAAGTGACGCATACATAGTCTCCCGTGAATGAGGCATAAAAAATGTTTGAAGTCCAGCATCCCCCCCCTCCCATTAATTTAACCCCAACAGTCCTCAGGGGACGTCAAATCCTGGTGAAAATGAAACGATGCAGTTTTAGGCCTGAACATATGTAAATTTGAGTTCTGCACCATGCAAAAAAAAAAAAAAAAAAGAAATGACTAAGTCCCCCCCCCCATTTAGCCCCAAAAGTCCCGAAGGCCTTAACATATTTAAATTTGCGTTCAGCACCATGCAAAACTGCTAAATAGACATACATGGAAAGTTTTGGACAATTATTGTAAAATAGTCCCAAAAATAGTGTTTTTATTAGCTCTAAAAGAGCCCCTAGGGCACACCAAAGAGTTATCGCGAAGTATAGACAAACAAAATTATATAGAAATCAGTTAGTTACAACTTTTCAGAAAATTTGATAAAAATCCAAGGCATCAATTTATTTTTAATAAGCACAAGTGTCAATTTTAGCCATTGTAACCTGAAAGGCACCCCTGGGGTGGGGTGGGGGAGTTTTTCCGGAAAATCCATTCTGTTACTTTTTTTTACTCATATCGTGTTTAATGTTTGTGCAAAATTTTAAAAAATTCTAAGACGTAGTTATTGAAAAAAGTGAGGTCAGACAAACGGATAAGGGTGGATTTACAGGTCTACTCTCTTTTTGTCGAGAGACTAAAAATGTAAGAACAGTGAGATCTGAAGGAGATGAGGAAGTGTGGAGGAAAAAAATGGTTACCCGGACGATTTTCGATAAATCAATTCTGGCATTGAATAGTGCATGACCAAACATATCAACCTGAACAAGCAACAGTACAAGAGTTCACTTTCAAAAACTTTACCAAGTATCGCAATAAAACTAGTCTTACCTCATATGGATGGGGGAGAGGGGGCTACTAATTCTGCACTCTATAATAAAGACCAATGTGTATTTGTATATAATTATGTCCAGTCACACAACGGTTAGTGAGAAAAAAAAAAGAAAAAAATGCCTTTTTCTAGCCCCTGAACGAAACCATTTCAATCGGCGAGGAGAACAGAGAAAGAAAATAGTAAGTCCGACAGTCCTACTGTTGTAAATGTATTCGGAAAAATGTCCACCACTCTTAATCAAGTTTTCTTTTTTTTTTTGTTTTGTTTTTTTGTTAGGTCATCAGAATTGGTCATTTATATGAGAAAGTTAAATGAATGACATAATTCTGATTTTTATGTGATTTAGATGCTTCTAATTATCTCTTTGTTTGTCATGCTCAAGTTTTAAATAGCATTTTTTATGCCCCCCACCCACTCCCCCATCTCTAATGGAAAGCATTTTCATGGCTAAACATGTCAATTAAATGGAGATGTGTTCAGAAATTCCATTCTTAAATTTTACTAAACCAATATCTTCTCTTGCTAATGGTTGCTGATATAAAAAAAACAATCATGTTTTAATCCAATTAAATGGAATCTCTAAAAATATCTATGCGTGCATCTTGCTATCAGTTAATGATTTTCATAAATCTGTACTGAGATCTGTTAGCGTTCAGAATCTTATTTTCATTTTGCTATATTATTTGAAAGATTTTCACTCAAGTCCATTTTACTTAATGAGAATTTCTGTTTTCTCATTTGCCCGATTCTATTTAGGAAAACTAAAATTTACCAATTAGAATGTTTTCCTAGCAAAAATTACAAAAAAGTTTTTTATATAATTTTTCAGATGAGAATTGATTATTTGGACTACTATTCTCATCTTACGTGTTATTTTCACATTTCAGTTGATGTAACCTCCAACTTTTTTCAGATTTGTCTTGTCAAACTCTGTGAATCTGCACAGAATTTCAAACAGAGCACTTTGTTTAATTCCCAGGGCTAACCTGCTCTTGTTCCGTCAGCCATGCAAATTCCAGAGTTTTTTTTAACATTTTTTTTAAAACCTTTTTTTTTAAAACCTTTTTTTTTAAAACCTTTTTTTTTTAAACCTTTTTTTTTAAAACCTTTTTTTTTAAACCTTTTTTTTTTAAACCTTTTTTTTTTAAACCTTTTTTTTTAAACCTTTTTTTTAAACCTTTTTTTTTTAAACCTTTTTTTTTTAAACCTTTTTTTTTTAAACCTTTTTTTTTTTTTTAAACCTTTTTTTTTTTTTTAAACCTTTTTTTTTTTTAAACCTTTTTTTTTTAATAAACCTTTTTTTTTAAAAAACCTTTTTTTTTTAAAAAAAACTTTTTTTTTTTTAAAACCTTTTTTTAAAAAAACTTTTCTTCCTTTAACCCTTTTTTTTCTGTGCCTGTACAAAGCCACCATTTGCCCATGCATAGTGTTGTTGCCACAACTTGTCTGGTGCATCTACCACAGTTTTCTCCCTTATAGACAGGATCTCAAAAAACGAGTCTCCAATCTAATAGGTCCTGCACTGTCGACTAAATTTCAACTCCTGTCTCATCGCCACAATGTTGCATCCCTGAGCCTGTTTTATATATTTTAATGGAATCTATAGTTTTCTACAAAACCAATATTTGGTTCTGGTTCACCAGTTTAACTTGTCCATATTTTTTGGATTCTTTGGATTGCTGTCTTGAGTGCTAATTGCTGTAATTTGCGACCTTCTTCACATGTATCTTGTCGAACTCGATCATTTCAAACAGAACCCCTTGATTAATCTCTTAGGGTAGCATGCTCTCGTTCTGTCAGCCATGACTGGCTAGAAGTCCTAAGTAATTCGCCAATATATTTTTGGGTCACCTGCACTGAGGATTGAACCGTAAATCTCCAGGAATGTAACTTTTAAAACTGAATTTTAACAACTACTCCATCCACTTCACAACGGGTCCTTGCAAAATGTAAAAAAAAAAAAAAAAAAAAAAAAAACTGCTCAAGATGAGAACAGTAGTCCCAAGAATTCAAATAATATGAATAATCAAACCTCATCTAAAAAATTCAGAACTGGTTTTATTTGTGTTATAAGAAATAAAATATTTGCTTAGTTGTATTCAAAATATACTTTGTCCATTACAGAATTATTTTCAAATAGTTACCAACGTAGCTTTGTAATGATATTTGTTAACTTCTACTTGGCTGTTCAGTGAAGGTACATGACAAATCTTCCGTATATTTGGCGAGAAAGTCAATAAACACGAGAATATGTTTGTACAAAGGTTTTTGTTACATGCTGTACATTGTTTCAGAATTTTTGAGGTGAAGATAATTTGGATCATTTGGACTACTGTTCTCATCTTTTGTTATTGTGTGTGTGTGTCCCCCCCCCCCCCGCGGACAAAAGGAGGGTGAGCCTGTAAATTCATCCTTATCCGTTTGTTTGTCCGCACTTTTCTCAATAACTACGTCTTGGAATTTTTTTGAAATTTTGCACAAACATTAAACATGATATGAGTAAAAAAAAGTAACCAAACGGATTTTCCAGGAAAACTTAGGGGTGCCTTTGTGGTTAAAATGGTTAAAAATTGACACTTTTGTGTTTATTAAAAAAAAAATTGATGCCTTGGATTTTTATCAAACTTTCTGAAAAGTTGTAACTAACTGAATTCTATATAATTTTGTTTGTCTATACTTCGCGATAACTCTTGCGTGTGTTCCCAAAGGCTCTTTTAAGCATAATAAAAACACCCTATTTTTGGGACTATTTTACCGTATTTGTCCAAAGTTTTCTTTGTATGTCTATTTAGATTGCCTGATCATGTGATCAACCCAGAAGAACTTAAAAGAATTTGGATTATTCAAACTACTATTCTCATCTTGGATGTTATTTTTACAACATTTTGGTCAATATAAATCTGGAAATTATGCACAATTTTGAACAGAACTGTTTGATCTGTGGGAGTAGCATGGTCTTGTACTGTCAGCCATGACCAGTTAGAAGTCATGTGTATAATTTGTAATTGTATTCTTAGAATTGCCTGTAGTTAGGATGGAACCTTCAACCTCTAGAGTAGCCACTTAAAACTGACTACTGAGCAGGTAGGCAGGCAGGCTTGAACTCGTACAGGGAAGGAGGAAAAGAACATGAAAAAAAAAGTGACATCTTTGCTGTTGCACCCATCACCAAACCGGAAATGACAAATGTTTAAACTAAGGCTAGTCAGTGGAAAAAAGGGGATGACTTTCGAAAATATTGTCGAAAAAAAGCAAACCTCTCCCTGTAGAAAAGTGCACAGTTGAGGGTGAAGGAATTAATGTTTTTAGACAATTTTTTTATATTTGTCATCCGAAGGGTTGAGCTTCAAAACAATACAATTGTCTCTGTCGAAAGTTTTAGGCATACATACATGCATACATTTAAACAGACAGGTGAGATTTATATTATAGATTAGTCAGCATGTTTATCTGGTGTCAGATGTTTTGTGGAATAAAGTGTGATTAGATCCATTGTGATAAGAACCATATGATAATGTTAGAGTAAAAGCCTTTCAGATGAGAACAGTAATCAGAGTAATAGCAAATTTTGTACATTATATAACTCTCTATATCTCAAAGATATAGTCAGATAATGATTTATTATATTATTGGCAGTTCCAGCATTCCGTCTCTTATTTGTAAGTCTTTACATCATTAGTTTGTCAAAGTCGTCTGCTTCCCTAACTGTTTCTTGTCAAAACTAACTCTAAATATAGGCAAATTCAGCCTACACATTTAAATCTAATGAAAACGCTTTGTGATCTAATTTCTTGTACTTTTCACTTTTGGCCTATGACCACGATGATAGTAACCTCAGACTTGCTTTGTCATATTTGACAAGAGTTGTCTTTGTAACAAATTTAAGTACAAGTCTCGTTCAAGATGTCTTTACATAATGTACTAGTTGTACCTACCTGTTATTTATTGGGATGCAGTGAATTTATTTTAGTTAATTTTTATGTTTGCACATTTTAAAGTTGTACAGAAAAAGAAAAAAAAAGATTATTTGTAAAGTGAAACAACTCTTTGATACTTTTTGTACAATATTATCTTACATATCTTAAGTTACCTTGACAGATTTTCAAAGTCCGACCTAAATAGCAATCTACCTGACATATCGATATTTAATTTGGACTATCCTTATTCGATATTTAATTTGGACTAGCCTTTTTTTTCCACATACAGGAAAAGAAATAACCTTTTAGTTGTAGAGAACTCGTATCTTATTCAATTCAAAGTATGAATTATTCCCCGTACTTTCAGTTCAGTCATTATAGAAAAATGTTTCATGTTATCCGTTTGGAGTTAAGCTAAGTATTTTCTTTTTTAATTCTAACAAAGTATATTATTATATTGTCAATAATACAGTTCTGCACTAACAAATAAAAATTGACTAGTCAGGAGCAAGGTTTGATTTGTCAGCTTTAAATGCTATTTGCTACTTTATTTGTGAGATAATCAGATTTTTAAAAAAGTTTGTCATTCCATTTTTTGTATTTAACACATTGCATTAAATGGATATTCATCTGACAGTCCCCCATCTCCTCCTCCTCCTCCTCCTCCTCCTCCTCCTCCTCCTCCTCCTCCTCCTCCTCCTCCTCCTCCTTTATAGGTATTTGATTATTTATAGAAAAATTACTTTTATAAAACTCCCCAAAACTCATTTATTCTTAAATTCATTCAAAGCCACGATTACTGAAAGTTATAAATATCTCTTGGGTTTTCTTTATTTCTATTATCTCATCTCCTTAGACCTAATAATTAAAATCTGTTATATCTACTAGCCTGGGTGCCCGGCATTGCCCGGGTGTTTGGAGGTGTGTGTTGAGCAAAAAAAAAAAAAAAAAAAGTTGGTAGTAGGCAGGCAGGCTCAAACCCCTGAATGTGGAGAGAGGTATTTAAAAAAAAAAAAAAAAAAAAAAAAAAATGATAGTAGTGTGGGGAAGGAATCAAAACAACAGTAGGCAGTCAGGGTGAAGAGAGATGTTGAAAAAAAAAAGTGGTAGTAGGTAGGCAGGCTTGAACCCACGACACGAAAGCGGAAAAGAAAGTGAAAAACTTGACATCTTAGCTGATGTCTCTATGACACAACCGGAAGTTAAAAGCATTGAAATTAACTGAAGTCAATCCAACAGTGATGATGACTTGCTAAAATTTTGGCAAAATAAATCGGCCCCTCTTTGTACAAAACGGCCGAGTTTAGGGTGAAGGAATTAATGTTTTTGGCCATTTTTTTTATATTTGTCGTCAGACGTTGAGCTTCAAAAATGATACCAATCTGTTCAGGATCCGTCGCCTCTGTCGAAAGTTTTTGCGAGACATACAAACATACATACATACATTTAAAGAGACAGGTGAGATTTATATTATAGAAGGCTTTTCTGTTGCCAGTTGTCTGTGAATTTTGAGACTTATAGCAATTCTTGACAAAGAAATAATTCTGAAGAACTTTTATACAGTTTTAATGCTATATTATGTAAACTTGCTAACTAGAAATTAATTCAAGGATATGAGTTCTGTTTTAGCTGATTTCTACTTTTTTTTTTTTTTTAGCCCGAAAAAAAAAAGTTAATTTCAACTTAAATCACTAGAACTATTTACATTTCACAGATGTGAGTTCTCCACATTTTGTTGAATTTTTTTTTTGTTTTGTTTCTTATAATAAGAATAGGCTTATTTCTGCCAAATTGTCAGAGCCATAACTATTTTTTCCTCCACTATTTGACTTGATCTTATTTCTTTCACTTTTCATATTTGTCCTTGCTTTTCCTTTCTCTTGTACTTGTCCGGGTGTTTGGAGGTGTGTGTTGAGCAAAAAAATTTTTTTAAAATTTGGTAGTAGGCATGCAGGCTCGAACCCCTACCGCGAAGGAGGAAAAGAATGTAAAAAAAAAAGTGACGCCTTTGCTGTTGTGTCCATCGCCAAACCGGAAGTGATGTAGGCTAATTAAGGCTAATTAATCAAAAAGAAGGGATGACTTTCAAAAATATCGGTGAAAAAAGCGACTCATCTCCCTGTAAAAAATTACTCCATTGAGGGTGAAGGAATTCAACTTTGGCCCAATTTTTCGATATTTGTCATCCGAAGGGTCGAGCTTTAAAATGATACCGATCTCGTGAAAATCTGTCGCCTCTGTGGAAAGTTTTAGGCAGACATACAAACATACATACATTTAAACAGACAAATGAGATTTATATGATAGACTATCAGGGGCACTCGGCGTTACCCAGGTGTTTAAAGGTGTGTGTGCTTTTGGGTAAATCAAAACAAAAGAATAATAAAAAATCGTTGCCCGGGTGTTTGTGTAGGTCGCCGGGGGGGGGGGTAAAAAGTTTTGGTAGGTAAGTAGGAAGGATCGAACCCAAAGCCTTGAGGCAAAGTTGGAAAATAAAATGTGAAAAAAAAAACGACCACCAAGAAATAGTAACAGAAACATGTTTGAATATATTTAAGTATTAAGAATTGGCAGGTTCCTGTACTTAATGACTTAATGAGGTCAACTTTCACTGCAGGGCAGTTTTTTGTTTTTTTTCTTTTTCCCCAAGATGGAGGGGGAAACCAGCTCCCCATAAAAGGGGATTGTCCAAATTGAATAGCAATTGTCTGATATAAGGAGAAACTCTACATTGATCAAAGTTGATTGCTTTTGGATGTTCCCGGCTATCGTGCCGGAACGATGTGTTAAGCGTCGAATTAGTTTAACTTTTATACGAAAAAAAAAAAACAAATCAACACGCAGCGATCCAAAAATGTGGAATATTTAGCTTTTTAAAGTTGGGCAAATTAAATAGACAGGCGACCCCCGTTGTTAACTCGTAGATATTATGATTTAGACGTGATATAAAAAGTTTTAAGGAGTGAGCCGACCAATCGCTTCTCAGAAAAAAGTCTTTTGCGGACATAAAGAAAAAGCGAACATGCATATACACCCACACATTTTTGCTTTTATATTTATAGATGATTAGCGGGGGGTACCCGGTGTTGCCCGAATGTTTGTATGTGTGTGTTTTTGGGTAAATGAAAAGAAAAATCGTTGGTTGTTTTAAAAAAAAAAAAAAAATGAAGCCTTGATGCGCAGTTGGAAAATAGTAAGGTGTGAAAAAAAAAAAACAAGTGCCCGTTTTTGACGAGTTATTGACGTGAACTTTGAGTGCGGACAGTGTTTTATTTACCGCGAGTCTGTTAGCTTCTTTTTTTTATACGAAAAAGCTTAATGCACATGCGGCGATCGTAAGCAATAGCTATTCAGCAGTTAACGTTTTCTGCGGGGCAGTTTTTGATGAGGTCAATAAACTGGTTTGTTTGTTTTAACTTTTGGGAAAACCAGCTCCCTGTTTATTAAGGGGAGTATCTCGTCTCAAAATGAAAGCAACCGTCTGATATGAACATAAGCTGACATTGACCAAACGTTAAATCGCTTTCTAGAGACCACTGACCGGGCCAGTGATTCGGATCGAGTTTCGCTTTTTTTTATATCGAAAAACGAAAGTAACACGTGCCGATCCGAAAATGCCGAATATTTAATGTTTCAAAGTCGGGCAAATTAAATAGAGAGGTGACCACCGTTGTTAAGTCATAGATATTATTTAGGCGCGATATAAAAAGTTTTAAGAAGTTGTAAGGCGACCGATCGGTTCTCTGAAAAAAGCCTTTTGAAGACATACACAAAAAGTGAACATACATACATACATACATTTTCGCTTTTATATATATATATATATATATATATATATATATATATATATAGATAGATGGTTCTCTTTGAAAACTAAATATTGATTTTACTCTGTATGCTAAAACTGCAAATAATTCATGAAATGGTTAGGAGAGTTGGAAGACTTGTTTAATCAAAGAATGACTGTCTCAGTTCACGTGCTCACTTCGTGTCTTAATTTTAAAATTATTTTGTTTACAAAGATTAATATTTCAGTAATTAAAACCTTGTACTAACAGATCAGGCTGTCTAAAGATGTTGGATTTTTGACCCAAAGTGCAGCAAACATCGATATTCCCCCCCCTTTCTCTTTGCAAAACTCAATCATGTTCTGCCAAGTCAGACTTTTCTTCTACAAAGCAATCAAACCGAACATGAAACATATTTGAAAGATATAAAGAACTTGAAACATAAAACACTTTGAATTAAATTAATATATTCAGCATTAAATAACCCGAAAAAGGTTGATATGATATAAAAACAAACATCCGTCACTACTTCAGCATTTTTCAAACTGTTTTTAATGTTTTTACTGTTTATCACTAACATATCATTAAAATTGTCTCAAGGTGTTTTTGTTTATTTTTATCTCATCACATATGGGGCTCAGGTTAGGAAATTCATTTTGATTCCAGCTTCGTTTTACCATTGGTTACTCGGATCCCTGTAGCTAGATTATTCTAAAATCTGACTTGTATCATTAACTAGTTTTATCTACCCAGCATGCGCTAAAGTTATATTTATATGCCCATTTTTAAACTTAATGTAGAAAATCTCTCATATTCTCTGATTTGTACTTTTAGGTGATTAATTAAAAATGTTTCATATTGGTAGGCATCTAGATTGGACCATTTAATTTTTCAAATATAGTCAAGTACAAAAATTAAAAAAAAAAAAAAAAAAAAAAAAAAATTTTTCCGGATATTGATGTAAGATTTCTAATCATAGGATTCAACGTTTTTTCTTTCAGAGCGAAAAGATTTGTTGCCTTGAAGGTTGTAAAAAGTGCACAGCATTACACTGAAACAGCCTTAGACGAAATAAAGCTGCTCAAGTGTGTAAGTATTAGTTTCTTTTATTTGATATGATTAACGCCAGTTTTTAGATTAGTCAGTAAAAAATACAACATGGCCACATATGCACTGACAAACTTTCTAATGGAAATCAATAAGGACGATCCGTCTTACTTACTACAAAAATGCTAGTTTATTTTGTCCCCCCCCCCGTTTTTGTGCTAATGAGGTTATATTCGAAAACATAAGTATTTGTCAATTATTGTCAATGCTTGATCTCAATTTTAATAAAATGAATATCGTTTCCGAAACCATCGTACACCCAACTTGATTTTTTTTTTTTTTTTCCTTTTTGAAACTGGTTCATAATTTACAATTATCAATTTTTATACTCAATATTAATATAGCTCTAGGATAAATATACCTATTGAGCTTATTATATATCTACATTACTATGAGCACTGTTTTTTTAAAGTATGAAAACATTAAAATAAACTTTGCTTTTTAGACTCCAGGTCTAATTCCCTCTATAAAATATATACTAGTAGTTCCGCCCGGCTTTGCTCGGGCCCTATGGACTGTTCATAGCTTCATGTGCATATGTATATATTAAAAATTGTGAATATGTACGATAATGCCTTTCTACATAATAGGCTTTCTTAACTACCATAGAGAAAAGTTGGTATAGACCGCAGATGTCAATTTTTTTTTTTTTTTAACTTTGACCCCTTAACATTTGTTTGGGGCTCAAATTAAATTAAAATGTTTGACCCATGTAGAAGTAACCTACATCTAAAATTTTAAGTGTTTAGATCCAAAATTGGCGGAGGAGTTTGGTAGTCTGCAAACGTCAACTCTGTAAACTTTGACCTCTTGCCAGCCAAATTTTCACCCAAAAACTGATTTAAAAGCTTGCTGCATGTCTGAATACCCTTTATGTTAAATTTCAAATATTTAGATCCAAAATTGCCTTAATAGTTTGTTAGAGACCACAAAAAGGTCAAATATATATATATATATATAGACAGTGAAAGTTTAATTCCATTTTGTTTATTTGTAATCCATAAAAATTGGCAAGTTTCCTGAAATAGTCTGTTAGGGAATAATGCATTCGATGATACTGTCAATCTATATTTTTTTGTGTCTGTATATTTTTGACTTCTGTAATCATTGCGAATATTCCTTATCTCTTTTACAAGTAGAAGACAGAGGGGAAGGCGTATCCAAAAGGTCACCGATGGGCTTCCTATTTTATCCGATCAATTTCATCATGAATCAACTAGAAAATATTGACTTCTTTTATTTTTGTGTCAGAATTTGTTTTCTAGATGAGAATTGATAATTTGGATTATTCAGACTACTGTTTTCTTGGATATTATTTGCATAACGTTTCAGCCAATGTAACCTCCTCGGGTGTGTCTTGTGAAACTCAAGAATCATTCAGTAATTTCTTCAAATTGACCGCCTTATTTAATCTGCAAGGGTAGATTGCGGGATCAAGAAAGAGGTTTGGAAATTCATCTGAATGCTTGGAGTCTTGGAGATTTTTTTAATCTCTGCAGAAACAACAATCTGGATATCAGAAAATATTAAAATAAGTTTGTCATATTTTAGAATTGTGAAAGTTGGAAATTTTTAATCCTACAAATCAAAGTTGGCTATTTTTTTTTTTGATTCCGTAACCCTGGTAGATACTTCTCGTTCCATCAGCCATGACTGGGTAGTCTTCAGTAGTCTATTCTAGTGTTGGGATGATTAATCGGAATCAGGAATTAGAAAATCTTTTAAATTTATCGGAATCAGAAAAATTTGTGCCAATAGGCACAAATTTTTCTGATTCCGATAAATGGGGCTAAAAGTCCTAATGGCAAGTCCAACTTATCTTCCCCTAAGTCCTAACGGCAAGCCATTAAGGGGTTTTCATTAGGACTTTTTTATGCTATAAAAATGTTTCTTTTAATTGGGTTTTTTATTTGATTTTGTTTAAATCAAAATTTTCTACTGCTGGTAGCAATGATAAAATAATGTAAATCTATTGATTTTAAGCTACCAATAAAACTAAAATCGATAGTTCATTCCCTACAAATGTCTGGTGCTACCAGATCAGGCTGTCTACTGACTTCCTGAGATGAAACGCACCTACATAGATGTCTTTGTTTTTTTATTCCCTTTTGCAAAACTTAGTCATGTTCTGCGAAAACAAAAACAAAAACAACATTCTCCTCCCCCTCCCCTCCCTCGTTTTCTTTTTCCTTCACCTCCTCACCTTTTTTTTTTTTTTTTTTTTTTTTTTTTTTGCCTAGTTGGTAGGGCGATAGAACATACCAACTGCCCCCCTGCAGAGGGTAAAAATCCTTCAATGGGACCACCAGTTGACCGTTGGTGGCAACCCGTAATGCATTAAGAACGGGATCCTGGTGGTTGAGTGGAACATGCCTAGGAAATAATAACATGATACTACAACACACCACTTTGGCCCTTACTAGGCTAGACGGGAGGTTGGATAGGCCCGATCCAATCAATCGGTTGGTCATGACAAGCACTAATTCAGACAATCCAAACAAAAACACACTAACACTCAACATAAACAATAAACTGAGTTAATAAGCGATGGCTGAAGGGTCAATCAAGCTGGGAAAAAGGTAACCATCAGGAATAATAAAAATACAGGGAAATCCCATACTTGGGTGGGCATAACCATATATTGTGAATGCTTGGAAACCTCCCCATGTTTGAGTATACCAGCTATGTAGCCCTGGAGAACCGAGGCGAATGGGATTTACCCCCTCATAGTTCTTCCCCATAAGGGGCTCCGAGGAGGGTGGGGAGCATGGCTGATGAATTTTTCAAAAATTATTATGAATACCAAAAAATCCAAGAGACCACACACAGAAATTGACTCTGACAGCGACAATGAAGATACAAACTTTCCAAGATTCATCGTGCTAGAAGCAACGTCTAATATACCGTTAACTAAAATGTCACCCTTCACTATCCAAAAGGTAATATCAAGCAAAATAACACCCAAAAATGTCAAAAAATTAAGGAATGGTACCATATTGGTAGAAGTACAAAATAAAAAACAGGCCAAAACTCTACTTCAACTACAAAAATTGCATGAAACGAACATCAAAGCTTATCCACACCAAACACTAAACTACTCCAAAGGAGTCATAAAAAACCAGGAAATCTCCGTCTGCACAACAGAAGAAATCAAAACAGAACTAAAAAACCAAGGGGTCACAGATGTAAAAAGAATCACATTTAAAAAAAAAGGAGAGGTAATATGTACAAACACTTATATACTAACATTCAATTATCCTCAAATACCAGAGACCATCAATATAGGTTATGAAAGAATGAAAATAGAACAATACATTCCAAAACCTTTACAATGCTACAACTGCCAAAAGTTTGGACATAATAAAGACCAATGTCTAAGATTCTTCACATGTGGAAACTGCAGTGAAAAAAACCCAGACCACGATGAAGAAGACTGTCCAAATAAAACCAAATGCACAAACTGTCAAGAAGAGCACCACTCTCACTCAAAACAGTGCAAAATATATAAGCAAGAGAAGGAAATAATAACAATCAAATATCAAAAAAACATAACCTTCCAAGAAGCCCGCAAAGAAGTCACAAATCGCACCAAAAACTCATATGCCACAATAACCCAACAAGCAAACAAAATGTACAACTACAATGAACTAAACCTTGCTCCAGAAATTGCAAACCTAGCAAAAGAACTAAAGAACATACTTGAAGAATTAAAATCCTTTTTATCAGAACTGAAAATAAATTTTAACAGCCAAATAAAAGTCAGAAACGAACAACCCAGTATAAAAGAAAACGAAACAAAGGAAATCAGAAAAACTTCCATCAATATTGAGGAATCAATCTCTAAAGAAATGAAACCTCCTCAATTATCAAAACGTGAAAGATCCAAGTCACTAACAAGGACAAAAACAGATGTTAAAAATAAACACACAACAACAGGAAAAATGGAAATAGAACAGAACAACAAAAAAACTACCCCCCAAAAACAAAATGACAAACAAAAAACAGAATTAGTATTAATTGAAAATGAAAATAAATTTGAACTAGTTGAAACTGATAGCCAAGAAAGACAGTCAAGACAAAGTAAATCTAAAAGTCCCAGACCAAAACCCAAAAAAAGCCTCTCACTAGAAACAAGAAACCGACCATCCACTTCCAAAGCGATGGAAATT
Source organism: Euprymna scolopes (assembly GCF_053919585.1). Lineage (NCBI taxonomy): Eukaryota > Metazoa > Mollusca > Cephalopoda > Sepiida > Sepiolidae > Euprymna > Euprymna scolopes. The sequence continues at coordinate 77,571,759 of NC_136513.1, read as the reverse complement.
GATGTAGGATAAAAACCACTACAGAAATCAGACAGATTTAAAAAGAAAAGCAAAATTGAAAACCTATCTATGGAAAACCTCACAAAACACAACAAAACAACATTTCTACAATGGAATTGTAGAGGACTAAGATCTAACCATGAAGAAATGCTAGAGATCATCAAGAAACAAAACCCCTCGGCAATCTGTCTACAAGAAACGCTGCTCAAAGAAAACCACGGCTATAAATACAAAGAATATAATATGTATGACAAAACAAGCACATCAACAACAAATAGACCAATTGGAGGAGTATCTATACTAATTAAAAAAACTATACCTCACACAATCCTCCAATTAAATACCGAACTTCAAGCAATAGCAGTAACAGCTAATCTATACCGGAAAATAACAATATGCTCAATATACATTCCACCAAATCAGCAAATAAACAAAAAAGAAATAGATATACTGATCAAACAACTGCCACCCCCTTACATAATAATGGGAGATTTTAATGCACACAGCAATCATTGGGGAAATAAGCGAAATAATAATAAAGGTAATATAATAAACGAAATATTATCATTAACAAACTTATGCATATTAAATAATGGCAAGAATACCTACATGCACCCAGCCAATGGATCCATGTCTGCAATAGACCTATCAATTTGTACCCCATCCATCTATATGGACTTTCAATGGGATGTATTGGAAGATCAACATGGAAGTGATCACTACCCCATTCTACTAGAAAGTAATCAAAAAATACCAGAAGAAAAAACTCAAAAATGGAAATTACACAAAGCTGACTGGGAAACATTTGCCAACCTATGCAAAACAGAAATAAATGAAAACATTTTAAAAAAAGAAAAACCACTAAAACATTTTACACAAACATTAAACAATATTGCCATCAAAACAATACCTAAAACTTCAACACACTCCACCAAAAAAACAAATCCCTGGTTTAATGAAACATGCAAAAAAGCTGTCAAAGAAAGGAAAAACACACTTAAAAAGTTCAAACAAAACCCTACAGCAACTAACTTACAAAAATACAGAGAGATGCGCGCCAAAGCAAGATATACCATAAAACAGAGTAAAAAAACTTCCTGGAGAAACTACATTTCACAACTAAATAACCAAACACCAACTAAAAAAACATGGAATATAATAAGAAGAATTGCAGGAAAAGAAACACAGAACACCATAAACTACTTGACTAAAACTGATGGAACAAAATGCATAAACCAAAAAGAAATAACTAATTTATTAGCTGAAGAATTCTACAAAAATTCATCAAATAAACAGTATTCAGCATCATTTCAAATTTACAAAGAAACGTCAGAAAAAGAAAAACTTAATTTTACAACTAGTAACAACGAAATATATAACATACCATTCAGCATAAAAGAATTGAAAAGAGCAATAAACAAAAGCAGAAATACGACTCCAGGCCCAGATGACATACATTACCAATTCTTAAAGAAATTACCAAAAACATCTCTCAAAATACTACTTAACATATATAATAAAATATGGGAAACTGGAGACATACCAGAATCCTGGTTTGAATCCACCATTATACCAATTGTCAAACCGAATAAAAACCCAGCTAACCCTACTAGTTACAGGCCTATAGCCCTTACCAGCTGTCTTTCCAAAACTATGGAAAGAATGATCAACTACCGCTTAATGTGGTACCTGGAAAAAAATAACCTTCTATCGAAATACCAGAGTGGATATCGACAAAAACAAAGTACGAATGATCAAATAGTACGACTGGAATCCTTCATTCGAGACGGTTTTGTGCGTGGACACCATGTGGTGGCTGTCTTTTTTGACATCCAAAAGGCATACGACACAGCATGGAGATATGGAATTTCAAAAGATATCCATAATATGGGGATAAGAGGAAATATGGCAAAGTTCATACATAACTTCTTATCTCACAGATATTATAAAGTGCGACAAGGAAATACACTATCAGACCAATATGAACAAGAAACAGGAGTACCACAGGGAAGTGTATTATCCATCACATTATTCCTAATAAAAATGAATGAAATAGTACAAGCGGTCGACACAGGATTTGAAAAGTCACTATTTGTAGATGACTTTTCAATTGCCTATTCTGCTCAAAATATGTCTACAATAGAAAAAAAAATACAACATAGTTTGAACAAAATAGAAAAATGGACTGACAAAAATGGATTCAAGCTAGCCAAAGATAAAACTGTTTGTGTCCATTTCTGTAGAAAGAAAAAATATCATCCAGACCCACAACTCCAAATACAGGGAAATCCAATCCCAGTAGTACAACACACAAAATTTTTAGGTGTCATACTAGACAAGAAACTAAACTTTAATGCACATATCAACGATCTAAAGCAAAGATGCCTAAAAGCATTAAAAATCTTAAAAATAATATCTAAAACAAACTGGGGAGCAGATCAAGACACAATGCTAAAAATATATCATGCACATATTCGATCCAAATTAGATTATGGATGCATCATATACAGCTCTACCTGTAAATCTTATCTCCAAAAATTAAAAACTATACAAAACCAAGGATTAAGACTTAGTCTGGGAGCATACCGAACATCACCCATGGAAAGCCTATACATAGAAGCCAAAGAACCTCCTCTACATTTAAGATGGCAGAAATTAACACTACAATATGCAATAAAACTACAAAGTAATCCAAACAATCCAACATATGAAAAAACTTTCAACCTGCAATATACAAACTTCTATACCAGCAAACCAAAAAACATACCCTCCTTTGGACATCGTATCAAAAACACAATAACTCAAATTAATAAAGAACCTAATATCATAATCGCACACACAGTAAGTAACAGACCACCATGGACCTTAAAAAATCCAAAAACTGATCTAACCCTCACTAAATACAAGAAAAATAATACAAACAACTTAATAAATAGAAGCCACTTTGGTGAGCTTAGAGAAAAATATTTAGAATACAAAGAAATATACACAGATGGATCCAAAACAACAAAAGGAACAAGTGCAGCATGTACCGATGGACAGATCCATCTCCAAACAAGACTTCCCATTGATGCATCAATATATACAGCGGAACTACAAGCAATCAAAATGGCACTTGAACTTATAAAAAACAATAATGGGAAAAAGTTTATTATATACATTGACTCTTTGTCATGCATCTTAGCTCTAAAAGGAGAAGAACTCGAACACCCTTACATAATCGACATAATGAATGAATACAATGAAATTAGCGAAAAAGGGAAAAAGATTATCCTAGCCTGGATACCAAGCCATGTTGGTATACCAGGCAATGAAAAAGTTGATAAACTAGCCAAAGAAGCTATATATCAAAATATAAGAAACATCAAAATACCATACACAGATTTCAAAAAAAAAATAATAGAATACAACAAAATTAAGTGGCAAGCAGAATGGGATACATGCACCCAAAATAAATTGCATGAACACCAACCTACAATCAAAAAACAAAATAAAATAGTAATGAGAGGACGAAAAGAAAACATCGTTCTAAACAGAATTAGAATTGGACACACCAAACTAACACATTCACACTTAATTGAAGCAACAGAAAAACCGAAATGCACATTCTGTAACCAACAAATGACAATAAAACATATATTAACAGAATGCCGGAAATACAAATCTACTAGAGACAAATATTATATAGCAAATGAAATCAAAGAACTGTTTCATAAGGTAACACCACACCAGATCATCAAATATTTAAAAAAAATACAACTTTTCAAATTATTATAAATAATGCTGATAAAACTCTGAAAGCAACCAAAAGTTTAAAAACACAAAACAATATAATAATTAAAAATTTGTATAAACCAAAATTAAAAAAAAAAAAAAAACTGTCTAAAATCAATCAATGGTTTGGCATTAAATGACCCACAGTGGTTGATATGCCGTAAAACACCAATAAACCAACCAACCAACCAACCCTACAAATGTACTTTTAGGTTTGAGAAAATTTCTGCACATGTAACATGTTTTTTACAGTAATCATGAAAAATAACTTAATAGTTAAATTTTTAGAGATTTATAAAGAATCAGAATCAGTAGTTTAATACAGAATTGGAAAAATATTGGGATCATCCCATCTCTAGTTTATTCTTTGTTAGTAGTACATGCAGTGCAGATTGAACTCCCAATTCTCAGAAGACTCATTTAGAACTGATTGTTAGTTAATAGCTTTATCCGTTGCACCACATATCTATGGTTTTGTTTATTTCTCTTTTCTTTTTATAATTCACATTGATCAAATCAATATTTATGTGACCTTAATGTTTCTAAGGTTATTCCACTCTTGTGTGTATGTGTGTGTTTTTATTTATATCTATATAATTATAAAACTCCATGCACCATCTAGGCTTCTGTGCTTGAATCTTGTCTTCAACGATTAAGCGATTCAATTTTTTAAAAAGGGATGACAGGTGAATTTATATATACGTATGGGTGTGGCTCAGAGGTTAAGGAATGAGGGTGGAGAGTATGTGTATTTTGGTTTCGATTTTAGCTGATGGATACAAGTCATATATGTACATTTTTGTAATTTTGATCTCACTACTATATATTAGGTTCAATATAATCTATAATGAAGGATGGAATACTGTTGCCACATCTGGGCAGGAGCTGCTAGAAAGGACTTGTCCTGCCTTGATAGAGTTCAAAATAGACTTCGTAGCCTCGTAGGAGATGTCCTTTTCTCCTCCTTACAACCTCTATCTCACAGAAGAGATGTTGCGAGTTTGTCTCTGATGTATCGTTATTTTCATGGAAAGTGTTCAACTGAGCTTCAATCTATGGTCCCCCCTCGCCAAACTTTCACAAGAAACACTCGTCTAGCTGTAAACACTATCAATAATTTCCCCCACTCTTTATCTGTGCCTAAACCTAAACATAGATTCCATGAACAAAGCTTCTTTCTTAGAACTGCACGCCTGTGGAATTGTCTTCCGTTTTCCTGCTTTCCGGCTGACTACAATATGGTTGTGTTCAAGTCTAAGGTAAATAAGTTCTTGATGAGCCGTTCCATATAAGTTATTAAATTTACCAAATTTTCATTACTAATGATTACTATATTGACCAACCTCTACTGTACACTCTTTAACCCTTATCCTTGAGTGGCCTCTGGGCCTTGATAATGTGGTGATGCCTTTGTAAAAAAAAAAAAAAAAAAAAAAAAATATAAAGCTGAATGTCTGTATGTGGTGTATGTCTGGTCACGAATAGGCTTCTATATGGTTGACTATTATAGAAAACTGATCACATATAATAATAGATGTATCGAGACATAGGAATGGGTATGTTTGATCTGGTAAAACGGTGGTTCATTAAAATTGTGGGGTCTGCCTGGTCCACAAAGTATGGAAGTAAAAAACTTAAAAATTAAAAAAAAAAAAAAAAAAAAACGTTTACAAGTGTTTTTGATATAGATGTACATAATAATACTTTGATAAGTATGTTTTAACTTAAATAAGGATGGTATAATAAAATTGTGGGGTCTACGTTCGTGCCTAGCCTCCATAGAATGGAAATAGGCACAAACTTTAATAAAGACTTTTCATATCTATCTGCGTAAGTATGCTTGGATAATTATGTTTCAGTTTGAAGAAATATGGTATAATAAAATTATGAAGTGTACATTTGCGCCTGACCTCCATAGAATGGAAATATGTCGCAAAGTTTAACAAGGTTTTTTAATATATATCCACAGAATATTGTGATACCTGTTTCAGTGTGAACAGGTATGGTATAATAAATTATGGGGTTTATCTATTTTATTTTTACTTTCATCATATTTTGCTTTGGTTTTGATACCGCCAAATTCGAAGCTATCTCTTTACAACCATTCCTTTTGATAACCTATCATACTTTCATCAATCAGTCCATTTTCTGTAGGCTGTTTTTGGAACCCAGTCAATGATGGGTACTTTTGCTAGTATGTGTGTGTATATATATATATATATATATATATATATATATATATATATATATATATTAAAACACCATTATAAATCTCATTTTTAATACTTTAAGTTTCTTTTCATTGTATTTGTTAGATAAAGAAAAAAATCTTAAAGAATCGATATAAAATCAAATGTTTGTATTTTTACTTTGTTGCTATTTTGAAATTATGTAGTTTTCAAAGTACATATCGAATAATCAGCGCTTCTACAGAATTTGAACCGAACAAAACCTATAACTTGAATTAAAGTCAGATAGAAAAGAAAAAAAAGAAACTTAAAACACGGTTACAAATCTTTTATATATATATATATATATATATATATATATATATATATATATACATATACGCACACACATATACATTACATATATATATATGTACACACACATATACATGTGGGTTGTTCAAAAAGTAATGCATCCTCTTTTAACTTTTTTTTTAAAAAAAAAAGTGGAGAGGTACAGAGACTGGAGTGGTACCATTAAAATGAAGAATATTTTGTGCTCCAGAACTTATTTTTTTACCTGGTCACCACCGTTCTCAATGCACTTTTGCCAGGAATGAGGTGGTGGCGGCTGTGTATTGGCGTCCAAAGCGCACTTTGTTACTCATATTTCGCCACTCTGAAATCGACAAACCCATCTCCTAACTGAGCTGACATTCACTGTATCAGCTCAATGAATGTTTATTGGTTCAATATCAGGACAATGTTTTGTCTAGTAGGCATTCAAGTTATCTCTATCTATCTATCTATCTATCTATCTATATATATATATATATATATATATATATACAATGATTGTGTAATAGAAATTGATCTATTAGCAGAAGTTTGAATAAGAGTTTAATTTTTTAAAATCCGAAGACCCCATAGAAATTTTCCTTCAAACTTCTGCTTGGGATCACTAAGAATTTTTATGGTTTAAGTTCATAAAGTAACTGAAATATATTAGAATATAATTTATTAAAAACAAAATTTATTTCATAAAACAAAAACATAAAAGAATATCTTGGTAAAGAATGGATAAAAAAAAAAGTTTAAACATTTTAAAAAAATTATTTTCATTGGTATTTTTTAAGATTTAAAATAATTTAATTTGTTTAAGCCACTTGTGGTTATACAGTTTATAAATTTTTAAGAAAACACTATCACACTAGTTTAAAAAAAAAAAAAAATTTTTTTTTTTTATATCCCTTTTGTAATTAGAGGCCATATAGCAAATCATACATATTTTTTTTTTTTTTTTTTTTCAAGACGAAAATTGTAAACACAACTATTTTTCCATCTAGGAAGATACTAGTGTTTGTATAATATATATGTGACTGGTGCCTACATGTTAACTGGCAGCTGAACTATCCATACTCGTTGTGTACCCAAGCACTTTCTGTTTCTTCCAGAACCATCTTCGCAGTAGTTACCCCCTTCCACTTTTTCCCCTAAGTCGATTGTTTTACAAAGTTTTCTTTTCGGGGGAGGGGGCTCACTATTTAAATTCAGGATTAATGATAGTTATAAATTGCAGGGAGACTGTCACTTAGGGTTAGTTATAGGGTTACTAAAGGTTTTTAGAAGTTGGGCTTGCCATTAGGACTTAGGGTAGAATAAGTTGGGCTTGCCATTAGGACATAGGTACAGATAAGGAAAGCTCTTTTTATTTTCTTTTATTACTAAGTTTTCATTATGCCTACCCCCTAAAAAAAAAAAAAACCTTTATAAAATTTATCTCACAGCAAAAGCATTTTTTTTTTTTTTTTTTTTTTTTGTGTGTTAATTACACTAAAAAGATAAAATTGCCTGGAAATTTGGGATCATTTCATGTTAAGTTTTACATGCGGAGATTAACTTTAATTTTGGTCCTTTTTTTTTTTTTTTTTTTTTTTTTTTTGCCATTGGCTACTCATGCCATTGACATATGCATGTGTGTGTGTTTGTGTGTTTGTGTTTTTGTCTTTCAAATAAAGTAAAAATCTAATAATTAGTAGATATTTTGATTCCTTCCCACTGCAGAAGATGGGGAGAGTCAGGCCAGCTCCCCAGAAAGATGAACACTCTAGCCTTTTAAAAATTGCCTGGGTATTCCCGTTGGCATTCTCCAGTATGGGTGCCCCTGTAACTTACTCCACTTGAAAGACAGGTGGTAACAACTTTGGAGGATGCACCTCCTAAGACTACCCAGAGCTACACCTAACCCCGATAGATGCAAGGTTATTCGCTATTTAAAAATGATCAAGACCCTGTCAAACCGTGTTGAAGACGTATCCTCAACTGGCATAAATATTAACTTAGTCATGCTGTGCCAGGTAAGTAATAAGGATTGTAAACTATTTTTATAATTCCTTTTTTTTTTTTTTTTACACCGAATGTTAAAATTCTCAACGTTTGGTTGCTAATGTTATTGATTTTATGTTGAACATTTGGTTTTCTTACGAGCAATCTGAATAGTCAGGCATTTGGAACCAAATACACAAAATGAAATCAATAGCACCACTAGTTTGACATGGAATTCGGAACGTAATAAGAAAATTAGGTGTCAAAAAAAAAAAAAAAAAATTATGTAAGTAAATGGAACTAGTGGGACCTGTGGAAATTCCACAGTTGTATCCTTGCCGGTTTCCACTTTTCCTCCTTTCCCTTCTCCATCCGCTTCTTTTTCTCCTCCTCCTTCTCTTGCTCAGATAACTAATCAATAAGGTTGAATACAAGAGAGAATTTTGGGCAGAACATTGCCAAAAAGCAAAAATACAATTGGTGAAAAATGACTATACCATAAGGACTACATTCATTTTGCTATCAATTTTTGCAAGCAAACCATAAAACCTATGTTCCTGCTTCTAAGTGCTTTAAAAAAAAAAAAAAAAAAAAAAAAAAAAGACGAGCTGAAAATAGATTTATTTTTAGTGTCTTTTTTTGTATTCTCTTAATAATGCCTGAACAAACTCTAGTAGTGTACTTTGCTAGCATATAGACATTCTAAAATCACATTTGTAGCGAAATGGGTGTCTGAGAGGAATTTAAGTGCCAAGATGAAAGATTTACTGAAATGCTCAAGGGTCATTTTATACTATCCTTTTCCATTGGTATTTGTTTTTCTAATTTAACACGTTGATGTTCCAATCAAATTTGAATCATTTACTATAGAGATTGTTCTGTGTACCAATAAATCACTTAATCAATAGTTACTAATTTTTATAAAATAATGTGGAGGGGAGGAGTCATTCACTGAGTTTGGATTGAGAGAAAGTGAGTTTGCAAAGCCAGTTAAAAATAGACAAAATACAAAATTAGTCTCTTTCTACTCGTACCTGTTCCCTTACAAAATGCAGGTCAAATATTACTGCTTATGGTTATCAGACCCTTTTAATGAATTATTCCAATAAATATTCTTAGGTTTCTTTTTTTTTTTTTTTTTTTTTTTTTTGAAGAATGTTAATTTTTACTGGAATTACAAAAAAAATTTTTTAGCACACTTCTGCTTAAATCTCTAGATCTTCACATAGCTTTTGGATTGAAATCCACTTTTAAAATAATCTTCTTTTTTTTATTATTTTTTAAATTAGCCAAAACTGGTTTTCGCTCATTTGAAAGTTCTCTCTGAAAACTGAAAATGTTAATTTTGTCATGAATTGACGCCTATAGGTTTCAAGTCAAAGCCATAAGTCTGATTCCCCATAGATTTTAAGGTAGAAACAATTTTCTTTTTTTAGAAGGGAAACGTAAATCTTGGTTGGCAATTTTAAAAGCCCTATTACACTCACCCATTAAAAAAATATATTTACAGTAGCACCCTGGGATATGGTGGCCCTAGGGTACATTTTTTTTTTCAGATTACGATGTGGAATATGTTTTTCTGGCCTCTGATTATGGTATTTGCCCTGCCTTATAGTGTTATTTATAATGTTATTTGATTATATACATGTGTATTATATACTATACTGTATTTTGTCCCTAATTTTTAATATGTACTGTATAAAATTTTGCTGGAACCCCGCCATATGGCGATTTCACCTTACGATCCCAACCCCTGAATGGATTAATGCTGGTGTTCTACTGTACTCTAATACATCACAGAAATTTTGTGTGGTCCACGTTCATGCCCAACAACTATTAGCAAGAAATAATTCAATAAGTCAATAGAATTGGAAATTTTTTGAGTTAATATATTTTTCCTGGCATATGATGCTGAGGCTAATAATAGTAATTATTATTAGCAGCAGCACATGCAAGGTAAAATAAAATTTACTACTGGAACAGTAACAAAAATTTTCCGCTTGCTTCATGGTGAGTTTCTATTATTCCAGTAGCAAATTTCATTTTCCATGGTAGAAACTACTACTACTACTAATAATAAAAATTTTTCTTGCACACAAGTTCCAGCAGAAAATTATGCAGGTCAGTGAAAATCTTGGTAAAATGTTTAACATTTTCTCATCTATTAACAATCTGTACCTATCTGGTGTTGGCCAGGATTTAGTGAAGTTATATTGTCACCTTGTCTGGAGTGATTTCTATTAAAAAAAAAAAAAAAAAAAAATAGCATAACCATTTTTGTACTTGTCCTCATGAAACAATTGGTTGGTATTCCATATTTTAAAGTAAGTTCAAACCTTGCCCAGGGCATAATTATTTTTACTCTGATTTTATCGCAGAATGAATTTTTACATTTTAAATTACAATAATGAGTAGATTGTTTAGCTTTTTTTTTTTTTTTTGTGTGTAATCTGTAAATTATGGAAATTAGGATCCCGGGCGACGCTAGTTAACCTTGCTAGTAAAATGATAAAATGTCAGTGTCTTTTTGCAAGAAACATGTTGGCAATGAAAGTCATTCAAGAAGAGTAAGAGTCTCTGGTAAGCTTATCCCCAAGGGGAAACTGATTATGTCCGATTCGATTCCAATTATGTGGAAAGAAAAGGAAAAAGATTCTTGTCATGTCTTATCACGTTTCCATCAAATAGTAAGGCAACTTTTTTTTTTTTTTTTTTTTTTTTTTTATAGAATTCTTAGATATTTATGGAAATTAATAAGAAATTAATTTAGCTTTATGGTTTTCCAAAAATAGCTGATGTTTCTATTCTGCACAAATAACAAAATGTTGATTCAGCCAATTGTCAATAACTGTTGAAATAATCACAAGATGTTTTTCCCCAGTGAGGATGTTCACATTAAAACAAAATATATATATAAAATCACATTTTCTAATAAGAGTATAATCAAATATACAGCATAATCATATTGACACACTGTATCACCAAAATTAAGCAACATTGAAACTGGTGACGTCTTTACTGTCGCACCCATCACCAAACCGAAAGTGACAAATGTTTAAATTAAGGTAAGGCTAATCAATCGGAAAGAGACGATGACTTTCGAAAATATCGGCGAAAAAAGCGACCCCTCCCTGTAGAAAAGTGCCTAGTTGAGGGTGAAGGAATTAATGTTTTTATCCAATTCTTCGATATTTGTCATCCAAATGGTTGAGCTTTAAATTGATACCGATCTTGTGAAAATCTGTCGCCTTTGTTGAAAGTTTTATGCAGACGCACATACATACATTCATTTAAACAGACAGGTGAGATTTATATTATAGATTATTTTATATTCTATGAGGTATGGTAGGTATGTTTGTATAAGCATAATGTGTGTACCATCGTTTGTCTTTGCTGCTACCTTTAACACCTGTTTTAAAAATGAGATCATCCAAATTAAAATGGTGGGAAGAAGAGGGCTAGCAGTTGAAAAATCAATGTTAGATTTATGAATGCTTTTTTTTTTTTTTTTAAATAGAAGCCATTGATAGAAGATTCAAATTAGCTTCGGTAAGGGTTCAATCGATAAAGGAATTTAATGATATCATTAAAGTTTTTATCAGATTCCCAGAGATCATCAGTCCAGTTATTGATTACTCTGGATGCAATTAAAAACAAAAACCTATACTAAGAGCAAAGAAAATTTTGCAAAAAGAAAATCTAATGCTGTTAATAATTTTATATTGTTGGTTTGTGCTGTAGATTCATAAATCACAAAAACCATTTTAGACACAAAAAATGATTTCAGAATTATGCGCACGAGTGCACATTTCCAATTACTTCTGGGGTAATACTTGCGAATCCTGCTAGTATATATGTATAGGAGCAAAAAATATTAATTTTAACAAATACTGTTTTCATGTAATTGGTATTTTTTTTTTTTAGTGATTGGACGATTCCAATATTTTTCCTGATTCCGATACAATTTCTGATTCCGTAGTAAATTCAGATTCTTTCTTTATTCTCTAAATATTTAACTATAGAGTTATTTTTCACTTTTTTTTTTTTTCACTTTTTTTTTTTTTCACTTTTTTTTTTTTTTTTTCACTTTTTTTTTTTTTTTTTTTTTACACAGTGATCACCACTTATCAAGGCCCGGAAGCCACTCAGGGATAAGGGTTATTGCAAGTACATTACATTAGTGTGGAGATTTGATGGAGTGTTTACTTAAGGGGGCGGTTCATTAGGAATTTGTTAACATTAGACTTGAAGACATCCAAGTTGTAGTCCGGAGGGAAGCAGGCAGACGGAACAGAGTTCCACAGGCGTGCAGTTCTAAGAAAGAAGCTTTGTTCATGGAATCCGCGTTTTGATTTAGGCACAGATATAGAGTGGGGGAAATTTTTCACAGTGGATTCAGCTAGACGGGTGTTTTTCGTGAAAGATTGGCGAGGGGGGACCAGGGATTGGAGTTCAGACGAGCACCTGCATGAAAATAACGATAAAACAAGGATAGGCTCGCAACGTCTCTTCTGTGAGAGAGTGGTTGCAGGGTAGAGAAAAGGGCATCCCCCACTAAGCGACGAAGTCTGTTTTGTACTCTGTCAAGGCATGATAGGCTGTTTTTGGCAGCTCCTGCCCAGATATGGCAACAGTATTCCATCCTTGGACGTACTTGGCTTTTATATAGATAGAGAATTGCCATAAAAATATGCTTGTGGAGAATGATGTATAGATTTTAGTTTTACAAATTAAAGTTTAAAATTAATAAATATATTTATTTCACTATTACTACCAACAATGGAAGATTTTGCTTTTAAAAAAGAAAAAATCAAATAAAAAGGACAATTATAAGAATCGTTTTTGGCATTTGAAAGCAGGCACACATTTTTCCGATTCTGATACACCCAAAAGTCCTTATTTTTCTGATTCCGATTAATCGTCTCAACACTAGCATTTATGTTTGAAAATAAGACAAGCAAATTACACAGCACTCAAAGCTGTACAGATCTGCATACAACCTCCTTAATCCCCTAAAAATGACTTGCGCAAGTCAAAAGCATGAAGGATTTTACTTGCCTCCATATTTGAGTTTTAATTTATAATCCGGATAGTCTGGACTGGCATTAATCGTGACATCCTGCACTGATGATTCCCGAAAGGATGAAACACTAGTGTCTAGGTATTTAATAATTATTATATATATATATATATATATATATATATTTGTAGTCATCGACATACAGTCCTGTTTCGTTGTATCACAACTCATCAGTGCTGCTAGACTAGCATCTCTCCCAAACCAAGGATTGAACCTAGAACCGTCGTGTTGACAGTCGGCAGTTCTCCCACTCAACCATGGAATTGATGCCTGTAAATAACTCGTTGGAATGTTTATTTAAATAGACACCCGCCACCACATTTATAGTGCTCAAATTCCCTGTTCGTAAACAAACAAACAACGAGCTTCGCATTTTCAGCCAATTATATATATATATATATATATATATATATATAGTGTTTTTATTACCGTTTTTTTTGGTTTGCTTAGTTACATATGTTTCCACTACCAGAATCAAATTAACAATCTGATAGTTTCTTCAGACTTATCGGATCATTAATTCGATTCTGGTAGTGGAAATATATGTAACTAAGCAGACCAAAAAAAAACGGTAAAAAACATTTTGCTCTACAATAGGATTGAGCACTTTTTTTTAAATTTTTTTTTTTTTTTTAGGTTTTTTAGCCTTTACTGATTAAATATATATATATATAGGCATCAACAGACAGTACTGTTTACAGTTCATCAGTATCGCTAGAAAGCAAGTACTTCGAGCTGGGAGCGAAATTTGACTATCAAGTTGACAGTCGCCTGGTCGAAACGAAATCTTAATGTCAACATTGTTTTAGTGCGTCTGAGAGCTAAAATTGGGTGTTTACCCGATGACCAATGCCTTACTCTACAGGCGATTTCCTTTCAAGAACTCTTTCAGAAAGGGAATTAAAATTGTCATCCACAGGCAGTACTATTCCGCTGTTTACAGTTCATCAGTGTGGTTAGACAAGCAAATGCTTCAAGCTAGGATTGAAACTCAACCGTTGAGTTGACAGTTTCAAATAAAAAAGGTACAAATAATGATATCCAAGTTGTTTACAGCTTTTTCTAGACAGTGTTTATTTTTAGTTATGCACAATGACACAAAAATAATTTTGCAACAGTGTCATGGCTTTAGGATTGGGGGGGGGAAACTCATTTGTACCCAATAAAGGGCAGTAAAATGTCAAAGAAAGAACATTTTCAGGTAAAACCAAAATAAAATCTTTCAGTATAGACCCAATGTTTTGAAAGTAATGCCTCCTACTTTTTATTCCACCCAAATGGATTAGAGGGGATTGCAAAAGTAATACCAAAAAGTGTGGTTGGTTCTACACAAAGCCTTCTCCACTATAAACAAATCATCTGTGTGAATTTTTGAGCAACTTAGTTGTTGTGGCAGAAGCTCATACATCAAAAATCGGTAGGAGAGTCCATCTTTTTTTTATATGATGGAAAAGCTCCAGACAAGGTATGAAGCCACTTGATGTAAGAAGCTAAAAAAAAATAAAAAGGTAAAAAAAATTAGCTAATGATAAGTGTTAGATGAATAGATTTTGACACAGAAAATAGCAATTCTTTCCTCTTTGTCAGAAACATTGCTCATGGAATCTGAGGACTAGAGGACAATTTAAGGGAAGGTGCCAAAGTAAACCAGAAGTCCCACTTTCTCTTCTTTGTTTAATAGTATATAAAAATAACGAAACCACTTTCAGCCCATACAAATCCCGCCACTCTTATATTGTATGCGTGTAAGATAAAATTTCTTTTTTTCTATTTCAGGTACGTGACAGTGATCAGAATGATAGCAATCGAGAGAAAGCTGTACAGTTACTGGATGATTTTAAAATAACTGGATTGAATGGAACGCGTATCCTTTTTTCCAGCAGAGATTTGATAAATCTCCTTCCCTTCAAACAAACTTTGATCTGCTTTGCATTGCATCATCATCTCATATAAACATTTTTTTTTTCCTGTCATGTGATTAATTCCATTTTCATTTTATAATTCAATCTTTTTTTTAACTTTTGACTTGAGAATTTTTTTTAGTATTTCTAGTTTGGAGATTATTTTTATTATTATTATTATTTGAATTTCAGCATCTACCATTTGTCTCTTCAAGTGACGTCATATTTGTAGCCTGCAGCTTTGTAGTGTCAGAAAGCTGCAGGTTAGTTGCTCAAGGACTACTTTATCGTGGTTGGATCCCCAAGAGGAACAAGTATGATGCTTGAATCCATAACTTCTCATGATCTCAGGAAAACTATAGTGGAAGTACAGTTCGATATGCTATTTGAGTGAATTTCTAATAACAAGTGCCAGTCTGACTCTCAAATCCATTTTTCTCCCCCCCCCCCCCCCCCCGCTTTTTTTCAAGATAAATTTAAGATATTGCTATAATCAGTAACCTAGTTTCTCTGGTTTCAAATTAGTTTTACTTCAAGCTTGGTCTTGGTTCTCAAGTCATATTTGATTGTTTCTCAAAAATATCTTGATAGAGAAGGGTATATTATGCATGCATGCATGCGCACACACACAGTCATTTGCAAGTTCATCACATTGTCTAGTTTACTTTTAGTTTGTGTGTGTGTGTGTGTGTGTGTCACTCTCTCTCTCTGTCTCTCTCTCTCTCAACTGATATGACACAATCTTGTCTTTTCTCATATCTATTGCTTGGGATTTAATGATGGACAGTGTCCATCATTAAATCCCAAGCAACCAGGTCAGGTTATTTTTTTGTGTACGCCATAATCACGTTGATACACACCAGTTTCTGTCAGATCATCGAAGTTAAGCAACGTTGAGCCTGATCATTACTAAAATGGGTGACCAATTTGGGAATTCCAGGCGCTGTATATAGAAGGACGTCAACACCTAGCTGCAAAAGTTGTAAAAACTTAACATCATCTCCTTTGACAGGGATATACATGCGTTTGTGAATTTCATACTCCCATGAAACTTCCTCCTTTGGAGGAAGCTGGTTAAACCTGAATGGGATTAGAGCCTGGACGAAGAAACTCGTGCGTTGCCCAAACGGCATGAGTGGAACTTGACCAGAGCCGGTAGAACCCAAGGAAAGACAAGGTCGATAAGTTGGTACCGACTCTGGCTGCAGGAGATAGCCGTTACCTCATAAGAAGCTCATCCGACCTTTGATAGGTCTTGTTTTTGGTCCTGCTGGGTGTCCCCACACTCTCCTCACCCAGATTACCCCGGGCAGGGGAGCCGGTTTAGTCGCCGACGACCCAACCATGAGGCAGCTAGCACTGGGTTACATGGTACCAGTGGAAGTCTAAGACTCAGCTGACTGTAATATATATATATATATATATATATATATATATATATATATATATATATATAAACTATATAAAAAATAATTATATATACACACCCATGCTTGAAAGAAATTGTTTGCATAAAAACACAGTTGATACATTGGAGGTAAATGTGTGCTCCTCTCCCAAATGCATATGAAATCTGTGTTTATGATATGCGTCTACATTTAGAAAGTGAAAAATCGGTTGTCATTTGATAACTTCTGCTAGTGTTCAACCAAGACGGTAGTATGTGTGTGTGTGGGGAGGGGGGGGTCATAACGTTCACCACCGATTGTAGATAAACCTCTAAATAAACTAGCATTTCAATAGATGTACTTCATAAAGAAACTTTTGAGATGAAATGCACATAGAAAAGAAAAAAATGACTAACGCTTTTATATCTTGATATATTTTTCTTCTAACCCTCGGTCATAGCCCCCATACGAATTAACCTTCTACGTGAAATCATCAATAATGACTTAGTATATTCAAGGGAAAAGAAAACGGGACAACAGTCAATTTATTGTATATTTATTGTTGCAAAAGGAAGAAAAAAAAAAAAAAGTTGAACTGGAGCATGCTCTAATTTTATCTGCATGATTCATGGTCTAATCCCCCCCCCCCCCCGCCCAACTGCCTTCATTTTAATCTTACAGGTTATTGTAAAGATTCTTAACCCTGAGCTTTTGAAAATTCACTGTAGATATTTGTTCAGTACATGGTAGTTGAATTAACTGTGCTTTTTGATGGACTGTCTTCAATGGCTCAATTGTTGCAGGATTTTGAAATCAGTTGGGTGTTATAATACTGACTATGGAGGATGATGAAATCCGTCCTCCTTTCCTTTTGAGGCCTGGTTATTTAGAATCCATTTTTAAAATGAAAATTATAGCAAACAATTAAGCCTTCTTGCTAGGAGCGAGGTGTAGTACCTGTTCTGATATTATACTGCATCTTTTCTGTCTTCGACCAGTGAAGATGAAATCCTTCCAGACTGATGCAATTTTTACTTTGTCCCCAATCTGGAGTGCCCCTTTTTGAAAGGTTAGTTTTCCATTGCAGAAAATGACCTTGTATCTAACTCGGTCCTCGTAAGGAGATAATAAATATGGACTACACACTTCTCATAAGGAGGTGAGCAGTCATTGTGCTTTTAATTTGTTCTCTCTCTCAACTCTTCAGATATATTTCCACTAACACCACCCTTCCTTTTTGATATTGAGCTGTAAATAAGTCATATTTGCTGAATATTTTTTTTATTATAACCTTATGCACTAGGCAAAGTATTTAACTCCTTTTCTAACTATGGATATAAATAGCTATTCAAATTAATAAATCCTTGAAAATGCATACATACAGCATAATCACATTGATAAGAGGTTGATATGCCTTAAGACAAATCTGCTATGGATGTGCTGATATTGAGTTTTTAACCTCAGTGATTATATGGAATGTTAATTAAATATTAGATATTGAATATTGAATATTGAATATATTAATATTATAATAATATTATATGGAATGTTAATTAAATATTGAATATATTAATATTATAATAATATTATATGGAATGTTAATTAAATATTGAATATATTAATATTATAATAATATATGGAATGTTAATTAAATATTGAATATTAAATATTGAATATTGAATATATTAATATTATAATAATATTATATGGAATGTTAATTAAATATTGAATATATTAATATTATAATAATATATGGAATGTTAATTAAATATTAGATATTAAATATTGAATATTGAATATATTAATATTATAATAATATTATATGGAATGTTAATTAAATATTGAATATATTAATATTATAATAATATATGGAATGTTAATTAAATATTGAATATTAAATATTGAATATTGAATATATTAATATTATAATAATATTATATGGAATGTTAATTAAATATTGAATATTAAATATTAAATATTGAATATATTAATATTATAATAATATTATATGGAATGTTAATTAAATATTGAATATATTAATATTATAATAATATATGGAATGTTAATTAAATATTAGATATTAAATATTGAATATATTAATATTATAATAATATATGGAATGTTAATTAAATATTGAATATTAAATATTGAATATTGAATATATTAATATTATAATAATATTATATGGAATGTTAATTAAATATTGAATATTAAATATTGAATATATTAATATTATAATAATATTATATGGAATGTTAATTAAATATTGAATATATTAATATTATAATAATATATGGAATGTTAATTAAATATTAGATATTAAATATTGAATATATTAATATTATAATAATATATGGAATGTTAATTAAATATTAGATATTAAATATTGAATATATTAATATTATAATAATATATGGAATGTTAATTAAATATTAGATATTAAATATTGAATATATTAATATTATAATAATATATGGAATGTTAATTAAATATTGAATATTAAATATTGAATATTGAATATATTAATATTATAATAATATTATATGGAATGTTAATTAAATATTGAATATATTAATATTATAATAATATATGGAATTTTAATTAAATATTAGATATTAAATATTGAATATATTAATATTATAATAATATTATATGGAATGTTAATTAAATATTGAATATATTAATATTATAATAATATATGGAATGTTAATTAAATATTGAATATATTAATATTATAATAATATATGGAATGTTAATTAAATATTAGATATTAAATATTGAATATATTAATATTATAATATTATATGGAATGTTAATTAAATATTGAATATTGAATATATTAATATTATAATAATATTATATGGAATGTTAATTAAATATTGAATATATTAATATTATAATAATATATGGAATGTTAATTAAATATTGAATATATTAATATTATAATAATATATGGAATGTTAATTAAATATTGAATATTGAATATATTAATATTATAATAATATATGGAATGTTAATTAAATATTGAATATTGAATATATTAATATTATAATAATATTATATGGAATGTTAATTAAATATTGAATATATTAATATTATAATAATATATGGAATGTTAATTAAATATTGAATATATTAATATTATAATAATATATGGAATGTTAATTAAATATTGAATATTAAATATTGAATATTGAATATATTAATATTATAATAATATTATATGGAATGTTAATTAAATATTGAATATATTAATATTATAATAATATTATATGGAATGTTAATTCTTTATGCTCCAATAAAAGTTGGTCCTGGATATGACCTTAAACTATATCCAGTGGTGAGGCCCCAGCTTGCGGGCTTTGGGGAGTGTGGAGCCACCCTTTAATTACCATTGCTCTCAGGTCCACTCTGACTCGGAGTGAAAGTACCTGTTAGGGTCCCAACTATGGTTTAAATAGAAAAAAAACTTGAAAACAACAAATATATTCTATTAAAAAAATGTTCTTCAAAATCACCGGATTCAGCATTAAATAAGCTGAAAAGGGTTGATATGCCGTAAAACAACCAATCAACGAATAAAAGTTGAAATGTTTTTTTTTAATTCTATTAAAAAATTAAAGCTTAAAATATGTTCAATTATTCAACCAGATGTCCTTTTTCAAAAGTTCCAAATATTTACATAAAAATGAATGACCTGTTTTCATAATTCAGTTAGAATCGTAAGCAAACGAGTACATAGATTGCATGATTACAAAATCAATAATCCTGCTATCAATATGCAATAAATTATGCTGTATTTTGCTCTCTCTCTCTATCTCCCCCGCTCTCTCTCTATCTCCCCCGCTCTCTCTCTATCTCCCCCGCTCTCTCTCTATCTCCCCCGCTCACTCTCTATCTCCCCCGCTCACTCTCTATCTCCCCCGCTCACTCTCTATCTCCCCCGCTCACTCTCTATCTCCCCCGCTCACTCTCTATCTCCCCCGCTCACTCTCTATCTCCCCCGCTCTCTCTCTATCTCCCCCGCTCTCTCTCTATCTCCCCCGCTCTCTCTCTATCTCCCCCGCTCTCTCTCTATCTCCCCCGCTCTCTCTCTATCTCCCCCGCTCTCTCTCTATCTCCCCCGCTCTCTCTCTATCTCCCCCGCTCTCTCTCTATCTCCCCCGCTCTCTCTCTATCTCCCCCGCTCTCTCTCTATCTCCCCCGCTCTCTCTCTATCTCCCCCGCTCTCTCTCTATCTCCCCCGCTCTCTCTCTATCTCCCCCGCTCTCTCTCTATCTCCCCCGCTCTCTCTCTATCTCCCCCGCTCTCTCTCTATCTCCCCCGCTCTCTCTCTATCTCCCCCGCTCACTCTCTATCTCCCCCGCTCACTCTCTATCTCCCCCGCTCACTCTCTATCTCCCCCGCTCTCTCTCTCTATCTCCCCCGCTCTCTCTCTCTATCTCCCCCGCTCTCTCTCTCTATCTCCCCCGCTCTCTCTCTCTATCTCCCCCGCTCTCTCTCTCTATCTCCCCCGCTCTCTCTCTCTATCTCCCCCGCTCTCTCTCTCTATCTCCCCCGCTCTCTCTCTCTATCTCCCCCGCTCTCTCTCTCTATCTCCCCCGCTCTCTCTCTCTATCTCCCCCGCTCTCTCTCTCTATATCCCCCGCTCTCTCTCTCTATCTCCCCCGCTCTCTCTCTCTATCTCCCCCGCTCTCTCTCTCTATCTCCCCCGCTCTCTCTCTCTATCTCCCCCGCTCTCTCTCTCTATCTCCCCCGCTCTCTCTCTCTATCTCCCCCGCTCTCTCTCTCTATCTCCCCCGCTCTCTCTCTCTATCTCCCCCGCTCTCTCTCTCTATCTCCCCCGCTCTCTCTCTCTATCTCCCCCGCTCTCTCTCTCTATCTCCCCCGCTCTCTCTCTCTATCTCCCCCGCTCTCTCTCTCTATCTCCCCCGCTCTCTCTCTCTATCTCCCCCGCTCTCTCTCTCTATCTCCCCCGCTCTCTCTCTCTATCTCCCCCGCTCTCTCTCTCTATCTCCCCCGCTCTCTCTCTCTATCTCCCCCGCTCTCTCTCTCTATCTCCCCCGCTCTCTCTCTCTATCTCCCCCGCTCTCTCTCTCTATCTCCCCCGCTCTCTCTCTCTATCTCCCCCGCTCTCTCTCTCTATCTCCCCCGCTCTCTCTCTCTATCTCCCCCGCTCTCTCTCTCTATCTCCCCCGCTCTCTCTCTCTATCTCCCCCGCTCTCTCTCTCTATCTCCCCCGCTCTCTCTCTCTATCTTTCCCCCGCTCTCTCTCTATCTTTCCCCGCTCTCTATCTTCCCGTCTCTATCTCCCTCTCTCTATCTCCCTCTCTCTATCTCTATATCCCCCACTCACTCTCTCCCTATATCCCCCACTCTCCCTATATCCCCCCCGCTCTCTCTCTCTCTCCCCCCGCTCTCTCTCTCTCCCCCTCTCTCTCTATCTCCCCCGCTCTCTCCCCCTCTCTCTCTATCTCCCCCGCTCTCTCTCTCTCTCTCTCTCTATCTCCCCTGCTCTCTCTCTCTCTCTATCTCCCCCGCTCTCTCTCTCTCTCCCCCCCGCTCTCTCTCTCTCTCCCCCCCGCTCTCTCTCTCTCCCCCCCGCTCTCTCTCTCTCCCCCCCGCTCTCTCTCTCTCCCCCCCGCTCTCTCTCTCTCCCCCCCGCTCTCTCTCTCCCCCCACCCGCTCTCTCCCCCCACCCGCTCTCTCCCCCCACCCGCTCTCTCCCCCCACCCGCTCTCTCTCTCTCTCTCTTTCTCTCTCTCTCTCTTTCCCCGCGCGCTCTCTCTCTCTCTTTCCCCCCGCGCTCTCTCTCTCTCTTTCCCCCCGCGCTCTCTCTCTCTCTTTCCCCCCGCGCTCTCTCTCTCTCTTTCCCCCCGCGCTCTCTCTCTCTCTCTCTCTCCCCCCCCCGCTCTCTCTCTCCCCCCCGCTCTCTCTCTCTCTCTCTCTCTCTCCCCCGCTCTCTCTCTCTCTATCTCCCCCGCTCTCTCTCTCTCTCTCTCTCTCTCTCTCTCTATCTGCCCCCTGCGCTCTCTCTATCTTCCCCTCGCTGCCCCCCGCGCTCTCTCTACCTGTGTATCTCCCCCGCTCTCGTCCGTGATCTCTCTTTCTCTCTCTCCCTCCTGTTTTTGCTCTCTATGCCAATAAAACACTTGTTTTTTCCAGTTATGTTTCTTCTAATGTTCTTTTTTCCTTGTATTCTAATTCCATGATGCGAATAATTTTTATCAGAAAATCTAATTAACTTTCCCTCATTTTAATTTCACTTTTACTTTGATTTGTTGCTTCAAGTGACATTCACTCACTTTTTCCACCCCGAAACATTTCTGTACAATTGTTTTTATCTTAAATAAATTAAAACTGTCAAATAAAAGGCATGGTTAAAACGCGAGTGAATGTCCGTTTAGATGTTTGTAAGAAAATGATTTTTGCTACTTTGGGGGGTATTTTTTGGTAATGGTGGACAGTTTACCTTGGTTCATGGGAAGTCATCTTGATTAAATAACCGTTATTTTATGGAGATGACCACCTTTTGATTGATTTTTAACAATTGATTGTGAAAAATCTTTACTGAAGTTAAACGACATTGGGCCTGATCAGTACAAGATGGATGACCATTTGGGAATACCAGGTGCTGTATGTACGAAAATTCCAGCATCTTTCAGCAAGAACTCCAAAAACCTTATGTTGTTATCTCACCTGACCATCTACATGTGACTGGAGACCGCTTGTGAATTGTGTATTGTGAATTTAGTATTCCTTTGAGATTTCCTCCTTTTAAGGAAGCCGATTTAATATGCCTAGGATGAGTGCCGCTGGCTTGTAGGGGTGGAGTTTGCTGGATAATGAGATGGACAAGCCAGATTTTTCTCCAAAAATTGGATTCCATCAGCTTTTTGCATTTATTTTTATGCTCGCAATCATTTAATTGAAACGAAAATTTGGAATAATTTAATAAGTCTATTCATAGGTTGTTGCAAACACGAAATAAAAATTTTGCATGTATGAGGTGCCTTCTGTAAGATTTTAGACTTTTTGTGTAGACATTTTAAATTGTCGAAGACTCTTGAAAATTCAATATGCTAGTCATCTTCTGAGATGACTGACTAATTGCTATGATTTCAGATTCAAATGAATCGCTGCAATTAAAATACACCCTACTAAAGCCTGATTGTCACAGCTGGTGAATTTCAAAAATGCAATCTGGATGTGAGGACACTTTAGAATGATATATATAAAAATTCTGTTTTAAACTTGGAAAAAAAAATGCCACAGAAACATATGGAATATTTCAGACTACTTTTGGATCATCTTGCATCAGTTTTTGAGTGGCATAAGAGATTCAAGAAAGGCAGGGAGTCTGAGGGATGAACAAAGGTGTGGGAAGAGTAAGGAAGTCAGAACACCAGAATTGATTGGCCAAATAAAGAATTTCATGGATAAGGACCGTTGTGGGAGATAATAAGTGCACAGTTTGATGCCAGTGTGGGAACTGTACACACAATTATTTGCAAGGAACTGAAGATGTGGAAGATTTGTACAACTCCATCCTTGTCACAGACTATTTGGCTAAGATGGACATCAAGACAGCTCCTTACCCTCCCTCCAGTGGTTCTCAACCTTTTTTTACTCATGACTTTCTTTTTAATGTATTTTGGTGAACCCTTATAGCTTATTTTATTTTTCAGTAATGTAAAGAAAACCAAAGAACATATATTAACAGTTTATCTTGAAGGAAGACTGAATCGATATTAACGTTACATGTACCATGGGGGGGGGGGTTCCACATGGACCCCGGTTGAGAACCATTGATTTAGTTATTCTTTGAGCTCAAGAAAAATCTTAGAGGCTGTTGTTATGAAACAATTGAGGAGATGAAAGAGTCTGTAACAAGAATCATTGACATGCTCACTCCAGAAGACTTTCATGGGGCTTTCCAGAAGTTGTTGGAATGGTACAACAAGTGTATTGCAATCGGAGGAGATCACTTTGAAGGAGACTAGAGTTAAAGTACACATATGAAAAAAGTCTGGAAACTTACTTAAAGCACCTGGCATTTATTATAAATAAACATCAACATTTATTCGTATAGATAGAAAAAAAAAACAATCGGGTAATTTTGATATAAATTTATTTTGAAGAAATGAAAAGAAAATTTGCCTGAAAGGTGAGGATGGATGGAGACTTGCTTTTTTGTTTTTAAACTTAGTTTCGAAACAGATGGCAGCTTTATATTAGTAAAAGATAATATTGTTCTGGTTTCAGATACAAAATTTTTTTTCTGAATTTTTGGCATGAGGATTGGTAGTTTGTCTTATTTGGATTCTATCAATCTTTGTTTCAGAAATGTCTACAACCTTTATTACAATTTGATCACAGTCCATTGCATTTTTTTTTTTTCTAAAAAACGTCTAAAAAGTTTAAGACTTAGGATTAAGGGATCTTAAATGGAAATTCAGATTCAAGGAATTCTATTCAATTGATATGTAATGACTATGGCTGTGACAACAGCATATTATTTTCATAGATTTGACTCTTGAGTATATATTGATTAATATCTTATATGTTTTTATATAAGCAGGTGTGGTTCTCGGTTGATTAAGTGTGTCTGTGTGGGATATATACCTGAGAGTCAAAAGAATGAAAAGAATATTCTGTTGTCACAGCCCTAGTAATGACTATGGATCGAATTTCATGCAAATCTGAAGTATTTGTATTTTAAAATGGAAGCTTGTGCCGCGACCGGGTAGAAGTCCTAAGTAATTCATAACTATTTTTGAATGTTGCTGTGCAGATTCCCGGAGTTCGATGAGGCCTCCTGAAGAATTTTGCAGATTACATCATCCAAAACGTTGTGAAAATAACACTAAAGATGAGAACAGTAGTCTGACTAATCCGAATAATATGAATCATTAATGCTCATCTAAAAAATTCAGAAATATAACGGTTAATTAGTTTAGCAATGAATCTTGTGCACATATAAACGTATCTAACATTGCACAAATAAGAATGTTACAATAATTAAACGGGCATATGATTATTGTTTGGATTTAGTTTCCTTGTTGCTAAATTATATACCAGCTGGCATTTCTATGCTATAAAAGCTAATGATGCCATCTAACTGGTATCGAGATGATCATGCCAAATGTGGTTTGTATTAATTGCTACATGAATTGTAATTAGCTTTTACAAGTGACTGACTCAAATTGTTTTTTTTTTTGTTTTTTTTTTTACTAATTAGCCGTAGGATTGTGTGATTATCCATGATAGAAAATTAATGAGAAACATTGTCAAACTTATTCGTTTGCATCGGAATAGAAGCAATAAAAATAGCCTTATGCACATCGGCAATGTCCTAGAAAACAAGTCAGCCATTTTAGTGGGCTACTTATTGAAATTCAATTTTATATACCAGCTTCCTGACCTAAAATGCACCAAACATTGATGTTATTGTTTTTTTTTTTTTTTTTTTTTTTTTTTTTTTTTTTTTTTTTTTTTTTTTTTTTTTTTTTTTTTTTTTCTTTTTCTTTTGTTTCTTTTTTTTTGTTTCTTTTTTTTTGTTTCTTTTTTTTTGTTTCTTTTTTTTCTATTTTTGTTGTTTCTTTTTTTGTTGTTTTTTTCTTTTTTTGAAAAAAAAAAAGGTTTTCTCTACAAAATAACCAAACGCTATAAATAAATATGTAAAGATCTAAAAAATTTGAAGCATTTTTTGACAGAGATGGTTGATACGCTATTAAACGAAAAAACAAAACAATCAAACCAAACACCATGAATAAATATTTGAAGATATAAAGAACTTGAAACAAGAACTTTTTTTTTTTTTACTGGATTTGGCATAAAATAACCTGAAAAAAAAACACTTCCAGGCCATGAGTTGTGCTTATACGGTTTCACCCCAATATTGAAAAATTATAATTGTTCAAAAACTTTCTGTATGTACTTATTACGTTAAAAAAGATTTTAAAAAAAAAAAAAAAAAGGACTATATAAAAATTCACAAGAGTTCATCCATTTTTCTTTCTTTCATATAGATATATATAATTAGTGTTGACACGATAAATTAGAATCGGAAATTGTAAAAATCGGAGCTTTTCAGGTATTGGAATCAGAAAAATTTGTACTTATTTTCTTATACCAAAAACGATTCTTTTAATTGTCTTTTTTGTTTGATTTTGTTTAAAGTAAAATATGCCAGTGCTTGTAGTAATGATAAAATAATAAATGTTTAAAACTAATATCTATAGTTCATCCCCACAAGAGTATTTTTACATTTGAGAAAATATCTGCATATTTAACGTGTGTTTCTATGATAATCAGGAATAATAAACAACTCTATTGTTAAATATTTAGAGATTTACGAAGAATCGGAAGAAGGGAAAATATTGAAATAGTCTTATCACTAATATATTTATACATATATATATATAGAGAGAGAGAATCAAACTATTTCTAGCCAGTATTATAATTATCATCATATCCTATAAATCTAAAAATTTTATTATTGGTTTCCCCGGATATTTTTCTAGTCAGAATTTTTTTCTACAAAGACATTGGTTACTTGTGGGAAGGACCACGAGAAAGTTGCCAACATCCTAAGTGAAAGTAATTTTTATGGAACGAACTGAATTTGAACTTGGAGCAGCCAGGTGTCAGTCCATGTCGTTGACCACTAGACCACTGTCACCTACTGGTATTATGATGTCTGTGATATTAAAGTTTAAATTATGTCCCTTGGTCATTGATTTTAATGTATGCAGAAAATGGTAGATAATTTTGTCTTGTTTAAAACAAGAAAAAAATACTTGATGTTTGATAATTTTTGGTAAACTTAATAGAAGTACGTAATAAGATATTTGTACCATTTTGTTTTCTTTCTACCAGCAGTTTTTAATATTGCAGGGAAAATTGGATAAGTGTTGAATTTGACTCCTTATGTCTTGGGAAATTCTGAAGTTGTACTCAGAGTGTAAAATTTGACTAAGTATTGAGTGCATGCTGTTGCCTATGCAGCAGAGCGACACCCCCCACCCTACTCCACTAGAACAGTCTATCGGAAAGAAAAGCATCCATCCAATCTCTGGCTCCCCTGGTAAAACATTAACAGAAAAATGCGTCCTGCTATAACTATTGAAATATGCATCCTTTCTTCCTCTGTGTATCTTAAACTAAACAGAACTTCCATAAGCAGAGTTTCTTTCCAAGAACTGTAAGAACACAATACCCTAAGACTGCTTCTTTTCAGCAGAGGTCATCAGATCTAAGCCTCACTTTAAGATCAGTCTTATGCATCCATCGTATCATTCTCATCTGTTCTTTCTGCGCAACACATCCTCAATCCTAACAAGCCGGGTTTCACGTCCATACATCACACTGTATACGCATGTTAGATAGATTCTTCTCTTGGTCAATAGTCGTAATGCTCTACTGGTTAGAGCTAATGGATTTGTTGCAGTCATTTATTAACTGGTACAATTTTGAAAAGTATTAACTCTCTAATTCCCTGACAGCTTATGGAGCTAAAATAGCTGTTTCTATTCCACGGGAATGTGACTTTTTTTTTTTTTTTTGAGAAAGCTAAGTTCTTCTAAATCATTAGAGCCTTACTTCCTTATCATTTTAACTAAATTTTATTTATCTTTATCTCACTTGATCGTTTATTTTCTTATTCTTTCTGTCTCATCTTGCCTTCATTTTCTCCCTTATGATAGTTCTCTCTGAAAGCTGGAAATGTTAATTTTAACCACGAAGGCTAAGACTAAACAATTCATGAGACAGGTAAAAGATTTAAATGACTTTCCATTCATCAAAGAATGGCATTGTTTTCTTTTTCGCGCTGTCCTACACACACACACACACACAGTAACCATGGCCTTCTTTAACCCCAAATTAAGAAATTCATTTAGATTTCAGCTTGCTTTTGTTATTGGTCACTTACATCACTGAAGCAATGAATTGTGTTATGGTAAGTATTATTTGGTGTAAAAAGACCCGCAAAATTGTTTGTACGTAATAAAAACTGACAAATCAAACCTGTTTCCTTGACTCTGCTTTCTCAGATGTATGCATGGTTTTTGAAGTTTTAGGTCATCATCTGCTTAAACTGATAATTCGATCCAACTACCGAGGAATTCCATTACCAAATGTTAGAAATATTATAAGACAAGTAAGTATATCTTTTATCCTCTACCTCCTCCTCCTCCTCCTCCTCCTCCTCTTTAAATTGTGACTATTCCTCTTTTATTGTATATCGATGAATGATTGCAAGCTCCTAGTAAAATAAGTGCACACATAAATCTCTTGCCCCTCCTCCTCCAAAAATATTTTTTTTAAATAAAATGTCCATCAATTTTGATCTTAAAAATACGAGGAAGAATAAAGGCAAGATATAAAAAGGCAAAAAAATGCAGATGGTTTTTGCTAGACTAACTCTTACTCATTCTTTCTTTGTCTTTTTTTTCTTTCTTTTTTTTTCTTTTTTTCTTTTTTCTTTTTTTTCTTTTTTTTTCTTTTTTTTTCTTTTTTTCTTTTTTTCTTTTTTTTCTTTTTTTTCTTTTTTTTTCTCTTTTTTTCCTTTTTTTCTTTTTTTTCTTTTTTTTTCTCTTT
The DNA here is from genome assembly GCF_053919585.1 of Euprymna scolopes. NCBI lineage: Eukaryota > Metazoa > Mollusca > Cephalopoda > Sepiida > Sepiolidae > Euprymna > Euprymna scolopes. The sequence goes on along the minus strand of NC_136513.1, from coordinate 77,542,520 downwards.
TCTTTTTTCTCTTTCTTTTTTTTTTCTTTTCTTTTTTTTTTTCTTTTTTTTTAAATGAATATCTTCTAATATGCATCACTGCTGGCACAGCTTGACTAGGTGTTGTTCATACCAGCTGAGGATCTGTCCTTCACAATCACTGCAATAGTGGCCCTGTTGCTGTTGGGTTGAGGTACTGTTCTGTTCAGTACGAAGAGAGCCATGCTCCCAGACCTTACCTTCTCTTTGAGAAGGGGTGAGTTCATTGCTAATCATTTGCATCCCTACTGGGGAATGCCAATGAGTCTTTTAATCAGTCCATTTATTTTCCCTGACATTGTCATGCATATTTCTTTCTAAGCAAAAACATTTCTATTTTTCTGAGGAGTGTCTGTGCGAAAAGACTTGATATTGACATAATAGTAATTGATTGTTTCTGTGTAACGAAACAGATCTGTAAAAAATGTGCCAAAATTTTGACATGCTGGAAGAACTGTTTTAGTTATATTTTGAACTTGGAATGTTGCTATACTGTTATTTTTTATCTATGCTCTGTTATATTTGACTAACATTGAGCTTCTAAACTAAAGGAATTGGTATACACAAAGGGTGAAATATAATTGAAAAGACATATTTTACTGAAAAAAATATATATATCCGGGCTCTACGAACAAATTTATCTTTAATTGACCTTTGACAACTAAATATTTTCGTTTACTAGCCAAATAGAAAAGTTACTAGCCAAACCCGCGATTTTTAGAATATGACTCCTTCGTTCTGTGACAAATATGTACATCAATGATTTTTTGTGTTTTTATAATAATGTAATTCTAAATACACAACAAATTTTATGTTGATATTTGAAGGTATAAACATTCTGATTTCTTCAGATATTTTTTTACACAGCCTTCATTAAAAAATAAATGCATATACTATTACACTTTTATTGTTTAAATAATTTAACTTTGTTCGTTTTATTAAAAAAAAAAAGTTGAAAAGATATTTTTCACTCAGTGAGCTTTGGAAGATTGTCAGTGAAAGAAATACAATTGCCAAAAGATAAGCGGTTTATTATTTCTAATTGCTGCTGTCTTGTTTAAATCGAAATGGAAAATTACTTCCCTTTTGAACTCTCCTGTGTCTTACGATCATTTTCATCAAATTTTATTATTTTTTTTAATAAATAATTTTCTACCTTATTGATTTTCGTAATTTTTGGATATAATCATCTTACAAATACGAGGAATACGTAGATACCGTTTTTTTAATGTGAAATTCAGCGTTACGATTTCTGAAATCTCATTCCAATAGTGCAGGAGCACCAAATTTTTCATGTATAAATTATCATTTCTGACAACCTAAAGAAAAAAAAAATCGGATTTTATTATAGAGTTAAGGGTTTCTTTCCAAATTCATTTCAGGCAGTGTTGTAACCCTGAAATGGTTGTTTGATTTGCTGTTTACTTCATTTCACTGCTTGAAATGGTTTTGTTTGGGGAGCTAACAAAAGAAAAACATGCATTTCATTCGCTAGATTTGCATGACTCGATTGAAATGCACATTGGTTTTACTTATGGTTGGAGGATAAATAGTCACATTGAGTTTATGAATAGAAAATAAAATCTAGTCTTAAACAGAAGAAACATGAATTACTTCCAGGCTGATGAAGGGAACATGCAGGCACCTTTAAAGACGTTTAGAGAGGGTATCCATTATCTTTTGAGATTGAAAGGCCAGAGAACAGATTACTGCATAGGATGGTTGGGTGTTAAGAAAAAAAAATTCCTGATTTAAAAAAAAAAAAAATTTTTTTTTCTTTAAATTATTAGATCACAAACTAGCTGTACCTACCCAACGTTCCCTGGATGCAGTGTAGTCATTTTATATTTCATTTGTTTGTATGTTTTTAAACATGCGGTAAACAATTGTTACATTCTTTAGCTTAAAATGAGTTATTTCCCTTGATTAAAATGTTACATAAAGGTGGACATCTACAAAATTTTTTTAATAATATATTTGTGATCACACGACATCGCAACGACAAAAAAAAAATCTGCAAAGAAAATGTTATATAGGGTTGGAACACAATTATAAACTGGAGAAACTTTAAGAGCTATTTCCATCTATCCATAGCCTTGAACCCCTGGAGGGGCATAGGCCATCCGCAACTTTGTAGATGCTTTCGTTTTTTGCTTTTTTTTTTTTTTAAGGGTGAGTTTGTTGCCCCCCCCCCACGCCCAACCTTCCCAGAAGGTATATACAGCACCTATCTAGCCTTCCCAAATGGTCACCCATCTGGTACTGGCCAGGCTCAATGTTGCTTAACTTCAGTGATCTGGCGAGAATTGGTATGTCAACATGATTGTGCTGTACTTCAAGAGCCATTTACCAGGATTATTTACTTAGAAATCTCTGGCAGATGGGAGGCTCAGGGCACATTGTGGAAATTGACGAGTCTTTGTTTAACAGAAGAAAACAAAACAATGGAAGCCCCCATTCCTATAATAACGAAATACATTCTGCCATCGGGAATCATGGTTGTATTCGACTGTTGGAAAGCCTACAGCAAAGTTGGAAGAGAAGGGTTTCACTACCTAACGATGAACCACAGCTTGAATTTAGGCTGAACCGAGAATATTCCTAAGGAAATATCCTGCTTTCTAACGGTTTCCTCCCATGCAAAAAATAACATAAAGGAAAACATTTTTATACCCGCTCAACAAATTTTACAACTTTTCTTGAAAAAAACTAAAATTCAAGTTTTCGTAACTATTCCTACATAAAAAATAAAATATATATATATATATATATATATATATATATATAGCAAAAACATGTAATTAGTACTGAGAAAAGTTTTGGTTTTTTTTCCCTAGCATTTTAAAATTTGATCAGCGCTAGGTATATTTTTGTGGTTTACATCAGCTGCCAAGTGAGCCTGAGCCAACATCACAGAAGTATGGGCCAGTAAATGCAGAAGTACCCAAATTTTATGAGTAAATGAAAAGGGGGCTGGGAGACATTTTTTCTTTTTTTTTTTAGAATGTGTAAAATTCAAAAACAGACAACTGAATTCGACTACCAAGATTTATGGACAGTGCTATTTTATTAGTAGTTTATTAATAGTTAAATATAAAATTTGATTTTCATAATTTATATTTAAAAAAAACAAAAAAAAACTGATTAATTTGCGTGATTTTTGGAATATGACATCGTTGTTCATTGATGATTGTACATCAAAAATGTTTTGTAATTCTAAATACGCAATGTATTTGCTTATTTTTAAAAATAATTTTCTATCTTATTTCTCAACTATTTTGGATACATTGACTCACCATTTGATTTAATGATGTGAATACGATAAAGATGTAGATTTGTGGCGATTGCCCAGTTACAGCTGTGTTATTTTCTATTCGGATTATTCTGAACCCGGGTGGACAAGTCAGGCAATGACTGAAGTTTTTTATTTTTGTACAGAATGCGGTTGAATCACTATTCAAAGTTTGACTTTGAAAATCCAACCAGATGATTTTATGTGTTAGAAGGAGAAACGCAATAATTAGTGAATCGTTCAATGTGTGCTCAAATTTAGATCATGGATCTAAATTGAGCATTCCGAAGCAATGTTTTGAAAAGATAGAAAAATGTTGTGCATATCCAAGTGACCTTTTTACGAAAACTCTTTACCTTCCGCTTGTTGATATGTTTTGTCACTGGATTTAGATTGTGTACACTTTGCTCTCTTGTGACCTTTTCTTCATCCTTTTAACAATCTACTGTTTTGACTAACATCTCTTTCTATACATATTTTTTTTTTTTTTTTTATATCAAAATAACCTTTGGACAAATTTATGTTTGCTTTTTTTCCCCCCCTTTTTTCTTTCCTCTTTTTCCTTTTTCTTTCCTCTTTTTCCTTTTTTTCTTTTTCCTTTTTTTCTTTTTCCTTTTTTCTTTTTCCTTTTTTTCTTTTTCCTTTTTTTCTTTTTCCTTTTTTTTTCTTTTTCCTTTTCTTCTTCCTTTTCTTTTTTTCTTTTTCCTTTTCTTTTTCCTTTTCTTTTTCCATTTTTCTTTTTCCTTTTCTTTTTCCATTTTTCTTTTTCCTTTTCTTTTTCCATTTTTCTTTTTCCTTTTTTCTTTTTCCTTTTTTCTTTTTCCTTTTTTCTTTTTCCTTTTTTTTCTTTTTCCTTTTTTCTTTTTCCTTTTTTCTTTTTCCTTTTTTCTTTTTCCTTTTTTCTTTTTCCTTTTTTCTTTTTCCTTTTTTCTTTTTCCTTTTTTCTTTTTCCTTTTTTCTTTTTCCTTTTTTCTTTTTCCTTTTTCTTTTTCCTTTTTTTCTCTTTCCTTTTTTTCTCTTTCCTTTTTTTTCTCTTTCCTTTTTTCTCTTTCCTTTTTTCTCTTTCCTTTTTTCTCTTTCCTTTTTTCTCTTTCCTTTTTTCTCTTTCCTTTTTTCTCTTTCCTTTTTTCTCTTTCCTTTTTTCTCTTTCCTTTTTTCTCTTTCCTTTTTTTCTCTTTCCTTTTTTTCTCTTTCCTCTTTTTCTCTTTCCTCTTTTTCTCTTTCCTCTTTTTCTCTTTCCTCTTTTTCTCTCTCCTCTTTTTCTCTCTCCTCTTTTTCTCTCTCCTCTTTTTCTCTCTCCTCTTTTTCTCTCTCCTCTTTTTCTCTCTCCTCTTTTTCTCTCTCCTCTTTTTCTCTCTCCTCTTTTTCTCTCTCCTCTTTTTCTCTCTCCTCTTTTTCTCTCTCCTCTTTTTCTCTCTCCTCTTTTTCTCTCTCCTCTTTTTCTCTCTCCTCTTTTTCTCTCTCCTCTTTTTCTCTCTCCTCTTTTTCTCTCTCCTCTTTTTCTCTCTCCTCTTTTTCTCTCTCCTCTTTTTCTCTCTCCTCTTTTTCTCTCTCCTCTTTTTCTCTCTCCTCTTTTTCTCTCTCCTCTTTTTCTCTCTCCTCTTTTTCTCTCTCCTCTTTTTCTCTCTCCTTTTTTTCTCTCTCCTTTTTTTCTCTCTCCTTTTTCCTTTTTCTTTTTCCTTTTTCTTTTTTTCCTTTTTCTTTTTTTTCCTTTTTCTTTTTTATCCTTTTTCTTTTTTATCCTTTTTCTTTTTTATCCTTTTTCTTTTTTATCCTTTTTCTTTTTTATCCTTTTTCTTTTTTATCCTTTTTCTTTTTTATCCTTTTTCTTTTTTATCCTTTTTCTCTTTTATCCTTTTTCTCTTTTATCCTTTTTCTTTTTTTCCTTTTTTTTCTTTTTTCTTTCCTTTTTTCTTTTTTTCTCTTTTTCTTTCCTTTTTTTCTTTCGTTTCCTTTTTCTTTTTTTCCTTTTCTTTCCTTTCCTTTTTCTTTTTTCCTTTTCTTTCCTTTCCTTTTTCTTTTTTCCTTTTCTTTCCTTTATTTTTTCTCCTTTTCTTCCTTTTTCTTTTCTTTTCTCTTCATTAACTCACTAGATTCCACTGTCCTATAAACAAGACACCAAATAATTTCTTTTTAAAATCTGTAAGATAATATATAATAGTACTGCTTACTGTATAATTACTCCGAAGAATGCATCTATATTATCTTAATATATTTATACAGCATTTTTTCTCTTATGCATGTTTTCTATTTAAAAAAATAACATTTTTACATCCCCTCCATAAATTTTATAACTTTTCTTGAAAAAAAAAAAAAGACAAAATTTTAAACATAATTTTATTGCATATTGTTCTTCTAGAGTGTCCTCATGGCCAGATTGCATTTTTGAAATTCACTAGTTGTGACAATCAGGCTTTAGTAGAGTGTATTCTAATTCCTGCTGTAGCTGTTTATTTGAACCTGGAATCCTACAAATTGGCCAGTCATCTCATGTATAGCAATAACATACTAAATTTTCAAGAGTCCATGACAAATTTATGTCTGTACAAAAAAGTCTGGAAACTTATTTAAGGCACCTTATATATATATAAGATGAGGGTTAAAAGTTACATAGGACTTTGTTTATCATCAGATAAATAAGGTTAAAACTGAGAAAAATTGGAAAGAACCTCTTTAGGCCATGGCATTTCAAAGCTAAATGCTTATCAGAAGAGGAGAAAAGCTGACATGAAAATATAAGAATATACAAATAGAAAATAACTTTAGATCATTTAGATTAGAAATAAGATAATGGGCATAAAAAAGAAAAAACAAAGCATCGAAAAATCATGTTAGGGGAAGGATACTGGATGTGGAAAAAAAAAACATGAGGACTAAAACAGAAAAATACATATAAAAAGCATAAAAAGAAATTTAAAGTAAAGACAAGATGGAGAAAAAGTCCAATTATTATAAATTGTATAATAGACGTCCTTGAAATTTTATTCCAGATAAAACAACTGTCCAAGATAAACTATGCTGAAATTAAACTCCTATGCAGTGTTTCTGAGTAAAAGAATCCTCGAAGGAATTTCGTACGTTGGTAATAGATCCGAAAAATTCACGTGGCATATCCAAAAAAATTTGTAAAAGTGTAGTATATTTCTAAGAAAAGCACAATAGAGGGTTTTACTAAATGTATGATTGAAATTATGCCTGGTAAATGTACAACTGACTTCTCCTGCTGTTAGTCATATAGAAACATGTAAAGTTGCTTGAATCAGCAGGAGCCGATTGGACATTTTAGTCATGCCGAAATTTAGTCATACATAAAGGAGCTTTATTAAAAATGTACGACTGTTTGCTCCTGGTGCTGGTTTTCTATTAAAGCAACTTTGATACGATTGAACTACTTTTTTCAGTGCAAAATATTGCCAAAATCTATGGTGGTATTGTTAAAATAAACAATAAAATTAATTTATTCACAAGTTTCTGTTGAGGTTATGTTTTGGCAAATATCTTCTCAGATTCATAAAAAGTATTTACAAAAAATTATTTTTTAAAGTATTCTCTCTCAAGGCAAAAATTAAATGGATACATAAGTATTTACATAATGAAATCCTTAAAGACTGAGATACGATTATTTTTTTTCAATTCTCTGTGCCACTGTTTTTTTTTTTTTTTTTTTCGTTTTCGTTTTTTTTCATTTCTTTTTCGTTTTCGTTTCTTTTTCGTTTTCGTTTCTTTTTCGTTTTCGTTTCTTTTTCGTTTTCGTTTCTTTTTCGTTTTCGTTTCTTTTTCGTTTTCGTTTCTTTTTCGTTTTCGTTTTTTTTTTTTTCGTTTTCGTTTTTTTTTTCTTTTTCGTTTTCGTTTCTTTTTCGTTTTCGTTTCTTTTTCGTTTTCGTTTCTTTTTCGTTTTCGTTTTTTTTTCCTTTTTCGTTTTTTTTTTTTTCGTTTTCGTTTTTTTTTTCGTTTTCGTTTTCGTTTCTTTTTCGTTTTCGTTTTTTTTTCCTTTTTCGTTTTTTTTTTCTTTTTCGTTTTTTTCTTTTTCGTTTTTTTTTCTTTTTCGTTTTTTTTTCTTTTTCGTTTTTTTTTCTTTTTCGTTTTTTTTTTCTTTTTCGTTTTTTTTCTTTTTCGTTTTTTTTTCTTTTTCGTTTTTTTTTCTTTTTCGTTTTTTTTTTCTTTTTCGTTTTTTTTTCTTTTTCGTTTTTTTTTCTTTTTCGTTTTTTTTTCTTTTTCGTTTTTTTTTCTTTTTCGTTTTTTTTCTTTTTCGTTTTTTTCCTTTTTCGTTTTTTTCCTTTTTCGTTTTTTTTTTTTTTTTCGTTTTTTTTTTTTTTTTCGTTTTTTCTTTTTCGTTTTTTCTTTTTCGTTTTTTCTTTTTCGTTTTTTCTTTTTCGTTTTTTCTTTTTCGTTTTTTTATTCTTTTGTTCAAAATCATTGTAAAAACAATAAGCAAGTTTATTTTTTAGATTAGTCATACCTTGATTTTGCTCATTATGCATGACTAAAGATTAAACACAATTTATGTACATCTATTTAAATCCCAGAAGACTGAAACAATTATTTGACATGCTGTATTGGAAAAAAATAATTCTCAGTCATTAAGGGTTTAATTCGTCAAAGCAACTTCAACAGTTTTGAGTTTTATTTAAAAGCCAAAACAAACCAACAAGAAGAAAAAAAAACGGTACTTGTACAGTTAAATCAAGACATTACAGAATGAAAATATCGAAAAAAAAAAAAAGTTTAAATTGTACGTATCCGTTATGGACTGAAGTTCTTCGAAAAAAAAAAATTCACTTAATTTCATCAAGTAGTTTTTTTGTTTTTTTTTTATACAACGAAAAAACAATTTATGATGCCGAGCAAAAGGTTCGATTTTTAGGAAGAAAAGCCAGTATTAAAGAGGGGAGAGAGTGTTTGTGTTTTAAATTGAGTTATCTCCCCGTGGCATGTTAAAAAAATTCAAAGATGTGTATCTTCAATGCGCTGTCATAAAAACATTTTTTTCTGCTGTAAAAAAAAAAAAAATTTTAAAATACTCGATCAAATTAATTGAAATTTTTTTGGAGATCTTCAGTCCAAAACAGATACGTACAATATAACCATTTTTCGATATTTTATTTTTTATTGATTTATTTATTTAATTATTTATTTATATAATAAAACGGAACTTTATTATGCAATATTATTTACAAAAAAGGAAAAATAAAACTAAATAATTATAAAAAAAAAAAAAAAGAAAGTTATTTACTTGCCTCCCACGAGGGCAGTTAGGCACTAATGTTTTTAATGTAAGGAAAACTAGTTCCCCCAAAAGAGGCACATGGGATTGAAAACATTGCCTCGGTCTTTAAGGATTTCTCCTTTTTACAAAGATTTTCTTGTGTTATATTACTATGTTACAAAAACTCAAATTTTAAATAAAAAGCTTGCTTGTAAAATTTAATTTACCAAAAACAAAAAATCTCTCAGCTCAAAGTTGTGATTGACTAAATTCGTTTTGTTTTTTTTTACAAAGATTAAAAAAAATAAAAAAGTGGCACCCTGGACTAAAAAAAACTTTTCAGTCTTTAAGGATTTGCCAAAAAATAATTTCAACTGTGAATAAAGTCATTTTATTTATTATAACATGATTTTTTTGCGCTGACGGACTCAGTATATCGCCCTTGTAAGAGGAAATGTTTAATAAAAATCGGGAGTTTTCTTTAGTAAATATCTTTTTAGGTATAGACTTAAAGATGTTTGCCAAAAATAATCTCTCAAAACATTTGAGTAAATTCGTTTTATTGCTTATTACAAGATTATTTTATGATATCTTACGCTGACAAACCTAATCGATCGTTTGTGTCAAAGTTGTTTTAACCAGTAGCAGCGACAATTAGTCGTACATTAATCGTGCTTGATTTTTAGTCGTACATTTTTAGTAAAACCGCAATAGAGAAACTGAGAATATTCAGCAGAATAAAAATTTTAAATCACCCCAAAATTCCTTTAAATTTCTTTTGAGGAAACTGGGTAAATTAGTCTGAGTTCAAAACATTATATTTACTTTTTGTTTTACATAAGCATTTATATGTCACTACACATTCATGAGCATGTTTTGGTCAATCATTTACAAGTCACTAGAGATCTCTTCAGGCGGTCCTGGATATGACCTTAAACTATATCCGATGGTGAGGCCCCAGTTTGCGGGCTTTGGGGAGTGTGGAGCCACCCTTTAATTGCCATTACTCCCAGGTCCACTCTGATCCGGAGTGGTAGTACCTGTTAGGATCCTAACTATGGGTTTAATAGAAACCGAACTGGAAAAAAATTTCAAAATCACTGGATTCGGCATTAAATAACCTGAAAGGGTTGATATGTCATAAAAAAAAACAATCAACCAAATCTCTTCAGGCGATGTTACTTATACAAAAGTAGAGTCCATGATGTTATGATTATAATCAAAATGTATTGAACTAAAAAAATAAAAAAAATAAAAAAAATCTTTTAAAAAGTATTCAATACATATGTAGACCTTTTGAAAGCAAAATCATTATAAACTCAGAAAATCCCTGCATGGATTAATCTACATTTTTGCGATGTTAATCGTCTTGTTTGGGGCTCAACAATGGTTAAAGTAATTAACTGATAAGCTAATATAATCGGACAACAAATATAAAAAAATTGGCCAAAAATATTAATTCCTTCACACTCAACTTGATAGTTTTCTACAAGGAGGGGTTGCTTTTTTGTCGAAATTTGTGCAAGCAATCATCTCCTTTCGATTGACTGGCCTTAATTTCAATTTTCACGACTTCTGCTTTTTTCATGCAGGCATCGGCTAAGACGTTATGTTTTTCTTTTTTTCTGTTAACCTTTTTCTCCTTTGTGTTACAAGTTTGAACCTGCCTGCCTACTACCACTCTCTCCACCTGGGCTGCCTACTGTTGTTTTGACCCCCCCCCCCATTATCACCTTTTTTTTTTTTTTTTTCTGGGGTTCCTTACTACACCATCTGAATACACCTGGGCAACGCCAGGTACTCCCCGCAAGTAAAAAATGAATTAAAAAAATTAAAATAAAAAAATTATGGCAAAGATAAATAATTTCATATCTTTTTCTATAAATTGTTTCATCTTATTTTAATTAAATTCATTTTTACTCTAATTATTTTTACTTTTTTTAATTTGTTTATTTGTAATTATTTTGGACTTTTATTTAATTATTTTAATTATTGTTGAGCCCCTACTAAGATGATTTGCATCGAAACATAGATAAATCTGCATATGGACTTTCTGGTATTTTATATAATTTTATTTATATATTATTCCTTTTACCTCTTCAGTACATCCGTGTGACAAAAGGTTGTAGTTTTACTCCAGAAGACTTTCCCAAGAGAATTTTTATTTTTTGTCTCTGCTTAACAATTTTTTGCTTCTTTTTTTTGTTTGTTTTTTTTTTTTATTTCTTTGTTGCTGTACTCAGTAAAGAAGGGTTTCTTTATTTTGTGAATCGCAGTTTTAGTGATGATCACAAGTTTTTGTGAATTGATTATCTGCTCTTGAATGGAATATTTTTTATTGTCCTGAATTTTTCTGAACCTTTGCTTTTTTTTTTCTGTCTATTCTAAACAGGTTCTACAAGGGCTCGACTATCTCCACAGAAAATGCAAAATAATTCACACCGACATCAAGCCAGAAAATATATTGATGTGCGTTGATGAAACCTACGTTCGCAAATTAGCAGCCGAGGCTTTTGAGTGGCAGCGTCTTGGGATCAAATTACCTGGCTCTGCAGGTAACAAAACATTGACCACTTTTCAGGAGTTTAACAATACAATAGTGTTCCTGTCAGAATTTTTTTTTTTAAGATGCAAAATGAAATTGTGATTCTTTACTCTGTTCTATAAGTGGTACATTTTTAACAATAGGTATGCAAGAAAATTTCAGTACTTACATCATCAATTTAGTTTCACTGGAAATGTTAATGAACTTGACTAAACGTTTTACAGTGTAACCCGGATATAAGAGACGTCCTTTTCCTGACCCTGCAGGTCTCTTATATTTGAGTTACACATGCTTGAATTTGGGATCGGAGAAAATATCTCTTATATCCGTTTTCTTATGTTTGGGTATCCTATATTCGGGTTACACTGTATTAGGTTTTTTTATTTTCTAAGAATTTATTTAATAAAAGAAATTGTTTATTTGATCTTGTATTTAAGTGTATTCTGTAGTATTATTTGAGTACTTTTACATAAACAAAACTTTTTTTTTTTTTTTACTCTAAGTTTAAACTAACTGCAACCTAACCTTTTTTGCTAAAGTTAAAAGAAAAGGTTTGAAAAAGAACTATGAAACTACAAACTTATAATTGATTACAAACTTTATAATTGATTGAAAAATAGTCGTCTGCCTCATCAACAGCACCATTTTTGGTCCACCGATATATCGGAGAAAGACCTATGTTTTCAGTGGTGTCTGTGCATCCAGACGTTTGCCAGATAACCGTCCATTAGTTTTTCCTGAAATTTTGCCACAAATTGTATTTCATTAAATAGATGTGCATAGTAAAAAAATTTTTTGCATCCCCAGGGGCTCAAAAGAGGCCAAAAATGACACTTTTTGCCCCATAGCATTTGATCCATCCATTAGATTTTTGCAGAAGCCATTGTTCTTTGGCTCTTCACACTTCTCACATTCATCATTTCTTCACTATTTTTTGTGGCATCATCTTGCATGCAGCACCGTAGGGGACCACGCATGTTTGTTTTATTTGTATACTTAGGTAAAAATTGGAACTTGATTCTGCCTTCTCTATTCGTAGTCTGAGCTACTTACACCAGTTATTTCTAAAAAGTAGCCTTTTACACTTTAATTCTAGTTAGCCATTACTTCCCAATTAACAGTTTAAAATCTTCAAAATTAATTTCGAATTAAAATCACTGATATTAAAAAAAAAAAAAAATTATTATACAAGCATGCTTAGGTGCTTATGCCTGGGAGTAAATGGAAACATTAGTGTCCTTTCAAATCTCTGTTGCCATTTTTATGCAAAAAAAAAAAAAAAAAATTCAAATTTACATAATTAAGATAAAACCTTCTTTTTGCTATTTGCATATGTCACTTATAAACATGGGCCCTTAACGTTACTTTAAATGTAGGATGTTTTCTCAGATGACGCAAATCCACTCTCTAGTCCTCATAGCTCAACAGGTCAACTCTCTTCAAGTTGTGTTATGCGCAGTCTTGTCCAATTTCTTCAAATTCCTTGGCCAGTCAACCTTCCTGCGATTTCAGGCATCTATGCTTTGCCAATGCTTCATCAAGAAGGATGAACAAAACGTATGATAACCGTGTTATATGTGTATCCTTAGGATAACCTCTATGCTGGACAAAAGTACCACTATCAGCAGATCCTTTAACCCGAGGTGTGAGGTGTGATCAGATTTTTACATTGAAGATCCATCTCGCTTCCGACACCATCGTCTACCTGCACAAATTCGTCCCAAGATGGAGTAGTGTTGCCACATCTGATGAGCTCTTAAGAGTATCCTTTCGTCTTGACATGATTTAAAAAAACATCAAAACTTAGTAGACGAGGACCTTTTCATCTCTCTACGTCCTCTTTCTCACAAAAGAGACGTTGCAAGTCTATCTCCGCTTTATTGTTACTTTTGTGGTTAGTGTTTAACTTAGCTACAATTTCTGGTTGCTTTCCCTGTATAGCGTTCGCAAGAAATTCTCATTGAGATACAACAACCATCAACAATTTCCCCTCACTATCTGTGCCTAAAACTAAACGAAAATTCCATGAGCAGAATTTCTTTCCTAGAACTGTCAGTCTGTGGAACACAATACCGTGGGGCTGCTTCACAGTTGAATATGACATAGTAGTTTTTAAGTCTAATGTAAATAAGTTCTAGTTCTTAAATAATTAAACACTACTAGAGTGGCATTAATTTTGATCATGACTAGGACAACAGCATATTCTTTTCATTATTTTGACTCTCGTGTGTGTATCCATTCATATCTTATATGCTTTTATATAGTGATGTGGTTCTCAATTGATTGTATCGAACTGTCTCAGATTATACTCAGTCCATTTCATTGAAGAATGTCTTCCTGTCTCACATACCTCATACAAACTTACGGCCTTTCTCTTATTATGATACGCCCTGAACTGGCATCTAAGCTTCAGCCTCTGTCCCATCGACGAAACGTTGCATCCCTCTGCCTGTTCTACAAGTATTTTAATGGTGAATGCTCTGACGAACTGCAGACACTTGTGACCCCACGACGTAGACACCCTTGACAAACCCGACAGGCAGCTAAATCCCACCCCCACACAGTAGAGATACCTAAATGTAAAAGATCTTTCTACTCCAGTAGTTTCTTCCCCAGAACCGCTAGACTCTGGAATTCCATTCCAGGTCCCTGCTTCCCTAACTGTACTGACATGCAGAAGTTCAAGTGTAACCTGAACCGATATCTTGCTGCCCAAATCCCAACATAGTGCCCCAGTAGTTGTTGCCCCTGATAGTAGCCCCCTACACCAAAGTGGCAATGTGCCTTGTTTGGGGTGAAAATGTAATAAAAAAAAATAAAAATTAAGGGCCATGTTTTTTTTTTTCTTCCTGTTTATTCTTTGTACTAAGCAGTTTTAATTTTTTTAACTTTTATTACAAACCAAAAGCGTTTGACACTAAAAATCTTTGAATATTCTTTTTACACAGGTAATTTTTACAAAATTTAATGAATTTGAAAGCAAAAATGAAGTTTAAAAAAAAATGCAATGAAATTGGGAAATTAATCTCCCCCCCCCCCCCCCCGATCTGAATATTCCCATCTGTTTTTATGTAAGTCTTATGAAATAAGAGATTGAATTTAAGATATGAGTGACCTTAAAACTACCTGTTCTGTATTCCTTCATTACCCCATGAATTTCGACCATTACATGGTGAACATACTGTAAAAAAAAAAAAAAAAATTTAGAACTTTAATATTAATGAAGAAGCAATAACTCATCTGGCAGAAATTACCAATTTTTGATGAAGATGAATAAGAACTGTGATGGAGAAAGTATATCTGGATGGTGAAGCTATTGAGGTTGTCAAGAACTTTTGTTACATTGGCAATACCATTCTAGTAAAGGGTCGAACAGGTGCTGGTGTGATTGCAAGAATGAATGGCATAAGTTCAAGAAACTTGTGCCATTATTAAACAGAGCGTTAAGACTGTCAATGAAGGCAAGAATCTATTGTTTAAGAATGGCATAAGTTCAAGAAACGTCTGTCTTAGATAAAGAAGCCATTATAATGAAGCGATCCGAAATGAACATATATGTTGATTAAAAAAAAAATAATAATAATAATAAAAACTGTTTTGCCTTAAAATGACTGTAGAGTGTTTGATGAGGCCGTAAAACACCAAACAAACAAAAAACATGAAACAACAGAGCGTTAAGAATATCGATGTAGGCAAGAGTGTATCAAGCATGTCTATGCAGTGTGATGATGTATGGAAATCTGCTGAGTTTGGTTTCAGATATGTTTCATGTCGAGAAATAATATGAAAATGATTGAATGGATGTGTGATGCGAGTCATAAAGACGAATAATTACTGATTCGATCTTAAAGTAAGATCGAATCTGGAAAGTCGAGGAAGATCAGTACAGAAGATTAAACTTTGAATTGATGAGAGTTCTTGAGATCAGTAGATGTAGAACAGTTAAGTTAGCAGGTCCAGTTCAGAGGGATAGGCCAAGGAAAAAATGGGAGGATGCTACGATATTGTAGCATCTTTGTTCAAACTGAAACATTTATTTAAATACTTTGGTAAAAGTGGTCTATCTCCAAAACCCTTGTAGACGTTTGACATATATTTCCATGATCTTAAAAGGATGGTTAAATCTAGAAAATCTAGAAAAATCAGTACAGAGGATTAAACTTTGAATTGATGAGAGTTCTTGGATCAGTAGATGTAGAACAGTTAAGGTATCAGGTCCAGTTCAGATGGATAGGCCAAGGAAAACGTGGGAAAAAGGTGATCAAAATTGACTTTAGAAAAGAATGTATGAATAAAGATATAGTCATAGATAGGTTAGCTTTTTAGCTTACTGACATGAGACCAAATTTTATGCTGCTGCATTAGCAGCAGCAGCAGATACAGTGCAAATGAGAAAGCTTATTAAACAAGACATATGTTTAATATATGTAACCTGTTTGGTGCCAATGTTGACAAAAGGGGAGGTGCATGCAGCTCAACAAACCTCACTAATTCTAATAATAAATTGGCCTACTTATTCCAAAAAGGTAAAGGAAGTGGTTTGTAAGATATGATTGTGGACAGCTTAGTTGATGGAGGTACGTTATTATAACTAGTGGAATCGTCTCGTCTAGGCTTCTATACTAGCAGATGACAGAACAGTTTTAACATGTATTTTGTCTGATTAAAATTAGATTTAAAATAAAAGCTTTAGCGAAACAAACATTGAGTAATTCAGCTTTAACATGCGTATATATTAATGTTGGAGTAATTAATTGGAATTGTAAAAAATCAGAACTTTTGGGGGTATTGGAATCGGAATAATTTATGCCTATTTTCTGATGCTAAAAACAATTCCTTTAATTATCTTTTGTTTTAAACAAAATCTTCCACTACCAGTACTAACAATAAATATTTATTGATATTAATCTACTGTAAAACTAGAAGCTATAGTGTCCCCTCCCCCCTGGTGTGTTTTTACATTTGAGAAAATGTCTGCACACTTAACATGTACTTTTTCAGTAATTGGGGGGGGGGGTAACAACTTTATAGTTAAATATTTAGTGATTCATGAAGAATAGGAATCTGGGCAAAATATTGGAATCATCTCATCACTAATATGCGAGAATGAAAAGGAAAGCCTAAAATAGATAAATCGTTATCAACGTTTCTTCCCTATTTCAGGGGACATCATCAGGATTGAGTTTAAAAAAATGCTGAGGAAACGGATTACAGATAACATGCGCATAAGGGGGTAGGAACCTTCTTACACACATATAACACCTAGATAACACCTACTGTGCAATTTAAAAATTTTTAGTGATTGTTCAAAAATGTTCATATTAGCTATCGTCTGCGCTGGAGTAATTAATTTTAAAAAAATAAATTGTAGCTTAAGTACGCTATATTGCTAATAACATGGTACAATAATAACAAATGAGAATTGGCTAGTGTGGTGTAAATGAAGAAAAAAGAAACAAGAACGACCGACCGCGTTTTTGTGTGGCTTACCTCGTGTTCATAATGAAGAAGAAAGAAACAAAAATGGCTGCCCTGTTTCTTTATATGCCTACAGGGTGACCACGAGGTATGCAAATGAGATGCTCCTGATTGGAGATAAAAGAGGAGTGATTTGGGGAAGGAAGGCATTCTGAAGTTAGATTGCGAGCAGAGAAGTTGTATTTGTAGAAGAGAAAAGTCGGATTCGGGGAGAGAAAAGCTAAAGTTGCAGAAGTTCGTTTTGGAGTGGAGAGAAGACGCGTCAAGTGGTGACCAGAAAGTGAAAGTTCGGACAGCAGTGTCACGCAAACGACAGCTAGTTGTAACATTAAATGCTATTTGACTCTGAAAATCCTACAATATTACTTTGTTAGATTACCATTGATTTTCCCTACCTTGTTTGGTATACTTTCAATGTTATAACAAGTCCCCAAAAAAAAACAAAAAAAAAAACTGGTTTGATAGTTTGTCTCTTTTGATCTATAATCAATATTATCGGAGATTAAGCTGGAATCCATATCATATAATCATTATCATCAGTTTTAAAGTCAGTTTTACATGCTAACATGTACTGGATGACTTCTAAAAATTGACTTTCAAACTAAACTATCTCTGGGCAGGTATTTATTTATCCCTTGTTATCACAAGTCCACCATTACTTTCTCTGGGAGTTTCTGGTGAATAATGACGCAGACTGATGACCTAGGTATGATAAATTCAAATAGCACCACTTAGGGATGTTAGCAATCTCCATAGGAGTTGCTCCGTGTCAAACAGGCTAAAATGCCAGAACAGGTAGAGCGACTTTTTACTAGTGAGCACATGTTCATTTCACATGTTATTTCAAGGGACAACTGCGGCAGAGTGGCAAAACGATATCTGCTTAGTTGACCAGCTCAAAAGATAGAGCATGGATGGGAGAACGAAGTACCATACAAAAACGGATATTCAATCAACTGGTGGCTTCGCCTGTCATGGGGCACGTTATATCATATATGTAGTGTATCCTGTAAGTGCCTGTTTCTTTCCAGAAAGAATCTGGGAAACCAATGCTAACAACAAAATCTGTCTGATTTATGTTTGTTTTTTATTTTATCCATGTTTTCTTTAACTGTCCTCTATTTACTGATTTTGCTACTCCAACTGTTCTACATCTACTAATCCAAGAACTCTTATCCATTCTTTCAACGTGGCCATACCATTGAAGTCTCCTGTCCTGCACATCTCCTTATACTGTCCAGATTTAATCTTCCTTCAATGTGGCTATGCTGTTGAAGTCTGATGTACATTTTTAAAACAAGAACAAAATACAAAACTAAACAGAAAAGAAAAAGTCAGACTAACAAGAATAAAAATAGGCCATACCCACTTAACCCACTCATATCTCCTAAAAGAGAAAGCCAACCCATCTGTATACCTTGTCAAACACCACTCGCAATAAATGCATATTAATTGAATGCACTGATTTTGTAGCAGCAAGAAACTATTTTTACAAAGTAAACAATATTAAAGAGTTATTTGATAAGAACAATCCCCACATCATACTCTCGTATCTCAAAAAAAAAAAAATTGGCCTTTATAAAATAACTTTTTATACAACAGCTCCCTGAACACATAGACACTCGGCATAAAATAACCCAAAGGGTTGGCATGCTGTAAAACCCAACAAAACAAACATTTTTACTTATATCTAAGCTGATATAATTTAAAATGTACCTTATTTAATATTCTCACACTACAACTTAAAACCTTTTTTAATGATTTAAAGAGAATGGGAGTTTACTACTATGAGTAAACACCTCAAACAAAGTTACTGTAATTTCAAGAAAGTATATTTCAATTGCAAGGCTATTGAGGTTGTTCAAAAGCCTTGACACCTTGATGATACCATTGGAGCACAGGTTGGAGTGGGTGCTGATGTAAAAGTTACTGTTAGGAGTGGATAGAGTAAGTTAAGGGAACTTCTTGCATTACTAACTAGTAGAATGTTATCACTGTCGACCAAGAGAACTATCAGGCATGTGTATGCAGTGTGATGATGTATGTATACAACCGACCAACTAGTAGATGGTCTGCAACAAAAAATTTTGTTAAAAAATAGTTTTTCATCAAATGGAAATGGAATCATGTTGTCTTTTCTAGAACAACAATTTTATTGTTCCACCCTATATAAAATGAGATTTTTTTTGTAAGACACCTTTTTCAAAGATATTTTTTTCTCTCCATTTTGTTTGTTCTATTAACTCAGAATTCAGCCTCTCATGAAGAGAAAAAAGATTACATCTGATATTAATTTGTTGTGAAGCCTTAAATTGATGTGTGTTTACATGGTTGACACGGATTTTAAATAGGAAAAAAAACAAACTTGTCACCTCTTTGAAAGC
The DNA here is from genome assembly GCF_053919585.1 of Euprymna scolopes. Classification (NCBI taxonomy): domain Eukaryota; kingdom Metazoa; phylum Mollusca; class Cephalopoda; order Sepiida; family Sepiolidae; genus Euprymna; species Euprymna scolopes. The sequence continues at coordinate 77,523,597 of NC_136513.1, read as the reverse complement.
ATTATTTTGTAAGGTTAATTAAAAAAATTTATAAAATATTTTATTAAATGTTTAAATTTTTGTATATCCCCCACCCCCTACCGAATCGGAAAATAATAATTCTAATTAATAAAATATTTAACATTATTTGGTTTTCTAATATTTTGAAAATAACTGTACAAAGTAAATATTTTCAAAGATATGGTAAAACTTCTACGTGATAAAAAAAATTGTTTTCTAATAACATCTTTCATCTTATTTGTTGGCCTTTCTTCATCTTGGGGAACGCTTTAGCGGCAACTTTACAAAGTAAGCTATGCACCTCATACGTTATGCACATAAGCTTAGTTAAAATCAAGTGTTTGTATTTTGTGAGTCAATAGCAGGCAGAGGCAGACACTTATCAGATCAATAGCGTACAATATAAATGTTTCTTAACACAGTAAATATTGATCTACCAAAACGTATCTTTTTTTTTTTTTTTTTTTTTTCCTCTCCATCCAAACTGACGTCTCCTAATGTCTTCAATTTCTTTACCTTGTTTGTCCAGACAGTTTTTTGTTTGGCTTTTTTATTTGTTTCCGTTTAACATCTCAAAATATCTCAACAAGGATTTTTTTTTCTTCTGTTTCTCCACCCATTCTTTCATTTGTTACTAATTGTTCAAAGTTAGTCAAATTGAAGGTTTTTAGTTCTCTCTCTCACTGCAAGAACTTAGACACCAGGATCGGAAAATAGGATTGAGAAATCAGCACTCCGGAAAAAAAAGTGCCTGGGCAGCCCTATCAACATTCCTTGGTAAAGGTGCCTAAGGCGATTAGCAATAGACTAAAAGAGAGAAGGTAAAGCCTGGGAGGATGGGCCTCCTAGAACTGCACAGGAACAGCATTACACTGCGATAAAAAATGACTGGATCATTACAGGAATGGTCTAAATAAACAAAAAACAAAAAAAAAATAATCTATTTTTTTATTTATTTATTTTTTTTTAAAACTTCTACCTCTTTCTACTGTCTCCCTATCTTTCTCATTTTCCTCTTTCCCTCACCCCAACCCTTTTTTCGCCTCTTCACCAGGCCCATTCCTCTATTACTGGACATGCACACACACACATGCACATAACTAAATTTCCTTCATACAATAGATTCTTTGAGAAATTAGCATTTTTCTTTCCCGTACATGATTACACTGAAAATTGCCAAAAGAATGATAACCCCAACCCCTATGATAACACCTGATGCAGTTGGCCACTCAAAGAATTTTGTTTAATTTTAAAATACGATGGGGGTGGAGGTTGCTGTTAAGAAAAATCTACCAACATTGTAGGTGCTTAATTTGTAGTTTTTGACTTCCAATCAGATATAGACAACTGTTCTTCATATAATAGCTTGGCGGTGCACATTAGTGTTTTTATTAGCAATTTTTTTTTTTTTTACAAGAACAATATCTAGTAGAAATTTTTTTTTTTTTTTTACAAGAACAATATCTAGTAGAAATTTTTTTTTTTTTTTACAAGAACAATATCTAGTAGAAATTTTTTTTTTTTTTACAAGAACAATATCTAGTAGAAATTTTTTTTTTTACAAGAACAATAGCTAGTAGAAACTCTGCAATAACAACTACATAATTACCTCCCTTATGTTTATATAAAGATGGCATCCATTTTAAAATAATAATTGTATCCAAGAATCTCTTGGAATAAATAAATCTAATTTGTAACATAGCGCAGATACGTGCATGCAAGTGCTCGGGTGGGGAAAAAAAGACTATGAGAAAGAGAATGATCACAAGAGACAAGATAACATTCGAGATCTCGTGAGAGACATGGAGAATGTTCTAGATTACATGGATGATGTCATGGCTGTAACGACGAGAGAATTTCATTGTACTAAACAAAAAAAAGTAAGTTGGAGTTGTTTCCTATTTGTTGTCTTGGTCCCTTTTGCAACTGAAACTGGACACATGTGTGTTTGTTCGGGAGACCATGTTACCATTATATTTCATCATTTTGGACATACAAAAGTAAAAATTGAATGAACCAAAATCAAACAATGATTTTGTAGAAAGAAAGCTATCGATGACAAAATTATGGAAGAGACTAACTTTACTTTACATATTAGATGTGTGTGTGTGACAAATGGCTAAAACTGACTTTGCTTTATTACATTTTGATAAGAATCCATGCTCTCAACCGTTATACCAGATTCACTCCAGCTATATGCACACTATATCCTTCCCTTATCTACACACACACACACACACACGTCGGCTACAAACAGCTGTTTCATTAGCGAGATCAATTCTGCCAATATTTTTTTCCTTTTCATACATTGTTTCATAATCTGCTGATTGTTTTATTCACAATTTGATTTTTTGCAAATGTTAAAATCTCAAACAATTGATGACACACATGAATAGCTGAATATTCTTTTAGATAGAGCTTTGTAGCTGTTCTCCTCTTCCAATAGACATCTCTTGTCTTTGCGATAATCATCTTTCATTGTTAGTTTTTTACATCAAATGGCTTCATGTCTTGTCTGGAGTGAAGGTTTTATTATTTATGTACTACTAGTGGGGTTGCCTGGTGTTGCCCAGGTGTTTGTAAGTGTAAAAGAAAAAAAAAAGTTTTGGTAGGCAGGTAGGCTTGAACCCGAATCCTTGAGGGGAAAGCAAAAAAAAAAAAAGCCCTGAAAACTTAGCACGATGCTAAGAAGGCGGCAGAAATATGAGAATGGTTGAAATTAAACGATTAAAAAGTTAACTGACATGTGCATAAATTTGATGAGGTCAAACATCACACGATATGGGAATGAAATCCTGCACTTAACTTTGGCTGCGAGGCAGTTTTTTTTTTTTTTATTTGTTTTGTTTCCCTAAGATGTTGGGGGAAAACCAGCTCCCCCATAAAGGGGAGTGTCCAAATGAATAGCAATTGTCTGATATGACGATTTTCACCACATTGATCAAAGCTGATTGCTTTCTGGCCGTCCCCAGTGGGGAAGCCAAGAAAATGCCTTCGCTCCATCAATTTCACTTTATTAAAAAGTCAAACAAACACACGACACAATGGAATAGCGTGAATTTTATAAAAGTCGATCAAAATAAATCTAGATACAACGTCCCTTCGCAAATTGTAGATATTATGATCTAGGGGGTATATAAACACTTCTAAGAAATAGTAACCCCCCCCCAGCCTTTGCTGGACATACAAAAATGCGTGTGCTGCTTTTGCCTTTTATATATATATAGAGAGAGTGAGAGGGAGAGATAAATTAAGGCACAAGAATAATTGACAATTGCTCCTGCTGATTGTCTATCTTTGTGAGATTTAGGCTTGTCATTCAAGCAATCAGGGATTCTTTTGTAAAGAACAAGAAATTGATTTGAATTTACATGAACTGGCATGCTTTTTGTTTGTTTTTTTTTGTTTTTTTTTCTGTTTTCTTTTTCCTTTTTTTCTGTTTTCTTTTTCCTTTTTGTTTTCTTTTTCCTTTTTGTTTTCTTTTTCCTTTTTGTTTTCTTTTTCCTTTTTTTCTGTTTTCTTTTTCCTTTTTTTCTGTTTTCTTTTTCCTTTTTTTCTGTTTTCTTTTTCCTTTTTTTCTGTTTTCTTTTTCCTTTTTTTCTGTTTTCTTTTTCCTTTTTTTCTGTTTTCTTTTTCCTTTCTTTTCTGTTTTCTTTTTCCTTTTTTTTCTGTTTTCTTTTTCCTTTTTTTTCTGTTTTCTTTTTCCTTTTTTTTCTGTTTTCTTTTTCCTTTTTTTTCTGTTTTCTTTTTCCTTTTTTTTCTGTTTTCTTTTTCCTTTTTTTTCTGTTTTCTTTTTCCTTTTTTTTTTTTTTCCTTTTCCTTTCATTTTTTGCCAGACAGATGATTTGGATATAAACTGCAAATTTGCTGAATATATTTTAGTATTCATGTATTCATTTTTTTTTTTTTTTTTTGTGGAGTTATCCTCATTTTCGTAGTTGTTGTTTCATCACTTTTGGCCAAGTTATCTTCTAGCCTTATTCAGGTGATGTTTTTTGTGACCCATGGCGCAGTGGATAAAGGCATTGAATCTCTATGATCCTAGGTGAGCATTGTCTGAAGATTGTGATTTCAATTCTACCCAAGTAGGCTAGAGGATACAGTTAAGACTCAGCATTCCTATCCTATCGCAGTTTATCACCTGAAGAAGGCCAAAGAATGAGTTGGCCAAAACGTGGTGAAACAACAATGATGAAGATGAAGATAGGAGTCTGCAAAACGAATGAATACCCAAATTATGAAGCATCATCTCAAAAGATTAAAAAAAATATCAAAAGAATATGATTTTATTATTTATCTTGACATTTACCAATTTTATTATCAGTGGGAATTTTTTTTTTTAACATTTCTGACTTTGGACATAGATTTTTCTTTATTTGTGGGATTAGTCTTTCCACCCCATTTTAAGTTATTCTTGTATCATATCTTCATAATCTTCTTTTGCATATGGCAGATACTTCTAAGTATCTTTGGAGGATGGGGGTTGTTCAGAAATGATGAGAAAAGAGTGCTTATAAAAAAAAAAGTAGGACGACAACTATTTCCTTTCATTTTCTTTGTAATTCCTTATATAACCTGTGGGTGTATCAAGTACAGTTGTTGTACTTAGTTTATTTTAGAAACATTAGCATTGGAAATCGAAAGCAAAATAACAGGATGTAGGGTTTTTTTTTTCTACATTTAGATACACTAAATAGTCAATGAAAATGCTATATGTGTGGATGACCTATATATATATATATGTGTGTGTGTGTTTTTTTTTTATTACCGTTTTATCTATTTGGTTACATATGTTTCGGATGTTGGACCGTGTCTACGATCTAACAGCCTCGTCAGACCTTACAGAAATGGTTGGTTAGTACTAGGAAGAATTGTTTTTAAGAGGAATACGAAAAAAAAAAAAAAAAGAGGGGGGGGGGGTTTAGCAGATAATAGAGGGGGAAGGCGGGTAATGACAATATTTCAGTTTTGAAGTTTAAAGTATATTAGGTTGTATTGTGTGTGGTGGGGGGGTAGCAGATTCAAGTAGCCTTGGGGGGAGATATGTGGATAGAGGAGGTGGGGGGAAAGAGTTTCAATTTTGGGGTTTTAAAATTTTGACTTTTTTTCTTGTTCGATAAGGTATATTAATTAGGTGAGAGGGAGAGAGAGAGGGGGAGAGATAGATGGGAGGAAAGGGAGGGAGATGGAAAGGGGTTAGTACGGCTGTCATTTTTGGCAGTTACAGAGTTATGTGGTCATTGTTCATTTCATAGTGGGTTGTTTTTAAACAGTTAAGAGTTAATACAGTCGTTGACACAGCATAAGAGCGCATAATACATATACATACATATTACAGACCAATGTGTAGACACATTACCCGCCTTCCCCCTCTATCTCCTAAACCCCCCCCCCCGTATTCCTCCTAAAAACAATTCTTCCTAATACTAACTAACCATTTCTGTAAGGTCTGACAAGGCTGTTAGATCGTAAACACGGCCCAACATCCAAAACACATGTAACCAAACAGATAAAACGGTAATAAAAAAATAAAACACATATTTGCTCTGCAATAGTATTGAGCACTCTCTTCAGGTTTTTACTAATTACCAGTTTTATTAAATAAATATATATACATACATACACACTTTGACGCATCGTAAGATCACCAAAGTTGATCAATATTGAGCTTGGCTGGTATGTTTCTGGTTCTGTGCAGTTCTAGGCGCTCCAGCCTCCCAAGGTTTACCTTCTGCCTTTGAGAAGATTAGTTTATTACGAATTTCCTGAGGTGTTTAGTTTATTACGAATTGTTTGAGGTGCCCCTACTGGGTAATATCAAGTAAGCTACCCAAGGATTGTTTTGCAGGCTGAAGTGCTCATCCTGTAGAGCACTGGCTTTTCAAATACCACTTTCTGACCCTTGTGTCACATCATCCCATCATGGGAATAAAGATAGCTCTACTCCTTTTATCAATATATTCAAACGGTGAATAATGTTTACAACATGATCTTTTTCATCTACTATGCCTTTGTCACTGTGACAGTCGACATCTTCCTCCGACTGTATTTGTCTCTTGTATGACCAGTTCTGGAATATAGAATCCAGGTTTCCAACCTCTATCTCATTCAGGATATCTAGCGCCTGATGCGAATCCAGAGGTTAGTAATGCAGATGGCTTGTATGTTTCACACATGACTGCCGGCACTAAAACAAATTATCTCTGTGGATCAAAGAGTTTTGTTTAAAATTCCATACACATTCTCCAATTTGAAAAGGAAACATGTGAAGATGGAACGTTAAATTGTCAGAAACATTGTGAGAATAACATCCCTGATGAATAATAGTTTGAATAATCCAAATAATAATACCAAAAAGAAAGATGTACAATGAAAATGCTAACACTAAAACGGTAAGCCACATAACAAGTTCTGGTGTAGTTTATATTCGAAGAATGGAAATAAAATGCAAACAACAAAACCTTTAAAAAAACAAAACAAAAGTTTTGTTCATCCAATTTGTTTCATGAACAATAACGAATGTTTCATTTGTGTCGGACATCAACAATGATAAAAAAATGTGTTCCCACCAAATGCATTGATCTCTACCCCTAAAAGAGAAACATTTTTGTATTCGAAGCAATATGAAAGAATTCATATTTGGATTTTTCAGATGACTAATCTTTGTTATATTTACATTTCTGTAACTTTATAGCTCTACTTGTATATACTAGGAGGGGTATCTGACATTGCCCAGACCATATAAAAAGAAAGAAAATAAAGTTGCATTTGACTACACTTGCAAAATTATTTTTGTTTTAATTTAATTTTTATTGTGCAATAATTCATCAGTTTGAAAAAAAAAAAAAAAAAAATCTACTGATGTCGGCCCACTCCTACAAATTCAGAATAGGGAATAAGGGCATGTCAGCAAGAAAAAAAGTTTTCAAAATATTTGGTTTGCGTAAGTAACGTTAATGAATTTAATATTAATCTGATCTTTAAATCAACCGCCGATTAAAAAAAAAAAAAAAAAAACCTTCAAAATTCTGTTGATTATTATATTGTATCTAATACATAGTATTGTTTAAAAAAAAAATGACTTGGGGGCCATCAGATTGAATTGGAATCAAAACACACAGCATTTATTTATTTGTAAAGTTTGAAAAATTTCCTAGAAATGACATTATTTATTTAAGTTTGAAAAATTTCCTAGATGTGACTTATTTATTTGTAAAGTTTGAAAAATTTCCCAGAAATGACATTATTTATTTGTAAAGTTTGAAAAATTTCCCAGAAATGACATCATTATTTAAGTTTGAAAAATTTCCCAGAAATGACATCATTATTTAAGTTTGAAAAATTTCCTAGATGTGACCTTATTTATTTGTAAAGTTTGAAAAATTTCCTAGATGTGACCTTATTTATTTGTAAAGTTTGAAAAATTTCCCAGAAATGACATCATTATTTATTTGTAAAGTTTGAAAAATTTCCCAGAAATGACATTATTTATTTGTAAAGTTTGAAAAATTTCCTAGAAATGACATCATTATTTATTTAAGTTTGAAAAATTTCCTAGAAATGACATCATTATTTAAGTTTGAAAAATTTCCTAGATGTGACTTATTTATTTGTAAAGTTTGAAAAATTTCCCAGAAATGACATTATTTATTTGTAAAGTTTAAAATAATTTCCTAGAAATGACATCATTATTTGTAAAGTTTGAAAAATTTCCCAGAAATGACATCATAGCATTAAAATTTGAAATGTTGACGGACAGATTCAGATTTTTAGTCTAAAAGAGTTTACATTGACTTTTTGAAATTCATACTTACTTTTGTTTTTTTGCCATGACACGTAAGTATGTAATGTTTTCACCTGAAATGCATTGCTTTAAAAGATCTCCAGTATAAACAAACACTGAAATCTGAGTGACAAAGAAATGAAAAAGCGATTGGCTTTACTTTATAGGTTAGATGTAGATCATTGTGTAAGTATAAATGCTTTTCATAAGTAAATGTTGTCATGAAACGAATTGATGTTGCTGATGTAGAATTTCTTTTGTTTTTCTTCTCCCCTTTTCTACCAGTGAGTACTGCTCCAAAGGAAAGACCGGATCCTTCCAAAATGACCAAAAACAAAAAGAAGAAATTAAAAAAGAAAATGAAACGTCAACAAGAGCTTATGAATCTTCAGTTGCAGCAGATTGAGGAAATAACGGGAGGGAATGAAGATGAAGACAAAACTGGTGCTAAGGAGGTAAGCACATACTCCCCACCTCTTTTTTCGTATTTGAAAATGTAAGACCCATGTCACATCACCATAGACAATATAATCAATTCCTCAGGGATACGAGTTGTCAAATTTTTTGAAGAAAAATTATAACATACTTATTAGGTACGGACAAAAATGGACAAATAAAGATGGGGGATCTGGTTTTGAAAACCGATTTATCATAATTTTTTTGTAGGTTTCCGACTACTTTTTGATTGTGTTTGAAAGATTAAAGACTAAAGTTAATTTCCTAAAGGAAAAAAATGTTTGTACATGTGAAAAAAAAAAAGTTATGAAAAATGTTTTCATGGTGAGCTAACCAATTCAGCTAAATTTTGAAGTTAAATAAATTCATTCTAAAAATCCTTTAAAAGATAAATATTAGTTTTCTGGGTCTATTTTAAAGATAATTAGTAATTTCCTAAGAGATTTTATTAAAAAAAAAAAAAAAACACCTTGTTTGTACAAAAAATAGCTTAATTAGCCCAAAAAGCGAGCGATTTTTGCTCTTTGCAAAATTGCTACAAACTAAAGTTTTGTAAACACGGAATATACAGAAGCACAAAATTTCAGCCAGTCGAAAGACTGTGAAAATGACTCTATGTAATTAAAAGGGAGTGCGTTTTTTTTTCCTCAAACGTGCATCTGTACATTCCTATCCTGAACGTTTGTATCATTTTTACCATTTTTTTAATTTAACTATTTTTCTATGTTCCTATTTTTAAATTATATAAAAACTGTTAGGCTGAAAGTTTCAGATTCATGCAAGCAAGGAAAATATTAAAATCTTACATATAAAAGTTATGCGAAACCTGTAATTTAAAAAAAAAAAAAGAAATATTTTTTTGCTATTATAATTTTTTTTGTGTGAAAATATTAAATAATGCTTAATTCAATGATAACATCAGTAGTTCGAGGAATTAATTTTTCTTCAAGTTATATTGAATTCATTAATACGGACTTTAGGGTCTTTTTTCGTAATGTTCCTGTAAAAATGAAATAACTTTTTAATTGTTATAATTTATGATGCAATTTTTTTCATAAAAGCAAAAATAAATTAATTTTTTTTTTTTCCTACAGAAAACCATAATTTTGGTAAAAGTACTTTTGTTCAAACAAAATACATTTTCACAAATATTTAAATAAAAATGAGTTTAATATATTCCGTAATCATTATTTGATAAATATTGAAAATTTCATTAAAATTGGTTAATTTCCTGATTTTTGGTGAATTGGTGAGCAAAGGAAGGGCTCAAAATGTTTGTACATTTTGAGCATCGGCATTCATTTTGCACGTACCTAGTACTTATACATCCATGTTACTGTGCTGAAATAGTGTTTTAGAAAACCATTCTTAAACATGTGGAGGGGTACAGTGTTTTGTAACTAATCTGTACTCAAGAATTTAACAAACAAAAATATTGTAAAAACTGAATTTAACTTGAAAATACTATTAAAAAATTAGAAAACCATTCTTAAACATGTGGGGGTGTTGCAATATTTTTGATATTTAATAGGAGTATGCTCCCTTAAAGTTGGGCGATTCTACTTATAGACGCTGGTGATAGGAACTGATGAATCAAATTAATTCACATTCTGCTATCACCAAATCAGAAACCAGAATTGCTTCATGAAAATTAAATATTTGTAGCATTCCAGCACAATTTTTTCGTGTCAACACAAGGACCTTTTACTCTTTGGCTACAAAATTATAAAGTCCAGAACCTGTACAGAGCACCGAGAATTCTTTATCTCCAGGACTTGTTAGAATAATTACCCATCGGAAGCTCTTCTGAAATAAAACATGATTTCCAATTCAAGAGGAGGGGGACAGTATATTGTAACTAATCTGTACTTTCACTGAACAATTTAACCAACAAAAATATTGTAAAAATTGAATTTAACTCGAAAATACTATTAAAATGACTGAGGAAATATTACAATTGTTCAGAGACCAATCAAAATGTAGCCTTTTTTTTTTTTTTTAAATAAAATATTTGCTTAAAATTCAAACTTTCTTCCTCAGGATATTTCCATGGCATGTTAAGTCGTAAAAAGTCTTTTGTTATTGAAAGTTTATTTCATGTTTGAGTGGTGGTTAGTGCCTTGGTGCACACAAGTAATTAAGTTTTGATCCTATTATTTGGATTCTTTTAACTATTGTTCTTGGCTTGAATGTGGTTTCAGTAAATGAAAAGTTTTACCTTCTTCAGGGGCATCTTATCGAACACAGGGAATCCTCACGGAACCTCTAACAGAATCCGTCATTCAACCATATGATTTTTTTGTTTTTAGTTCAAATTTAGGAACCATAAACCTATTTCCGTTTCAAGATTTAATATCACTATTTTTATAGAACTCCCCCCCCCCACACACACACACACAAAACAATTGAATCAAAGGACATGAAGGAAAAATGTCTTAAGTCATCATGTGTGATTTGGGGAGATTTCTAGTAGAAACTTCTACCTATTAATGGCTGATGGATCAAAAACGTGTTTCCCCTTTTGGTTCAATGATGGATTCTATTCAAGATTCTCAAATTCAACAAGATATACCTGAAGAAGGTCAGAGATTACATTGATGGAAACCGTATGAAAATGACACACAAAATGAGAACGGTAGTCCAAAGGATCCAAAAAATATAATCATTCCTCATCTCAAAAATTCAGAATTGTAATTAAGTTTTATATATATATATATATATATATATATATATATATATATATCGACATATATATATATATATATATATATATCGACAAACATGATAAAGAATATGAAAAATTACATATATAGTTACTAAATATCGGATTGCATTAATTTTCCCAACACAATTAAACTACATCTGTCATCAAGGTAAGCAAATAGATATCTATTTATTAATACCATTGTACCTTTAATGTACGTACGGCACAATCACGTTGACACACCGGTACAGGTTAAGCAATGTTGAGCTTGGCCAGTACCAGATGGGTGACTGTTTGGGAAGGCTAGGTGCTGTGTGTACATTCTGGGAAGGTTGGGCCTGGGGCCAGCACCTTCACCCCGTAAAAAGAACTCCTTGCTGCAAAAACATCTACAAAAGTTGTAGATGGCCCATGCCCCTTCAGGGTTATGATGGATGGACCTTTAATGTACATACTTACGTGTGTTATGGTTTCTTGATTATCTATTATTCGATCGGGAAATCCTATTTATTAAAAAGGAGGACAGGTGATGAACATTAAGTTATTATATAGATACGCTAATTTAATGTTCGTAGTATTTTATCACCTTTTTATCTTCCTTTTTAATAAATAGGATCTCCTGATCACCGGAAACACAATGTAAAAAAAATTAATATAACAAAAAAAAAATGTCACTTTTAGGCCATACATGAAACTAAAATATACCATTCTTGATCTTCCGGCTAGGATCCAAGGGTAGTATCTGTTATCCTGAAGTTTCTCTTTGTGTTGGGCATCCAAACAGTGAAAATATATCATAGACTCCTATATGGATATTGGAGGATAAACCGTAATAACCAGATATATTCTGACACTACATTAATCAGATTACTTAGATAAATATTTTTATAGTTTTAACAAAATGGTGACAATAATATTGCAGGGTTTCCATTCACACTGAATGTCTACAGAATGGCCAGCAGCAATATAATACATATAATACAATACATATAATGCAATACATATAATGCAATACATATAATGCAATACATATAATATAATACACATAATATAATACACATAATACAATACACATAATACAATACACATAATACAATACACATAATACAATACACATAATGCAATACACATAATGCAATACATATAATGCAATACATATAATATGAAAAATGCTGCTGTGGAATTTCCACAGGTCCTGCTAGTATACATGAATGTTGTATGAGTAATTTAATTGGTTGTATTACACTTTTTGCTCGGGGATCCTGTACAAAGGGGAGTAGAGGAATCTACTAGCAAAAATATGTCACCCAGTTCTTTTCCTATTATCTGAAAACCTAGGAGGGAAGGGATCTTCAAATGACATCAAACTGTGTATGAGCTGATGAAACTATATTCCTCGAGTTGTGACTGAAAATGTTAATGGCAGGTTAATAGAGGCATGCACAAATATAAGGCAAATGGAATAAGAACACGTATTTAGCAATACACATATTTTATTTTTTTTGTAAAATAAATCAAATAACAAGAGGAAAAAAAGAGAGAAGAAAAATAAAGTTCCAATGCTGATGAGAAAGGAGGGTCAATCAAAGTTCTGGACACAATCCGAGGAAGAAAACAAAAGAAAGCATAATAATGCCAATGACTGTTAAAGTGGAAGACACCATGTGTGCTGAGACACACTGATTTTAAAGTCATTAAAAGTTGTTTTTTTCTGAAGGAAATCAAGGTCCAACAGGTTTTCCAACAAACAGATAAAAACACTGAGATTAAACAAAGAAGAAAAAATATTTCTTCAACGACCTTCTTTCTGATTGCATATCCAGATAGATTAAGTCCTCGGATGGTCAATTACATAAATACCTACGGCATGATACTTTCCCTAGATGCATTGAATTCAAAATGCTTTAATAACATGGCTTTCCTTGGGTAAATCAAATTTGCATCACTCAAATAACAAGTCCTTTTTTGTTTTTCTCAAAGCAAAACGATCTCATCACTTTGTGCTGTATTTTAACTCCTTTTATCTGATGCGAAATATCTGTTCTGTTTTTACGAGCCAACAACTCAGAATCAAAGTTCATGTTGATGGCTGACTTCAGACACTTTTTTTTTTATTTTCAATCACTAGCACGTGGTCTGGCCCGCGCAAGACGGCCATGCTTTCAACACAAAAGGGTTGAGGGCTTCTTGTTGCCATGCTGAAATTCAAAAAATAGCTTAAGCTTATATGGTGAAAGGTCGTCATTAATGTTATGTCACTATTATGTGTATTCAGGTACTTAGTGTCATCCAGAAGAGGAGCGTTACAGTTGATAATGTCTGGAAGCAGACACGGCTGCCAGAAGGAAAGGCCATGCAAAGATGGTGAACTGTTTTGGGAGTCTTGTCTAACTATAGTAAAGAAGTCTGAAATGAGTGGTCTGCGTTATTGAAAGACTCACTAAAACTTGCATCCTGTTAGATTGTGTCAAATTGTTTGGACATTCAAGAAACAAAAAAAAATTTCTAATTCTAAAATTAACATATCATGTGGAATTTTATATTTTTAATTTCCGGAAATAGAAGGCATTCTATTATTGACTAGTCATATGTCAAGGGAGATAACTTAGAGAATATTCAAGGTTAAATCACTGATAATTCTCAGCCAACCCATTTTACAAAGACTATCTTTAACTCTCAATAAAAAAAAATAATAATCTTGTATGCAAAAGAATAAAATTTAAAAAAATCAGTCATTTGTGCATGAATAATATCAAACAGAATTCCATATTTTAAAATGACCATTACAAAAAAAAAAACATATATATATATATATATAAAAAAAATAAAAGCCTTTTTGCCTGAAATGAAAGTGTTTAATGGCTTGTAATTCCAAATGTACTGCATGAAATATCAATTCTCATCTTTTCATAAAAGTTAACCAACATTGAGCCTGGTCTGTACTAGAATAGATGTTAACTTTCAATTTTTCTCCATTTATGGGTAAAATAATAACCTTATCATATGCAAAGTAAAGATCACCAAAGTTAAGCAACGTTTAGTCTAGTTAATATTTAAATGAATGACTATTTTCTGAATGTTTGGAAGTCGTTATAGTGTCACTTTTGCTAATATGCCTGGGAAGGTAAGAGTCCATCTTTTTCCGAGCTGAGAATAATTTGTTTCGTGATTTTTTTTTCTTCTTTTGTAAGAGGAAGGAATATTTAATGTTGATTTTTTTTTTTTTTTATTGAGGAATGAGGAAACAAAACCCTTTCAATTATGGCGTGTTATCATTAATTGGGAAACCAAAACTGTGGCCGTATTGAAAATGATATTCTGTTGGAAAGAAAATTTAATTACATTTTTTTTTTTTTTTCCTTTCTTTATCATCTTGGTGACCAAAGTTTGACATTCGTTTGGAACTTGAAACTGATTATAAAGAAAAAAAAATTAATTTGATTGCATTTTTTATGGACGTTTGTAATCAAATTAAATGTTTAGAATCATTATTGTGTGAGATATGTTGAAGCTAACTTGTATTTCAATTGTTAACTACTTTTAGATGAGTTTGCGTCAATGAAATTTATAAATTCACAGACTTAGTGAGTGGTGTTAACTTGATGTGAGTGAAGTACATTTTTTTTTTTTTTTTTTTTTTTAAGTCTTTTATCCCATAGAAAAATATCTGTATTTTCTTTTTGACTTTCTATCAAATTAACCATAAAATGAATGTACAAATTCCAATACATCCAACCCTCTCCCCCTTCTCACACACAAACACCACAGCTGTGGTTTATACTGGGAGAGTTGTCTCCCTTACCCTTGATTAATCCTAAATTAAGGGCTTACGTTTAGATTTAAACTTCGATATTGTGGTACTATCGGCATTCTCTTCAAGTGTCTGGGAAGTGAGAGAGAAAAGGGGGAAAAATTCAACAAAAGAGGAAATAAGTTTATCAACAGAACAAATGTATAAGAAGTTGTACATAAAAGAAAGGGAGAATAGAATTGTTAAGCAAGTGTGGCAGTTATTTTGGGACAAAGGACCAAACAAAGGTATAAATATAACCGCTTTCTTTGCTCCAATGAAAGCGAGTTGTCATTTCAAATGTGCTACGTGGAATACCAGTTCTCATCTGATCATAAGTTAACCAACATCAAGCCTTGTCGGTACTAAAATGGTTATTAACCCTCAATTTTACTCCACTTATAGGTAAGATAAAAACCTAATCATACAAAGTAAAGATCACCAAAGTTAAGCAACATTGAGTCTGGTTAATATTTAGATAGATAACTATTTGCCGAAAGTTTGAAAGTGGTTGTAACGTCACTCGCTAATATCCTTGAGAAGGTGTGAACGCATCTTTTTCCAAGCTGAGAATCATTTTCTGTTCATTGTTTTTTTTTTTCTTTCTCTGAAAGAGGAATGGATATTTAATGTTGTGCCGAATTTTATTGAAGAATCAGGAAGCAAAACACATAGTTTAGAGTTTGTTCATAGGTAGTTTTATGTGTGACTGAGGATTATAGAACGGTTGCAAACAGTTTTGGGTCTGCTACCGTTAATGAAAGTTCAGCTGACGACAGTTGCAAGTTGAAAGTGATCCTTAAACTATATTCGATGTTGAAGCCCCAGCTTGCAGGCTTTGGGGAGTGTGGAGCTACCCTTTAATTGCCATTGCTCCCAGGTCCACTTTGACCTGGAGTGGTAGTACCTGTTAGGGTCCCAACTATAGGTTAAATAGAAAATGACTTGAGGGGGGGGGAATTCTATTAAATAATTTTTCTTCAAAATCACTGGATTCGGCATTAAATAACCTGAAAAGGTTTGATATGCCGTAAAACAAAAACAACCAAACAACCAAAACCAAGTTGGAAGCAGGAGGAATGCAGGTAGCAACTTGGATCAGATTAAGAAAGTCTTTAGAAGGTCGAAATGACTTGATCAATTGACTGACAGTCTCAACAATATGCATAAATGGACTTTAGCGTTCAGACAGTCGATGGTGTCGCACAAACCCATATTACAACTGATGTTTGCAGAAGCATGTCAAAGTTTGCGTTTTATTTTCTTTCCTTTAAGTTTTATATTTGTGAACCCATGCGTGCCTCTTCAGCAGCCGCCAATGTGAGAAACAACAACATATTACAGATATCACAAGAAGCATGTTAGCTTCAAAGGTTTGGGGGGTAGGGGTGGAGAGAGGGGAACTCTATTGGTTAGAGAAAACGTGTATTCTGACAATATTTTGCTTTTTACTTTATTGGAGAGGGTGGTGTTTTTCTTCCCTATTGAATCTAATTGTAAAATAAATTTACTAATTCTCATGTAAAATCCAGAATGAGCTCTTGATTGATCCAAAAGTCAGAGTCCAAAGTTTAGATCATAAATTGATTAATTGATGGCACAATTAAGTTGCATTGTAGTTCCAAAGTATTTGTTTTTATTTATTTATTTTTGTGGGGGTGGGGGTGCATTGGATTGAGAACATGAAATGTGGATAGACAATTTTTTGTCTTTATGGATGGAATTGTTTTCTTTCAAATCAAATATTTGAAGGTTGTCATGTCTAATAACAGATGTTTTTGGTTTAATAATGGACAAAATGATCAATAAAGGAATTAAGTATAAATTTTAACACGTTTATTAAACAGGTTGGATGACTTAGAACCTGCTGGATGCAAAATGATTTTAGTGTTCTACAAAGCACTTTTGTTTAGCACTCAACTGTCATGCCAGCCTCACTACTTCTGGACATATAACCATGTATTTTTTATGCAAGGGAGATAACTAGATAACATTTCTTTGCATTTTATTTTAGTCTGAGAGGCTAACAAAGGTTATATATTTGTCCTTGGTATGTAAGCAAAATATAAACAAGAACACTTCCATTTTTAGGATGTATTTATACGATCTACATGTTTAACGATTAAGATGTTTGGCACTCCAGGATAACACCCGACTCAAGTCTGCAAAAAAAAAAAAAAAAATCAAATAGGTGTTAAATGAAATCTGGAAAATATAAGAATACGTTTTTATGATTAAAAACAAATACAATTTATTTAAAAAAATAATTATATGAAATAAAATCAAACCAGCTATTTGATTATATACCCTCTCATCAAAAACAAAATAAAAATTATATTTTTCAGAAAAATGTTTTTGATTTGAGAAGGAAATAGTCAAATTAATGGTTTAAATTTTTTTATGAAAATAATAAAACTAGACTTTAAGCCGTTAAAAATGGGCAAAATCTATAGCGTGTTAATTTAAAGTGAGAGCTTTATACAAAACTTCTAAATGTGCTATTGTAGTAACTAATCCTTAATAATTCCTAATTGAGTATCAAACGGATACTATAATATTTAGTTCGCTGTACCTTATAACAGATCTCCATACAAAATTCCAGCTAGATTAGCCCAGTTTTTTTTTTGTTTTTTTTTTATATAGAAAGAATGAAATGGACACACACAGACTAATCTTCATTTTTGTTCTCAAAAACTAAAATATTTTATTTTCCAGATTTTTAACTCCTATTTGATTACCTATTAACAAAAACAGAAAGTTTGTTTGTTTGGCTGAATTAATACCAGATAAAAAAATGTTTTTATGAACTTTGAATAAGTGTTCCCTCACCTCCCCTAAGAAAAGAAATAGTCTGACAGACAAAGCCTCTCATCTGGAAGCTTGGATATATCTAAAATCAGACATTAATATTCCGATCCATTTTGTCTGACTCTTAGAAACGGTTCTAACTAGTTATTGATTTTCAGACTCCACGATTCTCTATACCGATCTGCGATATTCTTTGCAGCATCTTTGCATTGAGATTTTTCCGCCGCCTCGTCTTTCTCCTGTGGTTTTCATCAACTCCGCTGACCTTTCCCATCTGCACATCTTTTGATCTACCAGTTGGAAAGGTCATCAGTTTTACAATGTTCTCATACTAGCTTGACTGAAAGGCTGACTGATTTGTGCCTTGCGAAGTTAAAGATGAGTCAGTAGCTCAATGGATAGCATTGCAGACTATGGGATCTGTTATGCTAAGTTCAAACTCTATCAGGCGTGATGTGATCATTTATACACTAACTAGACATTATAAGTCGTTGACTTAAAAATGAGTGCTTTATGCCAAACTTCTATAATTAATGTGGTACTGTGGTGACTTATCCCTACTATTCCCTAACTGTGCATTCAACACATACGTTTGCTCTTTTTTTTTTTCTTTTTTTTATATACAAAGAGGTGATTACATATCAAGGCCTTCAGGCCATTCGAGGATGAGGGTTAATGTGTGTATGGTAGTTATTGGGACAGTAGCGTAGTAATTGTTTATGGTAGAAATTTGGTATCGTTACATTATTTATGAGAACGGTTCAAAGCACTTGTTTATATTGTACTCAGCTAGAAAGTGGAACAGTTCCACAGGCGAGTAGTTCTAGGAAAGTTGCACCTTATTCTAGCGAAGGTTCATACAAAATTCCAGCCAGATTGGACTGTAGTTTCTGAGAAAAAGTGGAACTTAAATATTAATAGTTACTAGACTACCTGTGACCCGTTGGGTCAGTATGTTATATTAGCTATGGAATTCATGTATGAGCGGGACACTTGTGACGTAAAGAAAATAGTTTGCTTTTTTTTTGACATAACAGAAACATTTCTATGAAAGTATATTGAAATGAAAAAAGAATATAGATAGATTTCTATGAGTTATTCTGTTTATTTTAATTGATTATCTTTGAAAAACAAAATTTACAGTTACTGAATTATAAGTGAGAATACAGATATTAAATAATCTCATTTAATTCTTTTTAACCAATGAGAATATAGCTAATTCATGGATTCACTTTTTTCTTTGGATTTACTTGTTGCAGTGCTATAACCAGATATATCTTTTTGCAAAGGTTGACTTCGTTCCACAATAGTAATCTAGGATTTCTACACTTCCTTAACACACCAGACAATGATTGACGCGTTTATAGTTATAAGGAAAGTCTTGACCATTTCCGCTACTCAATCCAGGTCCAGACCTGTCACGTTCACCAAAGTGATGTTACTGCTGGGAGCATATGGCTGTTGTAACTTGGAAAATTTCACTCTAATTTTTAACCTTACATGGAAATTTACCGTGCTTGCTTGTTTCTCTGTCTCTCTACACCATTATCACAATTAAATAATATTATTTGATTCTTTTTTAACCAATGAGGATACAGATTATTTGTGGGTTCATCTTTTTCTTAAAGTTGATTTGTTTATCTATCTATATATATAAAAGGCAAAATGTGTGTTCGCTTTTTGTGTATGTCTACAAAAGGCTTTTTTGGCCGTGATTCTCGGTTGGCTCGCTCCTTCTTAAAACTTTTTATATGCTGTCTAAATAATAATATCTACAACTAAGGAACTCGGGTCGCAGCTATCTTTAATTTACCCGACTTTTACAAGCTATTTTTCGCCGCGTAGTGGGGAAAACAGAAACTGGCTTCCAGCACAAATCTAGGTCAAACATCACACAACTTAACGTTCTCTCACCTGTTAATTTAGGTTTATAAACGTCAACTTAATACATTTATCAATTCATCTATTCCCGTGGTTGAGATGGTTTGGTCGCAGGGTTTTTTTTATCCATTTCCTTTCCACCTCTGCGTCAAAGGTTCGGGGTTCAAGCCTACCTTTCTACTAAAACTTTTTTTTTCTTTTACACCTCCAAACACTCGCCCAACGTTTTTTTTTTTTTTTTTTTTTTTTTTAAAGGGTTGTTTTGATCTACCCCCCCCACACACACACCACCACTACCAGTACACACCTTCAAGCACCCGGGCAACGCCGGGTACCCCGGCTAGTCTGTCTTCTGTCTATATATATAAAAGCGAAAATGTGTGTGTGTTTGTATGTCTCACAAAAACTTTCGATACAGGTCATGAATTTGCACGAGATTGGTATCATTTTAAACTTCCAATCTTCGCCTGACAAATATCGAAAAATTGGCCAAAAACATTAATTTTTCACCCTAAAATCATCAGTTTTCTACAGGGAGGGGTCAGCAAAAACCGTCCTCTCATGACAAGTTCGCTTCTACACATGCGCAAATCACGTCGGAACATGATTTAGTTTAAATATTATAAAAACCGATTCAATTCCGTCGACGTCGTCTTTGCTCAGTTCCTTAGATGGTGGCGTCATTATCTAAAGGTTTTGAGTTCGAATCGTGGTGTGAGATGTCTTTTTTTTCTTTTTCCTTTCTTTTTTTCTTTTTCCTTTCTTTTTTCTTTTTCCTTTTTTTTCTTTTTCCTTTTTTTTCTTTTTCCTTTTTTTCTTTTTCTTTTTTTCTTTTTCTTTTTTTTCTTTTTCCTTTTTTTTCTTTTTCCTTTTTTTTTTCTTTTTCCTTTTTTTCTTTTTCCTTTTTTTTTCTTTTTCCTTTTTTTTTCTTTTTCCTTTTTTTTCTTTTTCCTTTTTTTCTTTTTCCTTTTTTTTTTCTTTTTCCTTTTTTTTTTCTTTTTCCTTTTTTTTTTCTTTTTCCTTTTTTTTTCTTTTTCCTTTTTTTTTCTTTTTCCTTTTTTTTTTCTTTTTCCTTTTTTTTTCCTTTTTTTTTCTTTTTCCTTTTTTTTCTTTTTCCTTTTTTTTTCTTTTTCCTTTTTTTTTTCTTTTTCCTTTTTTTTTTCTTTTTCCTTTTTTTTTCTTTTTCCTTTTTTTCTTTTTCCTTTTTTTTTTCTTTTTCCTTTTTTTCTTTTTCCTTTTTTTTTCTTTTTCCTTTTTTTTTCTTTTTCCTTTTTTTTTCTTTTTCCTTTTTTTTTCTTTTTCCTTTTTTTTTTCTTTTTCCTTTTTTTTTTCTTTTTCCTTTTTTTTTCTTTTTCCTTTTTTTTTCTTTTTCCTTTTTTTTTTCTTTTTCCTTTTTTTTTTCTTTTTCCTTTTTTTTTTTTCTTTTTCCTTTTTTTTTTTTCTTTTTCCTTTTTTTTTTTTCTTTTTCCTTTTTTTTTTTTCTTTTTCCTTTTTTTTTTTGATTTTTTAAATTTTAATATTGAAACGGGGTTATTTAAGGCCTTTTTCACATTTTTTTTTTTTTTTTGGTTTTTATTTTTCAGATTTTTTGAACAAGTTTTAACGTTCGCTTTTCTGTTTTCTTTTTCCATCACATTCGCGTTTTCATTTTAACATATTTAATAATTTAATATTTAAAAATATTTACTTCGCTTATTCTTATGTTTTGATTACGCTTATAGCTCAGTCGATTAAGGAGCAGCGTCGTTATCTTAAGATTTTGCGTTTGAGCTGAGATGCAAGATTTTTTTTTTTTTTTGATTTTTAAAGTTTTAATATTGAAACGGGTTTTTTTTTTTCTCATGTTCGCCGTTTTTTGTTTTTTTGTTTCATTTTTTCCGATTTTTAAAAAATTTTTTTTAAGAAGTTTTAACATCGTTCGCTTACACGTTTTTTTTTTTTTTGTTTTTGTTTTTCGTTTCTTTTTTGGGGGGGGTTTCGTCATGTTCGCTATTTTTTTTTGTTTTGTTTTTTCTGATTTTTTTTTAAAGAAGTTTAACATCGTTTATTTTTTTATTTTATAATATTTAAACTTTGTTTATTCTTTAGTTTCCATTTTGTTTTGATTTTTGAGGCAAAAAATAAAGATTAAGAATAATTAAAAATAATTTTTTTTTTTTTTTGTTTTTGTAGCCGAATGAGAGAGTCCCACCAAATGCTCTTAAGTCTCCGCAGAACAGCCTCGATTGTGGAGAGGATTACGATGAAGAAGAAGAAACCTCATCTCCGACAGTCACCTCTCCTGAGGAACCACACTTGTTGCTGCCGACGCACCAGGAAAATCCCTACAAGAAAGGCATCAGTTCACCTGCATCACCAGCATCTGTGAAGTCACCTACATCGCCACTATCACCAACATCACCAACTAGTTCACACACCTCAAGCCAAGAAAGTAAATGACTTAATTTTATTTTCTCATTTTCTTATTTCAGATTCAGAGAGAGAAAAAAAAAATTAAATATTGAATTATTGTTCTTATCACAATGTGTTAAGATCCTTTAAAATTACAGGGTTCAAAAAACAAGCTTCTAATCTAATTGGTTCCATGTCTACCAACCTTCAGCCCCTGTTCCATCGCCACACTGTTGTACCACTGTGCTTGTTTTACAAGTACTTTAATTGAATGTACTGATTAACTTGCTACACTGGGCCCCCGCAATGTAAATACCTCTTGACTGATCAGCAAAATTCCACCCCTTCACTGGAGACCAAGCTTAAGTTCCTGTCTCATCATTGCAATGATGAATGTGCTCCAATAAACTTGCTGCACTGATGACTCCCACTCCTCAATGTAAATACCCTCTGATTGACCTGACAATCAGCAAAATCCCACCCCTTCACTGTGGAGGTCTCCAGATACTAGAAGGCTTTCTACTCTTAATAACTTTCCTCAAACTGATAGCCTTTGAAATTCCATTTCTGCTCCTCTTGAATGTAGCAATATGCAGCAATTTAAATGTAATGTGAACAAGCATCTCGCACAACTCTTGTTTAAGATGTCCCTGTAAGTAATGGCCCTTACATCTGTGCCTTGTTTCGGATGAATAAGATATTTAATTTTTGTTTTTTAATTATAAAAGCTCTATTGCTTGTAAGGCCATGATTCTATTTCACCTTATAAATCTATCTTGCGATTTAGTAACAATCACGGAAATCTCTTCAAACAAATAAAATCATGGAGATCTGTTCAAACAAATAAAAAAAAAATACATTAATAGTGCTTGTCCAGAATTTTCCCTATATTAAAAACAAAACTAAAGATGTACAAATTCATGACAGAAAAAAAATATCTCCAAAAATCATGTAACTTGTTAAAATTTCATAGAAATATCTAAATTTAAAAATTTAATCTAAAATCTTGGATTTTTCAAATAGGAGTTCGTACCCATATTCCCCCCCCCCCAAAAAAAAAGCACCCATGCAAACCTGATATTAAAAATATTTAAAAAAAAAAAAAATAAATAAAATTTTTTTTTTTTTTTTTTTAATATTTATTGACATCTATTATCTGTTAAAAAGTTTGCAGAAATATCTGAATTTTCACAAACGTTGTCCATTCGCTTTTGCATAAAACTGTATATTTCCTACATGGAAATATATAAACATAGACATTATGTAGCTTTGAAATCATTGTGTGCAACTCAACAAGAGCGTACATGTAGTTGTTAAACATACTTGTAGCTTCCTTCAGTCTTGACAGACTATCAATATCAACTGTAAGGGTGCCTGCACATGGAATTTTTGTAGCAAGAGTTACACAATCTCCAACCACATGTCTCCTGAGTCGGCATTGTAGAGGATCAAACAATGCCGAGATAAGCGGAGAGTACATAGAGCGCTTTCCCAAATAGTCACCCATTTGATACTAGCCAGGCTCAACGTTGCTTAACTTCGGTGATGTGATGAGAACGTGATTATGCCGTACAAAGGATAATGTACAATCGTCACACAAATGAACAGTATACTAGTCAATGCATGTTAATGGAAGCAGAGTGCAGTTTATTTTTCGTAGATTTCACGAAGCATATGTGTTTCAAAAGATGCAGTGACTCTGCAGTCAACAAATGATGCAGGTAGTTTATAAAAATCCTGGAAGCTGTGCTCTTTTTCTGATTTTATAGTCCTGATATCTTTGTGTGTTAGGCATAAAGAGATTAAAAAAAAGGCCTTCAGTTGCTGAATGTGAGTCTTAGAAATTTTTTTAATGTACAGTTCTACAAAATATTTATACAAAAATGCATATTGAACTGTGCATTGATTCTTTTTTTTTTTTTTTTTTTCACCTTGATTTTGTTCACACGAAAACTTTTTAAGAATTTAAAAAATAATTTTTTTCAAGAAAGAATTAAAATTTTAATTATATTTTATAATATTGCTTATAATACTTTAATTATTTTGATTTTTTTTTTTTTTTCTGGCTTTTCTCTCTTTTGACTTTTGTCATTTGTATATGCATTTTCAGGACGCTTATGTTTTAACTGTCCCTTTTGCACTTAAATTTTTCACCTCTTTTCACCCACATTTTGCTTCTAATATTCCAAATGCTGTTCATAAACGATGTTAATGCACTGCCTGCAATCTTTGTATGATGCACTCTTTTCTCTATCGCCATTGTTTTTGCACTTTGTGGTTTCTTCTAATTAAGGACTACTTTTGTATTTTCTAATCATATAACTTCAACCTTTTTATCTTTTTATTTCTTTTAATGTAAAGAAAAAAAGTCAAGGTTCTCAACATTAGACCTGCATTGCATCTGACAAATCAGTATTTCCTTCTGCCTAACGAATTTTCTATTCTTCCGTCTACTGTGTGGTTTGCAAAATAAAAAAGTAATGTATTTTGCTTTAGTTTCTTTCAAAAAGAATTCATCCAGCTAGAAAATCTTTTATTATGGTGGCTTTTTATGTTTAGCCCGTTAAGTTTTACTCTCCTATGAATATAACATAATTTTTTTTTTTTTTTTTTTTAACTATACAATGATATATAATAGTACTGCTTACTGCATAATTACCCTGAAGAAAGTTTCTGATCTGTTTCAGCTGCAAGATAACTTTAAGATTATGAATATCGTATATTATTTTAATTTCTTACAAACTTTGATAAATTTTATCTATTTTTTTAGATGCCTTTTGTTTTAAAGATTCTAATCAATTTTTTGTCTTTGGTACAATTTTAAAAAAAAAAAAAATTTTTTTTAAATAATTTTTTTTAAATTATTTCCATATTGTGTTCAGGTATTAAAAGCAACAAATAGCAATTTGTGCTGACTGTAGAAGTTGGTGATCTGGCTCTGAATCTAAACCAGTCACACAAATCTGAAGTATGACATCACTTAGCATCACTAAAAATTCACCAAAGTATCGTCCAGGTTACTTCTTCACAATCAACGAGGCCAGAAATAACTCTTATTTCTCCAAAAATTATTACACTGGAAGGCGGGGGGGGGGTAAATTTAACTGATACCAATATGGTTGGTTGTTTTTGTTTTACGGCATATCAACCTTTTTCAGGTTATTTAATGCCGAATCTAGTTATTTTGAAGAACGATTTTTAATGGAGTATATTTGTTTTTTTGTTTTTAAGTCAGATTCTATTTAACCCATAGTTGGGACCCTAGCAGGTACTACCACTCCGGGTCAGAGTGGACCTGGGAGCAATGGCAATTAAAGGGTGGCTCCACACTCCCCAAGGCCCGCAAGCTGGGGCCTCACCATCGGATATAGTTTTAGGTCATATCCAGGACTGATACCAATATGAGAACTCTAAATAATTGATAGGAAAATTTTTGCTTAAATGAAACAATATATATATATATATATATATATATATATATATATATAAACGTTTGAACTAGCAGCCAATGAGAACCCAGAGAATCTAGGCTTTTGTCTCAGATTTCTGGTCAAGCTTAGTTTATTAGATCAGTAAAGGTATGAACCTACATCTGCATCCTCTCTTGCTCCCAGGTATGGGTAAAAATAGTAACTTGTTTTTAATAAGTTGTATACAATAAATTTCTTATGTGATGGTTATTTTCATATTAGATAATCTCAATAATCTATTAGGCATAATGGTTAGTGTTAACTAATCGGCTCAGAGACTGGGGTTCAATCCTCATTTGAGTTATTTCAAAGACTGAAACATATGGTACTTGATACGCCTTTGCTGAACACTCAGAATTATAACGAGGATCAAGGGTAAGTGGAGTAATCCTGCAAATCGAGTGACACCATTAAGTATGCTTAGCCACTTCACTTTCAACTAATTTGACATCACTAATGGGCCAGGAGACTAGAGTTCAACCTTGATAGTCATAACAAGTATATCAAATGGTACTTGATGCGTATTGCTAAATATTCGACATTTAAAGTGAGGATTAAGCAAAAGTGGAGTAATCCAAAGAATGGAGTTGCACTCTCCCCTACATCTTGTGTAAGAGCTAATGAAAAGGGAGTCTTCAGGTCGTATTTGATTAAAATCAATTCATTTATTTGTAAAGGGGGGGAGTGATATATGCTATAGAATTACCCCCCCCCCATGCCCACCCCCACCCCTTTCCCCTTATGGAGCTCTGCATGTTGGCTCTTTCTATGACTTTTCGTTTCTTTTCTTACATTTAATTCTGCCTTTTCTTTACAAGCAGTCCTAAAGTTGAGAAGAAAAAAAAAAATTTTTTTTGATTAATTCAATGACTGGCCTCCTGTCCTGGTTGTACAAGCCGAGCCTATTTCTGCCGTTTGTGCAATATGACGCATGTATGTATATATGAACACGCACGTGTGTGTGTGTGTATATATATATATATATATATTGCATTACAGTCTGCCCCTACCCTCCCCCAGTTCATCATTTGCATCTTCTTGCCTCATTTCAGATAAAAACCTGAATGATTGTGATAAAGTAACTGACTCGACCCAAAAACTTGACAAGTCTCCCAAACTTAGTCCCTCAAAATCGAAGCTTGATAATCACAACATCACCAACGAACTCTCGCAACAGTCGTCATCGCCGCCGATCTGCAATGGACAGTACGAATCTCAAAAGGTGAAGGATTGTAATAAGAATTCTTCCGACACTGAGAATCTCAATTTAGCTCTGAACGAGAAAATGGAACAGAATGCACCCGAAGGAAATGGTGAACAAACATTGAACGTAAAAGAACTCGACATAAGTCAGACCGGCTCGGTCAGCAAAACGCCCGGTGAGTTGGATCAAATTTTCAGCTTTTCCTAAAAGAAAAAAAAAAAATTTTTTTTTTCTCTTTTTTCGTATTTGCTGTTTTGCATGGCAACAATTTCTAATCTTTTCCTATGAAAACACAGGTTTTATGGCACTTTTGACTCGATGGGGGGGTTTATCTAGGAGAATAACATCTCAAACCTTTGCCACTTTACAGCCGTACGCACTTAAGGAAAAGATGTCACAAGTCAACCATTATATTTTGTTTAATGTTTAACATGCATTGGACAGTTTTTAAAAATTGACTTTCAAACTAACCTATCACTGGCTGTGTTTGCTTATCCCTCTCCGCTACCTCAACTGTTTTACGTCTACTAACTAGTTTTTTTTTTTTTTTTTTTTTTTTTTTTTTAAATCATTATGTAGAGTTTAACCTCTGTTTTATATGCAGGCATGTGTTGGATGGCTTTTAAAAATTGGCGTTCGAACTAGCCCATCTCTTTTAAATCCATCCTCATCACTTCCTTCCATGCAAACTAACCTGGTGCTACATTTGTTATTTAAAGCAATTTCAATGTGATCAAGCAAATCAGGCAGCCCTTGAAAAATTTGAAGTTGGAGTTCCCAAGGCTGTCCAACCGTGTATATTGGTTCTTGACTCTCTAATTGACTATTCCAGTGATATGGGAAGGGCGGGGGGGTTAAAAGCTTTTCCTCCACGCTTAAGTGATCAGGTTTCAGGCTCTAAAAATTGCAACTACATAGTCTTTCTCGTGGAGCCAGAAAGTACATGGTCCAACTCTTAGGATTATAAAACTTCTGATTCCAACTCTTATCATTTTATAATATCTGATTGCGTATTTTATTAACCACAAAATCTAAACTACAGAGTGGAACGATAAGTGTTGCTCTAAAGAAAACAACACAAAAGCTTATACTTAAAACTTTTATTGAAAAAATCAATTTGGGTAACTTGATTCAGTAGTACGGCTGACATCTATTCAATGTAGTTGCCTTTAGCCTCAATCATCGCCTCGATATGGATCCAGAACTAGGAGAATGCCTTTTCCACAAACACCGGTGGGAGCTTGGCGAATACTCGATGGATGTCAGTGATTGGGCTGGCTTTAGTGTTGTAGGAGATTATGTTGGTGATGTTCTAATCATATGACCGAATAAAGTAGTCCAGTTGGTTCAGGTCGGGAGAAGAGGGAAGCCAGTAAAAGAAGGGTACAATGTTATAGCACTCCTTCTAAAGCCAAGCCTGGGTCTCTTTGGACTTGAGGGCTGGCACCGATGCTGCTGCCATACCCAGGATCTTCCAGCAGCCACCTGATTGCACCAGGGATCACCACACTCTTCAGTACATCCGGATATACTTTGGTGTTGAGTTCAAGCTGACTTCGAAATGTGAGGTGACATGATGTAGCCCTCCCTGTTATTTGTGGCAATCCAGTGATGCATTTTTATGCTGCTGGCAATGGTCCTCTTGTCATAACTTGGATCGGTAGAGAGAATGAGTTGTACAGTGGTGCATTTCTGATCTCGCCCATTGAACATTGAGTCACTATTAGACAGGATAGAAGGCTCCTATCACGCTATGGATTTGTAATCAATTGGCCAACGGTTTTCAACAAAAAACAAAAGTTTTCATCAAGCAGAAATAGAATCATGGTGTCTTTTCTAGGGCGACAATTTTATGATTCAACTCTCTCTCTATATATATATATATATATATATATATATATATATATATATATATATATATAAAAAGTCTTTCTTAGTGACTTCTCTGGCCAGACCACAGCAATAATGCACTAGCTTTTTTTTTTCTTTTTTCCTTTCTTTTTCTTTTTCAATTTTTCCTTTTTTCCTTTTTCCCTTTTTTTTTCTTTTTTTACTTTTCATTTTTTACTTTTCATTTTTTTTCTTTTTTTCCTTTTTTTCTTTTTTTTTTTTTTTTTTCTTTTTTTTTTTTTTTCTTAAAACTTAAAAAGTTGATTCTCTTCATGTCTGAAACTGATGGTCACCCAAAATCTCATTTGACTTCAACTATTTTTCTATATTTTTGTTTTCAGGGAGAATTCTGGAGTTTTCTTTCTCCAGTTGTCTCCTTGGAAATGAGAATCTCGGCTTGTTTTATTATTGCTTTTTTTTTCTTCTTGCTTTTCCATTTGTTGTTTTCCTACTTTGATATTTTGCAACCATAGCCTTGAGCTCCAGTGTGTCGGTGTGATTGTGCCATACAATATTTTTCAGCTTTGATCATTATTCTTCATTTGCACCAAACACTGATAATCGCACAAAACTTGCTTTCTCCTTTATTACTGTTCATTTTTTTTTGTTGTTGTTCATTTCCATTTTTTCTTTTTTTTTTCACCTCTTTTTCTCATTTCTTTACTTTCTTTTCCTTTTTTCCCCTTTTCTTCATTTAATGACATTTTCAATTTTTAAATATATAAATGCCTTTTCATCTCAAAGTATTAATATC
The DNA here is from genome assembly GCF_053919585.1 of Euprymna scolopes. NCBI lineage: Eukaryota > Metazoa > Mollusca > Cephalopoda > Sepiida > Sepiolidae > Euprymna > Euprymna scolopes. The sequence goes on along the minus strand of NC_136513.1, from coordinate 77,494,466 downwards.
TAACATGAATAATTTCCTTTTTATATATATTATTCTGTCGTAGAAAAAATTTTAAAATTTAGAAAATGTTTTGATTATATAGATTAGTTATTAAAAAATATATATATTAACTTATTCGGGTTTTATTCAGAATTCAACCTAATTAAAAACTGCCAAAAATACAGAAAATATTGAAAAAAATTTATGAATGTATCCATCACAGAACAAAGATGTTATATTCCAAAAATTATGTACATTGATAAAGTGGTTTTATTTTTAATTAAGAAAATCAGATTTTATGAGAAAGCAGAAAGAAACTACCATGTGTCGTCATCTTAAAAAACGGGGGGGGGGGCAGATAATTTCACAATTATTCAAACTTGCGAGATCGGCCTTGTAATGGTAACGATTTCGCATTAATCATTTTTTAAAATGATTTTCTTTATAAAAACAAACCTACTTGATCAATTTATGTGATTTTCATCTTCGTCCTGTGATGGGTACGCACATATTATTTTCGTATATTTCCTGTGTTCTTTTTTTGTTTTTAATTATGTTGAACTATAGACTTGCACCACTTATTCTCATCTCATTTCTCTACAACTCCTTTCTCGCAGACATTGCTAGTCTTTCTATATTCTATTGTTATTTCCTCTACAACATTCACAAGAACTCCTAGTTATTACCACTTCAATGAACCTTTCTTCGTCTGTATAATTAAAATCGGTTTCCATGAACAGAGTTTCTCTTTCTCCTCATTTGATTATGTAGTATGTTTGAAGAGCTGTTGAAAAATATAATTTTCTGCAAACTAAGGGAAGTAATCATGTTTCAAAAATTTCAGTTAACTCCCTTGTTTTTCAAGATGCCTAGCCACAAAATGAATATCTTTTTTGAAGGAAATAAGACAAATGACAATCTTTTGGTCAATATGCTACACTAAACAGTATGAAAGACCTGGATTAAGAAAATTTAGATTTTTTTTTATATACCTTTTAACTTATTGATAACAAAAGTTAAAAATCCGACATGATAATCTTATATATTAGAAAATGTATCTAATGTTAGGCATTTTTATCAGTAGAGTTGCTTTGCAAGGGCTTCTCACCTTTGGAAGACATTGCTCTGGGATTTCTTCCCTGCTGATTATAGCTTTATCTTCAAATTCAATGTCCACAAATTCTTGTCATGAACTTGAAAAGTTATAAAATGTAGTTCATACTATTGATTTGTGTTAGTACTCCTATAGTGTTACTTATCTTTTGGATGGTAACCATTCTTATCTCATTATCTCGATTATAACTCTTATCGCCAATTTTTAATATTTAATTTTGTGTATCTCTTAATTTATGACCAGCAATTTTTTTTTCTCATATTTTATGAATTCTTATGTCAAATCTCCATTCTCAAGTCTACTTCTAGGCCAAAACTGATACCTTTTTTTTTTACCCAAACAAGACATATCACCACTTAGAACGAAGAGGCTATTATTTGGGATCTTGTCTAACAGGAGACTGTAGGGAGTTGAACAGCGAGCTGTCTATTCACATTGCATTTAAACTTATAAAGATTAATACAATCAAGGAAGCAGGAAAAAGATTTAAAAATCTAGCCGTCCAAGGGAAGAAAATATTAGAGTAGAGGACTTTCCAGCATTTAGGTACATCTACAGTGAAGGGGTGACATTTTGTTTTTCTGTTGCACCTCATCTATGGATGCTTTTTTCTTTTTTTTTTCTTTTCATGTCTTTTTTTTTCTTTTCATGTCTTTTTTTTTCTTTTCATGTCTTTTTTTTTCTTTTCATGTCTTTTTTTTTCTTTTCATGTCTTTTTTTTTCTTTTCATGTCTTTTTTTTTCTTTTCATGTCTTTTTTTTTCTTTTCATGTCTTTTCTTTTCATGTCTTTTCTTTTCATGTCTTTTCTTTTCATGTCTTTTCTTTTCATGTCTTTTTTCTTTTTGTCTTTTTTCTTTTTGTCTTTTTTCTTTTTGTCTTTTCTTTTTGTCTTTTTTCTTTTTGTCTTTTTTCTTTTTGTCTTTTTTCTTTTCGTCTTTTTTCTTTTCGTCTTTTTTCTTTTCGTCTTTTTTCTTTTCGTCTTTTTTCTTTTTATTTCTTTTTGTCTTTTTTCTTTTTCATTTTTATTTTCATTTTTTTCTTTCATTTTTTTCTTTCATTTTTTTCTTTCATTTTTTTCTTTCATTTTTTTCTTTCATTTTTTTCTTTCATTTTTTTCTTTCATTTTTTTTCTTTCATTTTTTTCTTTCACTTTTTTTCTTTCACTTTTTTTCTTTCACTTTTTTTCTTTCACTTTTTTTCTTTCATTTTTTTTCTTTCATTTTTTTTCTTTCATTTTTTTCTTTCATTTTTTTTCTTTCATTTTTTTCTTTTTTTTTCTTTCATTTTTTTTCTTTCATTTGTTTTCTTTCATGTCTTTTTTTTTCTTTCATGTCTTTTTTTTTCTTTTCATGTCTTTTTTTTTCTTTTCATGTCTTTTTTTTTCTTTTCATGTCTTTTTTTTCTTTTCATGTCTTTTTTTTTCTTTTCATGTCTTTTTTTTTCTTTTCATGTCTTTTTTTTTCTTTTCATGTCTTTTTTTTTCTTTTCATGTCTTTTTTTTTTCTTTTCATGTCTTTTTTTTTCTTTTCATGTCTTTTAAGTTGTTTTCTTTCATTTTTCTTTCATTTTTCTTTCATTTGTTCATTTTCTTTTCTTTTCTTTCTTTCTTTTTTCTTTCTTTTTTCTTTTCTTGTTTTCTTTTCTTTCTTTCTTTTTTCTTTTTCTTTCTGTTTGTCTTTTTTTCTTTGTCTTTTTTTCTGTCTTTTTTTCTTTGTCTTTTTTCTTTTCTTTTTTTTTTCTTTTTTTTACTTTTTATTTCTTTTACTTTTTTCTTTTTTTCGCTTACTTTAAGTCAAAATGAGAGAAAAGCGAATTTGGCTGCTAATATTAAAACTTCATTTTACAGTGAAAAACTTGTCTGAATGGATATGCTTTTTTCCCCATTTTAGCAATTTTTTGGTGTGGAGTTTTTGAATAACTTTTTTTTTTTTTTTTCGTGTGTTTTTAGTGGAAGATCCCCCAAGAAGGAAAGACCCAGTGAAAGAAATATGCGACGATATCCAAGTCAAAATAGCAGATTTAGGAAATGCTTGTTGGGTGGTAAGTTGTTCATCTGCTCTTGTCAAAGAAATCTATTATAGCATGACATGCTTACATTTCAAATAGCATTTTTCTGGTGATCATTAAAGATCCCGTCAAGAACAGAATGCCAGAGAAAAAAATTATGTATAACCATTAAAAATAGTGTTTTGTTTTTTGTTAAATATTACTAAATGAGGAATCATGTTGGGTTAAAATTTATTTAATACTAGCTCAAAACAAAATGGAAAATAAAGAATGAACGAACGTTTAAATATAACTTTTCTTAAAATCGGAAGAAGACAAAAAAAGAGCAAACGTAAATAAAGAATAAGCGAACGATGTTAAAACTTTTTAAAAAATCGGAAAAACAAAAACAAAAAAAAACGCACGTGATAGAAAAAATAAATAAATAAAAAGATACCATAAATAACCCTGTTTCAATATTAAAATTTTAAAAATTGAAGAAAAAAAAAATACCTAATATCTCGGCTCGAACGTGCAATCTTAAGATGCTGCTACTATAACGACTGGTTTATGACCACGTGAGTGAAATTAGGTTGGGTTTTTTTTTTTAATATTTAAACTAATTCAAGAATTTTTTTTGCATGAGTGTTTGGCTAAATTGGGAACGATTTTTTCTGCTACCCTTCCCTGTAGAAGAGTGCCTAGTTGTGGGTAAAGGAATTAATGTTTTTAGCCAATTTTTCAATATTTGTCATCCAAAGGGTTGAGCTTCAAAATGATACCGATCTTGTGAAAATCCGTCGCTTCTATCGAAAGCTTTTGCGAGACATACATACATTTAAACAGGCAGGTGAGATTTATATTATAGACTAGCGGGTGTACCCGGCGTTGCCCGGGTGTTTGGAGGTGTGAGGGGGTGGGGAGGTAAAGAATAAGCGAAGTAATAACCCTGTTTAAACTTTCAGAAAAAAACATTGGAAAAAAAAACAAATAAACAGCAAATGGACGTAAAACTCCTTAAAAAAAAAATTTGGATAAACAAAAACCAAGAAAAAGAAAAAAAAAAAAAAAATTGAACGTGTTTGGAAAAACAAAAAACAAAACAGCAAAAAAAAAAAAAAAAAAATGGTATAAATAGCCTTGTTTCAATATTAAAAGTTTAAAAATCGAAAAAAAAAAAAAATATATATCTGATAACTGGGATTGGACCTGCAATCTTAAGATAACAACGCTGTCGGTTTTTATAATATTTAAACAAATTCAACGTACAATGTCTTTCGCGCGTGTTGACGCATACGTAGAAGCCATCTGTCATGAAGATACAATTTTTTTTCTACCCCTCATAGTAGAGAAGGGTCTGGTTGAGAGTGAAGGAGTTTTTGGCCAATTTTTCGATATTTGTCGGCTGAAGGTGCGAACTTGAAAATGATACCTATCTCGTGAAAATCCGTCGCTTCTGTCGAAAGTTTTTGCGAAACATACAAACGCACATACATACATACACACACATTTTCGCTTTTATATATATAGACTAGCAGGGGGAGGGGAGTACCCGGCATTGCCCGGGTATTTGGAAGATGGGTGTGGTTTTGGGTAAATTTAAAAAAAGTTTTGGTAGGTAAGTATGAATGATCGAACCCGAACCCTTGAGTCGAAGTTGGAAATTAAAGTGTGAAAAAAAAAGTGCAATGTTAACCACTGGCCTACCACAAAATACTAACGGAAACATGTTTGAATTTATTTAATTATTTAGAATTGACAGGTGCCCATATTTAATCGGCATTTTATTTACTGCGGGAAGCGTTTCTTTATTTATTTTTTGTTTCCCCAAGATGTTGGGGGGAAACCAGCTCCCCATAAAAAGGGGAGTGTCCAAATTGAATAGCAATTGTCTGATATAAAGAAAAACTCCACAATGATCAAAGCTGATTGCTTTCGAACATTTCGGCGCTCGTGACCGGAAAAATACCATCAGAATTAGTTTCACTTTTATTATACGAAAAAGCCTAATCCACATGCGGCGAGCGAAAAATGTTGAATATTTATCTTTTCAAAGTCGAGCAAATTAAATAGACAGGCGACCCTCATTAACTCGTAGATATTATCATTTAGACGTGATGTAAAAAGTTTTAAGAAGCAAGTCGACCAATCGCTTCTCGGAAAGAAGCCTTTCTCTGACATACACAAAAAACGAACATACATTTTCGCTTTTATATTTATAGATCGTTTGTAAACTTGAGGAAAGCATGCTTGAAATTTGTTAATATTATGTGACTATTTAGATAAACACAACATCAGGTCAAATTTGTTTTTGATTTTGCTTATCTAAAAAGAATTCATAAAAAATTATTTTTCGTTAACAAATTTAAAAAAATGAATTACTCATCACTATATTTGTTGATAAATGAACTTTATTAACATTTATGATACGGTAGTATTTTTTTTTTTTTTTTTTTTATGCAAACTATAAAAGTGTACCATAAAAAAGAAAACCAAATTACTCTCTTACGTTTCTAAATTTTTGACATTTTATTCGCATTATTTGGATTCATCGAACTGCTGTTCTAATCTTGAGTGTCATTTACACAATGTTTCAGTCAATGTAACCTCCGACCGTCTTCAGATGTATCATGTCAAACAGGGAAATTTGGACAGAATTTTGAACGGAACCCTTTATTTACTTGGCGAGGATAGCAGGTTCTTGTTTCATTTGCCATGATTAGATAGAGGTTCTAAGTAATTTGCAAGAAACTGAAAACCTATCAACAAAACTTTTTTGGCATTAAATGACTCTTAGAGGTTGAAATGCCGTTAAACAAATACACTCACTCACTCACACTCTAAGTAATTTGCAGTTGTATTTTCCAATCGCCCACAGTGAGGATTCAACCTTCAGGAGAATATCACTGTTTATTGATTTTCCAAGTACTCTAACCACTGCACCACGGGTCTCTTCAAAATTCTATCTAAATTCCCGAGTTCAACAAGATGAAGAAGGTCAGAGGTTACATTGGCAGAAACATTGTGTAAATGACATTCAAGATGGACAGTAGTCCGATGAATCCAAATAATACGAATAATCTCAATTCCTTACCAAAATTACTGTCACTATCAACAACGATAAATGATGGGTGATTTTTCATGGAAAACTTAACATTAATTTGCATCTTTTTTCAGTACCATCATTTCACAGAAGACATCCAAACCCGGCAATATCGCTGCTTGGAAGTTCTTATTGGAGCTGGTTATGGTCCGCCTGCTGATATTTGGAGCACAGCATGTATGGTAGGTCATCCATCATCATCATCATTACTTGCATGTCTATTTTTTCTTGACTTTTCTGCTAGGATTGAAGTGCAGTATCTGTTCTGTACTTGTTGGAGGGGTATATATTCTGCTTGCTTGGGATCATTTTTTAATTTTGTCCCAACTGAAGTGCCCTTTGAGGAGGATGTGCTGGATATCTCCCACAATAAAAAAACCTTGTCTAACTATACTCTCATTAAGAGGTGAGGTATGCAAATAAAAAAAAAATACTTCTTGGTCTTCAGGCTGAGATCAAAATGGAGTATCTGTTCTGTCTTCAGTAAGTCAATAAAAGAAATCCTTCTAGACCAAGTTAATTTTTATTGTCCCAATCTAGAGTGAAGCCCTTTTAGGGAGCTGGCTTTTCCTCCTTATCACAAATTTTGTATCTGATTCTGATTTGATAGGAAGACAAGTAAATAAGACCACTAATTTTTCCTAAATATTAAAAAATGTGTGTTATTTTGTAGGCATTTGAAATGGCCACTGGAGATTACCTTTTTGAACCACATTCAGGTGAAGATTATACCCGAGACGAGGATCATCTGGCACACATCATAGAGCTGCTCGGTTCCATTCCTAAACACATTGCTTTATCAGGAAAATATTCAAGAGATTTTTTCAACCGGAAAGGTAATTTTTATATATTTTTTTTTTTGTTCTGCTAATCACTCTGGTTATGTTCAGTTGGATTCCTCCCAAGTATTTCATAGTTGAAGACTAACTACTTGTGAGCCTCATAGTACTGCTAACAAATAGCAACATTCAGGATTTTTATTAATTACAATTCGAATGATCCACAAATGCAGATACATATAAGTGTGATTATGTCACTTCAAAATTTTAATAAAATGCTCAACCCTCTTCATGCATGCAGAAGTTCAAGTGTAATGTGAACAAACATCTTTCTACTCATCTCCCTTCATAATGCCCCTGCTAATTAAATCCCTGATAGTAGCCCCCTGCTTCAAAGTGGCATTGTGCCTTGTTTGGGGTGAAAATTGAATAAAATATATATATATATATATATATATATATATATATATATAAGCATAGACATAAGCCTGAGGAGTCCTAGAGTGGATGAAACGCCGAATATTCAGTGTAGCTTAATCGCCATATACATTTTATAAATTACTAACTAGCTCTACCTACATATTGAGCACTTTTGAAGTAAATACTTAAAGTTTACGCATAAATGTATACTTTCGTATATTAATTTTATGTGAGTAAATTAAGTAGTTATATATATATACTAGCAGGCTGCCTAGCATTGCTCAGTTGTAAAATACGTTTATCATATTATGATTAATGCAGATTTCGTATATTATGGTGGGCCTAATATAGTAATGATTTAAAGTTTTTAAAAAAATGTCTTGTGCGCCACCAGCGAGAATCGAAACCAAAACGTTTAGCTTACGATTTACTTTTTCCTTTGATGTTAATTCTTGAGCTATGAAGACATGTTTGTTGGAAGTACCTGAATCAATAGATAATGTGTTACACACGTATATTCATAATGCCGTCATTCGATCTTCATCTGGCAAATTCCATTTTTTTAATTTTCACACTTTCGCACCAGTTTTCCCCCAGCTAAAAATCAAATATAAAGTTTTGCATGAGTTTGACTACCACTGCTAGGCAAAATTTTTTGAACAAATATATATGCAAACGATCATATATGCATATATATTTGTGCATATATTTATGTAAAGAAAGAGATTTCTGGTTATTATATAACCTTTTTATGCAAATATTACACAAGTATAAATCATGTGGAATATCCCATAAGAAAACCGAAGAAACTAATAGGGAATTAATTAAAATGAATGCTTAAAAGAATATGTAAATTAGCTAGATCTTTTGCAGATGAATGCAATTCCAAAGTTGTATTTTCTTTTTAAATGAATAGAGAAAAGGGTTTTAATATGAATATCAATACAAAAAGAAAATTATAGGAGTATATGTGTGTGTGTGTGTATATATATATATATATATATATATATATATATATATATATATATTTGATTACACCTATTTTTAAAATGACTTTGTAAGCTTAACTTCTCATTGTATACTACAATGTATATGACATTTGTAGTAAACTGGATTATCAAAATAAATTGTAAAATTTGACTCCTTTGCATAATGTGATGGTGGACCTCTTAAATTCATAATGAGGTTGAACAGATGTGCATGGAAAATTGTCTTCTCGTACACAAATCATTGTGTATATGTGCTGTTGTCTTGCAAATAAAACCAGTTTTGCATGTATCATTTGCTAGTGGGCATGGTAGACTTGTCAAAATTTGTGCTGCTCACGCACTTATTGGTCCGCGCTATTTTGTAAATAGTATTTTCAATTTTAATTAAATTTTTATGATACCTGTTTTTATTAAATTGTAAGATTAAAGTACAGAATAGGTACAAAACTCCCTTCCCTTGGTTATAATGGCTTTCTAAATAGTCTTATATTATTTCAGCACAGATCAATAAGTGCACTAGTACCAAATTTGTAGCAGCTGCACTTAGAGGGTTAATTTGTCTTTAAGCACTAATCTATATATATATATATATATATATATATATATATATATATAGTCTTTAAAGTTTTTAACCTTTAAAACTATACAAAAAAAATATTTTTTATCATTCGTTAGAAAACCATCTAGTCAGTAAGTCATTTAATCACCTGCAATCACTGCATCAACTCGCTCTCGAATTTACTATAATACCAATAATTTATTTTTCAAAGGATCATCAGTTATATATATATATTGTTTTATCTGCTTAGTTTCACATTTTGGTTACCAAATCATATCAACGATCCAATAACTTCAAAGTCTAATGAAGTTATTGTTGATATGATTTGGTAACCGAAACATGTGTAACTAAGCAGATGAAATGGTAATAAAAAAATATATATATTTGCTCAGGTTTTTACTAATTACCATTTTTGCTATATATATATATATATATATATATTTATGTAATAAATGTGCGAGTCAGTACACACCGGAGTGGTTCTCTATTTTGCACAGGGCTCGGTCTGTTCAACATCTCGGATTCTTGGAGGCCCTTACAATAAACTGTTGCAGACCTGTTCTTTGCAAACAGATGGACCACATACGTTCGTTGAACATTTTTAAACAGGCGCCACCAGGTTAATTTCTACGCAGTGTTTTTTTTTTTTTTTCCCCCTCATAGAAATTACTTCATGCCAACATTACTTCATTCCGACATTTACTTCTGAAGACAGTCGGTGAAAAGTACTTCAAGTTTCTTCACCGTTCCACCTTTTCTTTTCTCTTTCTCTTCCTTTTGGTCGATCTTCTTCCTTTTCAATTTATTTTTCTTACTTTTAATCGATCCTGTTTCTTTTTACATTATAATCGATCTTTTTTTTATAAGGTTTAAAAAAAGAAAAAATGCCCCACTTCGCTTTTAAACTATTACAATTCTGTTGTACTTTGAATTTACGATTATTTTATATAAAACTGTTAAATCTCCTTCTGTTTTAACTATTTAATGTACAATATGATGACATTAGTAATTTATTCTGTTTATGAAATGATCAAAATTTAGTTTCACGCAGTGCATATCTGAACACTGGTAAATGTACCTGTAGCATTAATTTCGAAGAACCTTTACATAAACAATATTTTGGAAAAAAATATATATATTAGTGTTGGGATGGTTAACCAGAATTGGGAAAAATAATGCTTATTTTCCAATGCTAAGACAATTCTTTTTATTTAAAAAATTTTATTTTGTTTAAAACCTTATTTCCCATTACTGTTACTACTAAAGATAAAATGCTAAATATTTATTGATTATATATCACACCAAAAGTGTATGTTTTACGTTTGAGAAAATCTATACCTATAATATACATGGGTTTTTATGGTAATCTGAAAAGAAAGTTAAAAGAACAGCTTTACAGCAAGAGATTTTTTTTTTAACAGAATCAGTAATTGTATCGGAATCTGAAAAAATATTGGAATACTCCTATCACTAAATATCTATTATATAAACGTGAAAGTGTGTGTGTGTGTGTGTGCGCGCGCGCAATTTTTTGTATGACCGGAAGAGGCTGGGGGAGGGGTCACTCATTCTTAAAACTTTTTATATACTCCATAGATTATAATCCATAGCAAACGAATCTCCCTGGCACAAATTCCAGGGACGTCCAGAAAAGCAATCAGCTTTGCTCAATGCGGGGAAAACTCATCATATCAGACAATTGCTATTCATTTGGACACTCCCCTATTTATGCAGAGTTGGTTTTTCTCAATACCTTGGGGAAATAAAACCAAAAAAAAACTGCCTCGCAGTGAAAGTTAAGTGCGGGATTTCATTCCCCTATCGTGTGATGTTTGACCTCATTAAATTTATGCACCTGTCATGCAACTTTTTAATCGTTAAATTAGAACGATTTTCATTTCCTATACCATCATGGCCGATCGGTAAGATGTCAGGTTTTTTCACACTTTCTTTTCACGTTCGCGTGAAGGGTTTGGGTTCAAGCCTACCTCCCTCCCCCAATTTTTTTGTTTTTTTCCTCAACATACACCTCCAAACACCTGGGCAACGCCAGGCACCCCGCTAGAGTGTATGTGTATGTATATATATATATATATATATATATACCATCATGGCCGAAAAGTATGTATGTATATATATATATATATATATATATATACACACACACTAGCAGGGGTGCCTAGCGTTGCCTCCAATATATATAAAAATAGAAAGATAAAACGGCCGCGCATGTTTTTGTATGCGAACAGAGGTTGTCTCTACATTTATTCTGAGCAAGTTTAAAAAAAAAAAAAAAAAAAAAAAAAAAAAAAAAAACCCGGTCTCCAGTGTTTGTCTTTCCCGTATAAATAAAGTGAAACTGAATGGAAATAAAAAGCGATTCGCTGGCCTTCATGGCCAGCACGTCTTGAAGGCAATCAGCTTTGATCATTGTGGGGAATACTCTTCATACAATCAGACAATTGCTATTCATTAAGACACTGCCAGAACTCCCTCTCTTGTGGGGGAGTGGATTTCCCTCACCATGGTGGGGAAACAAATACGGCGGAAAGCTGAAAGCTTAACTGGCTTACAGCCAAACATAAGTGCGTGATTTCATTTCTTCGCCTGCGTGAACTCATGCGCTTAACTTTCACTTTCTCCATGTCAACTTTTTGATTGCAAAATTTGAACGCTTATGGTCCTATGGTCTCGTAGCGTAGCGGTAAGATCTCATGTTTTCTTTCACTTTCTTTTCCACCTTCGCGTCACGGGTTTGAGCCTGCTTGCCTACTAACATTTTTTTTTTCTTTTACTCCTCCAAACGCTGGGCACCCCCGCTAGTGTAAAATATATATATATATATATATATATATATATATATATATATATATATGAGTACTGTTGCCACATCTGGGCAGGAGCTGCTAGAAGCAGCTTATTCTTTGTAGACTTTGTAGTTTAGTGGGGGATGCCTTTTTCTCTTCCCGGCAACCTTTTTCCCCACAGAAGATACATTGTGAGCCTGTCTCTGCTTTATCATTATTTTCATGGCAAGTGCTCATCTGAGCTCCAATCTATGGTTCCCTCCTCTCCAAACTTTCACGAAAAACACTCGTCTAGCCAAAACCACTATCAATGATTTCCCACACTCTTTATCTGTGCCTAAACCTAAATGTAGATTCCATGAACAAAGCTTCTTTCTGAGAACTGCACGCCTGTGGAACTCTGTTCCATTTGCCTGCTTTCCAGCTGACTACAATTTGATTGTCTTCAAGTCCAGCGTAAACAAGTTCTTGATGAACCGTCCCCATAAGTAATCCAATTTATAAAATTTCCACTACTTAAGATTACTACGCTATAATCCCATTGACTACTGTACACCCATTAACCCTGATCCTCGAGTGGCCTCCGGGCCTTGATAAGTGGTGACTCCTATGTAAAAAAAAAAAAAAAAAAATGGTGCTCAATAAACTAACTATAAAGAAAATAATTTATAAGCAACTTAAGTTTTTCCTATGATTCCCTGCTCCCATGTTAATGGATTTCTATAATCTTTCAAATTTTAATTTAAAATTATCTACCTTGTTTTCAAGATGGCGCCATAAGATTGTCATAAAATTTGATTTTCTTATTTGAAAATAAAACTTCTTGATCAATTTAGATGATTTTTGGTGTATGATATTTTCTTTTCATCCTGGGTATATACATCTTTTTTTTTGTTTTTTAATACAGGACAAACTTGTTTAAGTGAAATTTCTTCAAATTCAACTCCTAAATAAAAGCCCAGTTTAATATCATTGGAATGAAATGCTTTTAGCTTGTGTGAACTGTCGCTCATGGTTGTCTCTATGTGAGTCTTTTTGTCATTGCAGGTGAATTACGGCATATAACCAAATTGAAGCCGTGGGGATTGAACGATGTTCTCATTGAAAAGTATGAATGGGACGAAAAAGAGGCCCGTGAATTTTCTGATTTCCTTCATCCTATGTTGGCATTTGATCCTGAGAAACGTGCAACAGCCCTGGAGAGCCTCAACCACCCCTGGCTGAATAAAGACAGAACGACAAACTCTACAGAATCATAACATTTGCAATGGGGGTTGGCAGGCACCGCCACCATCTCACACATACACACGTATATGTATATACGTGCACATGCAAGCAGACAAAGAAAAATAACAAAAAAAAAAACTCTTTAGAAAATTTCAATTGAACTCTGATCACACAGCCAACAATTTTATTTTTTTTTTTTTTGTGTTTGATCGTCGATGTGATGTTAAGATATTTGGAAGAACAAGAGGGAGAGGGAAGCTGTTTTTTTTTTTGTTTTTTTCGCCTTTCTCTATCTCTCTTTCTCTTTATTCCTCTTCCTGCTGTGTTAAATACATCGACAGTCCTCTCCCATCCCCCCTCTGTCTCTTTTATATATTCCAGGTATCGGTTTTAAAACTATGCTGGTACCCCCTCCCCATCCTTGGAAACCCTTGGCACATGTCTTCTACTCTCCAGACATTATTGCCATTTTGGCATTTCTACAGCTGGTCTCTTCCTCTCCCCCAATCCCAATTTGATGAAGAGAAATATAAAATTTAATAAAACAAAATTTAAAAAAAAAAAAAAAATTATAAAAATTGAATCTTTTCAAATAATATCTAGAGGGACCCGTGAAAATTCCACAGTTGGAATAACAGAACGAATGAAAACAATACTGTGGGTCTGTACAACACTCATGCCAGTTTAACTGCGTTGCAACCGTTTGCACAAGATGAGTGTTCCGTGTGCATTGTGTGTTGGTCACTTTCTACATGATGCATGTACGCATTTCTATCCAGGTTTCCTTGTCCTTGTGTAAACAACTGAAACTCTGCAACTTTTATTAACTGACCACGAGGACCATATTCTCCCACTCCCACCCTAACACCATCTGCTTTCTCTACCCTCCCCCCTCTCTCCTCCACTCATCGCTTTATCCACCACTGTCCTCACCCTCATTTTTGCCTTCCCGTGAAGATGACTTTGTCCTCATAAATAGCATCAAATTGATGACCCAGCCTCTAATGGGCTGTTAATACATTTCTTATGTAACATTTTTTGAAAGGAAATGAAGTATATCACCTGCACACACACACACACACACACACACACACACACCATACTTTGGGGTAATTGCACCAACTAGCTAAAAGTGCTCTTTTGGCAACCACGCATATAAAGAGCACTTTTTTTTTTTAATTGCCGCAATTACCCCCAGATTTGAGGCAATTACCCCAAAGTAGGGTGTATGTACATATATATATATATATATATATATATATATATATATAAACTCTTCCAAATTTAAAGCATGGCTGATGAGGTGACAGTTGGGTTGTTCGTTAAATTATGTTTTATTTTCTGAGACCAAAACTAATCTGATCTTTTGTCCAACACACACACACACATATATAATATATGAGAAATAGATAAGAGAAATAATATAAAACAATTTTTATATAGTTAAAATTAAATTCCTGTGAGAAGAAATTATTTCTAATCTATAAATCCATTTTAAGTCATGTGCAAGCTCAATCTTTGATTTGTACTAAATATATTTTACAGGGATTGCATTTAAATCAAATTTCTGAACGAGAAAGCCTCTAAAACATTAATTTTATGCGTGTTAAATTACTGTTGATATGGGCAAAACCATTGCACAAATACACACATGTATATAGGCATTTATATAATATATAAATTAGTAAAATAGAGCAAATTTATAAATTTTAATTCATTATAAACAGTTAATAGTTGTGTTCATTAGGCATACAAATAGCTGTGAAAAGGGGCACGAACATTTCAAAATGCTATGTTGTACTATTTAAATAATAGTAAACTATCTTGGTTATGATATAGTTGTTAAATGGAAAAGAAAAGTAACTTTTGAATTCATTTACATTTATGGCGGATTAGAGAATGATGAATGATATGCCAAAAACAAAAAGACGTTTTCAAGTCGGAGAATGCATAATAGATAAATAAGAGACGTGAGAAAGGAACAAAACCGCACAAAATTGATGGGTTCCAATGTTTTGTTTCATCGTCTTAAATATTTGAATCTGCCAACAAGAGGTTTCTTTCTTCTATTGCCTTTCTGTATTGACTTTTAATGCTTTGTCCAATGTGAAAATCTTTTGCCAATCTGAAGAAGTTATCTAAACTATTGAAGCATGGAATTGATGAAGCCTTCTTTTACAAAGTCATCTTTACACAAGACTGTCAGATATTTCTGTTATCCTTTTTTTCTACACATACAAATATATATTTGAGAATGTCAGATAATAACCCATAATTAGAAAGATGTTTGAGGTAATCACAAGTATCTAATCATTAACTTGAAAAACTATAACACGTCTAAATTCCATAGTTGGATAGTGCTAAGTGTGTATATGTGCGTATATTTTTATTTCTAAGATTTAAAATAAAGAGCACATTCAATGGTATCCAGGTTGTTTACAATGGTTTCCAGGCAGTGTGTATTTTCTGTTATAAAACAAAACACAAAATTTGTTTAAGTGGCGTCTTTTTATTCTGGAGCATCTTTATTTGTACAGAACAAAAAAAAAAAATAATATCATCTCGGTTTGTAGATGTAGCTTTTTCCTAGGACATTAAAGATGCTTCCATTCTGAGAAGATCTGTTCAACAAATTTTTGTTATATTTGATGACTGAAAATAAACACTGCCTAAAACAGTTGTGAATTACTTGTGTGAAAAATAATTTGTATTTTGAAAAATGTGCACACACACACAGTAAATTAGGTTCTTATTTAGAATTCTAACCTAATTTGTAAAAGAAAAAAAAAAATACAAAAAAAATTTTTATGATATATGTACATATCACAGAAGAAAAATATTGTATTCCAAAAATCAGGTGAATTAATCCAATGGGAATTCATATGCATGGAAACCCAAATCTAGTCGTTATAAATTATTGAGTTATCTCCCGTTGGTTCTTGATATTTATTGATGGTCGAGAGTCTTAATTCTCAGATACTCATAGATTTGATTTTCTAAGTTAAAAATAAAACTAGTTAAGCAGTTTATGTGATTTTTGGAATATGACATATTTGGACTGTGACCGGTATGCATGTCATCTTCAAAGACCCTTAAATTTTTTTTTTTACTTACTGAAAAGAACAGTCTCTGCGTTAAGTTTCTTTTGAAGATTTAAAATTCTGTTTTGGAAATGAAAGTTTATTTTCCTGATCACCTGATGCCGTGTTTCATGAAATCTTAATTTCCCTTTCCCCCACCATTATTAGTGCCACAGTCTGATAAGACAACAGTAACATGTACATGTAAGCAGATGATTAGCCGTCTGCCAAATCACCAATTCTAATTTCTATTGCAGATAGGAAGGAAATTCGTCCACATGCAAACATGAACAAAATTTAAATAAAAAAAAATAAAACCGTGTCGAGGTCCGGAGTGTTCTAAACTATACAACATTTGTTAGTCGTTTCTCCGATCACTTTGCTCTTCTCACCAGTCGAATTCTCACACTTATGCACCTGTTAAACAAACAAGAATCCCCGTCTCCATGAGATGATGCCGATGACAACGTTTCATTGACTATGATCTGTCCACAACTCTTTGACAATTCAGTTTATTTCTTTATTTGAGAAGAGAAAGTTGCATTGGTGAGGTCAACCTTAGCCCTCTTTCACAACTATGTAATCTTAGAGACATGGTTGTCCATATAACAGACCGGCTGATCGTGCAAATGAGGTCTTTTGCTGCAGGCGACGGAAACTTTCTAAGATATAAGATATAGCATTTAAAAACAGAGGTGGGGTGGGATTCCCCTGTGAGATTAGTTTAGTATTTTTTTGTTTTGCAAAACAAATAAAATGAAGTAATTGCCAATTGACAAAATTCTCTTTTGGCAAGGAACAGTGTAGTATCTGTTCTTATACTGCACTTCATGCTTTTTCTCAAAAACTACTGTGTTGATGTGGTTGAAATTCTTGTATGGAGCTTTATGATAAGGTGAAGCAAACTAAGTATTATGGTATCTGTTTGATGCACAGTTGGGGATTAGTATTTAATGCAAAACTAAACTCAAATTAAATTCTATTCAACCATCAATTTGGCATTAAGCACTCATTCTAAGTCATCAATGAATTTTTGCCGTTTTAAATCCGCAAAAAGTGTATTTTACTTTAATGGTGATATTTCATTTGAAATGATTTATGTAAAACAATGACCTTTTTTAAATTACTATTTAGATCCTTCCAAAATAAATACTCTCTTTTTTCTTTTTTTTTTTTTCTTTTCTTACTGTAGAAATAATTTTTAGTTAAATATTTAAATAAAATTAGTTTCAGTTAAAAAGAAAATCTTTGTCGATCATGCAATAGTATGTTATAAAAGATGTGAGAACGTATTTATGGACATGAAATTAACGTATAATATAGATCGTGACCATTGTTAGATTTTTTTTTTTTTTTTTTTTTTTTTTTTTTTTTTTTCAGAATTAAATATTCTTGGAGAAATGAAAGAGAATTGTTAGCAGCAAAAAAAAGAACTCTCATGATTATAAAACTTGCCTCCAGTTGAAGACTCGAAACGCTAGATCACGCATACCTGTCATTTTGTATGCTGTATGACATAAAATGCTTTAAAGGGTTGAGATGTTGTAAAACAAATTCCAGTTTCAATCTTAATCGTAAAAAAAAAAAAAAGAAAAGGTAATTGCTTGACGCAAGTTAACGATAATGACAATCTAAATGAACACACCTGATTCCCCACACCCCTCATATCCTTCTGCTCCCAATTTTGCCACCTTTGTATCAAAATGTTTTGGATTGCTATGTGCAGAGAGGTCAGTCGATCAATATCTTTCTTCCTCTCTGCTCAGCAGATCCACCCTTCCAATTTTCAGTTTTTATTCTTTGTTTCTTTCCAAACTCCATTTCTGTTACTTCATTTTTCTTTTTAAATTACTATCATCATTATTATTATTTCACCATCCCTTTCAGCACTCTGGACCTTTTTTTTTTTTTTTTTTTTTAAATATCTCTATGCCGCATTCTTTTTCTATTTTATTTATTTTTTTAATAAATAAAACCTGGTGCCTCATCTCTCTTCTATCTTTCACAATGGTATGTATTTGTTTGTCTCTCTGTCTGTCTTATTACGACTGACAAAGCAGATATGTAGTGTTATCATCAACTCTGGAATGACATTTCGGTTCCATTTTGTAATAAAAAGAATTTTAAAGAAATAATAAAAAAAAAAATTATTCAGTTATTGCCTGAAAATGTTATGAACTCTCTCTCTCCCTTCTCTTAATCTTTTTTTTTTTTTTCTTTTTCGCAAAACAAATATTAACAATCCCCCTCCCTCTCCCAACCTCCTCCAAGTTTAGTCGAAATGAGTCAACCTACTGGCCCTTCCAATTCCGATAAGAATTTGAAGCGGTTCAGGAGGAGGGTAAGAGGAGAGGCTGTTTCATCTGTATCACTTCTGATCATCCACTGCAAAATATATATATATATATATTTATTTATCTCTTGTTGAAGAATAAACCTTTTGAGAGACAAAAATCCGTGCTAAAAAAAAAAATAACTGCTATCAAAATGCTCTGCAACTGCAGCAAACGTGTAAACATTCTGAGAATGTTTACAATGTTGAACTACAAAAAGCAAAGTGTCTTGTGATTTTGTGTGGTATGAGTGGAGATAGACTGAAGGCGATGGATGGATAGACTGGCCGAGAGAGAGAAACTGGATGACTAACCAGAAGAGGAAGAGAGAGAGAGAGACCTTGCCTGACCGGCTAACCCAATCACCAATATAGAAATCTTGGCTAGCTTGCCGGTTAGCTGACTCCATCACAAAGATAGAAGGCTTGGCTGGCCAGCTGGCTACTTTATCAAAATAATTAAATTAACTGACAGTTTTTAAAGAAGAAAAAAAAGTTTGGATCCAAGGAAAGTTCTTAATATTAAGATGGATTTGGGATTTGAAACTTCCTCAAAAGATGTTTTCCTAAATTTTTAACAAACAAAATCCGACTGTGATGCACTCTTTAATCTCAATTTTTTCAAACAACCTAATTTTTGTCATAAATGCTCTTAAAGACCTCCATGCATTATTTCGCTAACATATTACAATTGTCACCATACTTTTCTATTAAACTATGACAGCACAAAACAATCACCATATTTTTACATTTAATGTTAAAGCATTAAATGTAATGCTCACCCAGACATAACAATAATGACCGTTTTCTGCTACCATAGTTTAACATGTTTGTACTCTGTAACTAAACCTTAAAAAATGTTTGGAATATTTGTCGAAATATGCTCAAATTCTCAGAGGTGATAGCAATTGGAGGGTTCACTACCCAAATTGGAAGATTTTTTTTTTTTTTTTTTGTCATGGCTGATTGTGAGGAAATACTGCATTTCTTGACTTGCAACACCCTCTTTTTCTTTTTTTTGTTACCCCCCCCTCCATTTACTACCATTTCACCCATAACCTATCTCTGCTTTAAAAATGAAAAAAATACAATACAAGCAAATGGGATGGGGAGAAAAAGGTAATCTATTTTCGAATTAAAAAAACGCAAAAGACAATTGATCTTGTATCACCTTCCACAAAGCAATTTTGTTTGTTTCAACTCCTCCCCACCCTACTTCTATAGCGTTTATCATGCAACTCATGAGTTAAGCATATTCTTGCATTTAAAACAATCTACCCAACCCCATTATCCCTTTTTATATTTTTTTTTTTAAAGAAAGGGGAGGGGGGATTTAATTACCAAAATAAAATGATTTTAATATTTGCGTCCAATTATTTAGTTGTTTATATGTAAAAAAAAAAAAAAAAAAAATGCTTAGTTATTTTTTATTTAAAAAATTTTTTTTTTCTGCTTTTTAATATTTAAGTATTTAAAAAAATATATATTTTTTTTTTTAATGTAATTGAAACCCATACCTCCTCTTGCAGCAAAGTAAGAGATGCAGTCAATTTAATGTGGAGAGTGAAAACCAGTAACCTCAGGAAGACAGTCTGGAAGAATAAAGACAATAGCCAAGAACATACCTGCGAACATTCTCTGAAATGGAGTGCTTCAGACGACTCACAATAAACCATGATTCTCCTGAAAAATGAGGTAATGCAAAGAAAAATTTGGTGGTTCAGGAAAGATCCTACGTTGCGAGAATGTGCCAAGGAAAATGTTCGCTGATATAGTACCTGGTCATAACCAGCAAACAACTAATTCCAATGTCTGGTTGCTTCATTATAGAAGATCGGAGCACATTCTTTGTAAGCGCACATGGTTGGCATGTGCCTGCTGTAAAGCACTAGCATGCGAATCTGGAACCCTTCCAATACAAGGTTAATATTTAATATACGTATGCAAATGAAGGTGCTGAGAGTCCAAGATTATAACGTAGGAAAGATGAATTTTTTTTTTTTTTTTTTTTTTTTTTTTTGACAAATTTTTCGTTTTGGACATTGCCTTGTTCAATATTGTGTTTATAAAGATGGAAAAAGCAAACGTTTTCATCATGGGAGAAAACACGAAATAATCAGACTTGAGTGTGTTTAGTTCTCAATTTGAAAGAATTTATATGAGTGAATCCTCTAAAAATATTAAGTCACAAAATATTCTAAACATTTATACAAAAGGCCAGATGACTTTTTTTTTCAGTCACTTAGAAAAGATCAAGTTCTGACTTAGAAAAGATCAAGTTCTGACTTAGAAAAGATCAAGTTCTGACTTAGAAAAGATCAAGTTCTGACTTAGAAAAGATCAAGTTCTGACTTAGAAAAGATCAAGTTCTGACTTAGAAAAGATCAAGTTCTGACTTAGAAAAGATCAAGTTCTGACTTAGAAAAGATCAAGTTCTGACTTAGAAAAGATCAAGTTCTGACTTAGAAAAGATCAAGTTCTGACTTAGAAAAGATCAAGTTCTGACTTAGAAAAGATCAAGTTCTGACTTAGAAAAGATCAAGTTCTGATTTTTATGTAATTTTTTTGCATACCCATTTTATGTTTGTAACGATTTATTTGGAATTTTTTGAATAACTTAAACAAAACCTACAAAAGTAAAATGCTATGTTAAAAATATTTATTGTGCTTCTACACAATACGAACCAAACTTCATTTACCTTTACTAAAAGGGTTAATTTAGTGTGAGTTATGGTATATAGTGTTAAAAAAAATGGTCTGTATTATACAGGAGTACCAAAGCAACATTTTAGAAGAAACTTAATTTTTTGGCATTAAATAACTTTGAAAAAAAAAAAATAAACAAATAAAACTAAGTTTAATATTTAACCAGTCTCAGACGACTTTGATGAAACTTGGAATTTGTGATGTGCTATAAAATTGAAAAATTCAGATTCGAATTTTACATAATATTTATTTTTTTGTATCTTTTCCTTTACAATTTTTAGCGACGTTTTCTTTTTACTTTTTTTTTTTTTTTTTTTAGGCTTAGGTTATGGTAAAAATTATCACCTATCTTGTACTGACCATGCACAACAGCACTCAGCTTCAATGATCTAAAATAGTGCCATATTTAATATGGCCGATTCGGCTTTATTATTTTCATCAATAAAACCATCTGTGGCTGTCATTTTTATTAGCATTTGTTAAGATAAAAAAAAGAGCATTTTTATTACCGAATCTGTATGAATAATTAAGTTATTATTTAATAAAGAAATTGCTCAAATTCCAAAATGTAAAAATCTGAACAAAAGTTTTTAAATAATTTTTTTATTTTATTCTGAAAAGAGCAAAGAATTTTTTTTCTGTAAAAATTATCTTTGTAATAGTAAATTTAAATACTATCACACCCTTTTTAAGATTGAGAAACCACTTTGGAGAGAGCAGACTCACTCAAGCGTCTTATGATGAACATGGCTGGGAATTATTACAATAGAATAAATTTTGAATCTATATAATTATAAAACTCTGTGGACCTTTCTTGCATCTTGTCTTTGACAATTGGGCAATTCCATCATTTAAAAAAATGGATGACAGGTGTGTGTATATGTGTGCTCCTTCAGCCTTTACAGATTATGGATACCCATATAGGAATGTCTGCGCATGAAATTTTTGTGGCTGGAGGTACACATCTCCTTAGTCAACGTTGTTGAATACCAGTGGCCAGTGATGTGTATGTACAGGACAACTGGAAACAAATGCTGAGATAAGCGGAGAGCACATACAGCGCCTAGAATTCCCAAATGGTCACCCATTTGATACTAACCAGTGTCCATGTTGCTTAACTTTGGTGATCTGATGAGAACCAGTGTGTCAACGCGATTATGCCGTGTTTTAATTCTAGCTGATAGCAACCAAGCTTTATGTACATTCAGGGCTCTACGGACAAGTTTATCTTTAGCTGACTTTTAACAACTAAATATTTTCGTTGACGAGCCAAACAGAAAAGTTACTAGCCAAACCGACATGATTTTTAGAATATGACTTCTTTGTTCTATGACGAGTATGTACATCATAAAGATTTTTTTGTATTTTTTTTAATAGGTGTAATTCTAAATATACACAGAATTGATATTTGTTGTTGCTGATAGTGACATGTTGATACTTGGAGCTATAAACATTCGAATTTCCTCGGATGTATTTTTAACAGCCTTAGTTAAAAAAGAAAAAAAAAATGTATATTGTTTTGTGAAACCTTTTATTGTTTAATTAATTTGACTTTGCTCGTTTTATGAAAAAAAAAAAAGTTGAAAAGATTTTTGATTCAGTAGTGAGCTTTGCAAGAGTGTCGGTAAAAGAAATACAATCGTCAAAAGATGCTTCGTTATTTCTAGTCGCCGCTTTGAAAAATTACTCAAAAATGCAACTGTTTCAGTCGCAATGTAGAGCACTGATGCTTTAGTTTTGATCTCACTACTATATATTAGGTTCAATATAATAATCAATGGAGAATTGTTTCTATCATAATAAATACGTAATCTGCATGAATTAAAATAAATTTAAGCATTGGTCAGACATGTCAACACTGATCTAAAAAGCTACAAAATATAAGGGAGGTAATTCCACTTAACCGAGTTATCTTTCCTAGATTTGAAAAAAAAAATTTTTTTTCTTACAATACTTAAGTGAAGATGCGAAATGAGTTTGACAAGTTCATTACAACTAGCGGGACCTGTGGAAATTCCACAGACGGATTCATTCATATGTGATATATTGATGTTGGCATGGATGTTCAGTGTAAATGAAGATGCTCTGATATTATTGTAACTTTTTTGTTTAAACTGCAAACGTATTTAACTAAGCCAGCAGTGACACCCAGCATAGCCCGGTCGTAAAGTACACTTAAATATATTTTAATTCTTGTAGGTTTCATATATTATTATACAATTAATGTTCTATCGATTTTTATATATTATAAAGTTGTGATTTTAAAAAAAAAAAAAAATAGTTAAATAGAATTTAAAAAAAAATATATATATATATCCATATGACTTGGGTGCATTAGTTTGAATCGAAACCTAAATAAAAACTTATGAAAGTTATATATGAGAGAGAGTTCCTCCAGCCATAATTCAAACTGAAACTTATGAAGAATTCTTGATTAAATTATTTAAAAAAAAAAAAAAAAAAAAAATAGGTGACTTAGGTGCCATCAGTTATAACTGAAACCACAACTTATGAAGAATGCTTGGTAAAATTATTTATAACAAGAAATGGAAGTACATAACAATTAAACGACCCGGATGTAAGTGTGACACAGAAAATAACACACACTATCGTATTATTATATAGATTATAAAGTTGAGAAGGAAATGTGGGAGATTTGAATGATTGTCGCAAAGGCTGCTGGTGATTTTGAACATAAGCAGTAAAGAAATGTTAAAGAATGGTATTTGTTTACAGCGCATGTTTTTTTGACAATTCAATTTCTATGGCATCGATATATTAATAGGATAGCGTGTGTGTGTCACGCTTACATCCGAGTGACTCATTTAATTATGAACTTTCATTTCTTGTAATAAATAAATTTACCGAGAATTCTTCATAAGTTTGTTTTGATTATAGCTGATGGCACTTAAGTCATCTATTTTCTTTATAAATAATTTTACTAAGAATTCTTCAGAAGTTTTGGTTATAGCTAAAGGAACTCAAGTTATATATTATGTATTCATATATATATATATTTTTTTTTTTCATAAGTTTGGGTTTCGGTTTCGATTCAAGCTGATGCACCCAAGTCATATGGATATCTTTTTTTAATTTTTGAAATTGCAACTTAATATATATATATATATATATATATATATATAGGAATAGAACATTAACTCTATAATAATACATACAAAATCTGCAAGAATTAAAATATATTTAAGCATACTTTATAACAAAAACCGTCCCCTCGTGACGACGACCGGTTCTATGCATGCGTAAGATGACGTCATGACCTGATTTACTTTAAATAGTTGAAGAACTGGCTAAATTTCATGTAGGTCGCGTTAGCTCAGTTGGTTAACGCGTTGGTTCATTATCTAAACGTTTTCGGTTCGAATCGTGGTGTGAGATTATTTTTATTTTTTTTTTTTTTTAAATTTAAATATTGAACCAGTGTTATTTAAGCCATTTTTCACGTAACGTTCGTTTTTCTGTTTACTTTGCTTATCAACCCCCGACCACACATCCAAAAACACCCAGGTACCCACCGATTTTTAAAATTTTAATATCAAAACAGGATTAAGTCATTTTTGACGTGTTTTTTGGTTTTAACATTCGTTTTTCTGTTTTCTTTGTTTTTTTTTTTTTTTTCGATTTTTACATTTAACATCGTTCGTTTGTCTTACGTTAGTTTTTTTTTTTTCTGATGTTTTGATTACCCCCCCCCCCCCCGCTTAAGTTTTAACGTTCGTTTTTATGTTTTCTTTTTTTACTTCGCTTATAACAAACAAATCTGGTTATTGACCTCATTTGCTGAATAGCTATTGTTTACGTCATCGTCGTCGTAACGCTCTACGACTTCCGTGCGGGCACCTGTCAATTTGGTTCTTACTTAAATAAATTCAAACATCTTTCAGTAACTCATTCTGGCTGGCCGAACGGTTCATGTTTTTTTTTTCACATTTTATTTTCCAACTTCGCCTCAGGGCTTCGGGTTTGATTCTACCGAGTTAGCAAGTTGCTTCTAAGGAATTCGTGTCGCTCGTGGCTTTTGGGTTTTTTCAACAATATGACTAGGGCTATGACAAAAATATTCTTTTCATTTTTTTCGACTCAAGTGTGTATCCATTGATATCTTATATGCTTTTATATAGAGTGATGTGGTTCTCGGTTGTCTGTCGGATATATAGTCAAAACAGGGATAATAATATGCTGTTGTCCCAGGCCTACTGATGACTAACGCTGGACTCATGATCTAAATATGGTCTAACGTAACGAGACGGACATCTGCGATTAAGGGCGGCAACTTTTTTTGAAAGCAGGTATCAATGGGCGCACGGAACCCACGAACAGCCAGGGAAACAGGAGAAAAGGGTTGCAAAAACTGTGAAATGAGACAGCACGGTTAGAGTCCTGCTGAAGGAAATATTAAAGAAGTTAAAAAGTTCTACTGTGAGTTGCTGAAAGAATCCTCGACACAGCGAGCATGAGATTGTAGTTGAATGAGAAAGTTGACAAGTTTGGCAAACATGACCTTCCACAACACCAAAGCTAGCCTGATTGCCGCCATCTGCCAGCAATTGTGGAAAAAGCACGTTCCATGTTCAAGACCTGCATTGAGGCTGATGGCTGCTACATTAAATAGATGTCAGTTCAACTACATAATAAAGTTACCTGAATTGATTTTTTTTCAATAAAAGTTTTAAAATAAAGCTGTAGTTTTGTTTTCTTTAAGGTTGTAAATCACACAACAGCGATCCCAATTTGGGATCTCCCGTCTTAGGATCTCCCGTCTTAGGTCAGCAGATGACTTCTGACCGGGTTGAAACTGCAATGGCTGATGATCTTCTTCAGAACGCTTTAACAAAATTCTCAACGTCGCAGGCCTCGTGTCGATCTCCATGGAAAATCAATTAGCTTCGCATGCAAGCTCAAAAAAAAAAAAAGTAAGACAAACTCGGAGGGTTTGAGTCTACTCAAAGGTTAATTCGCAAAAATTACAGGTTTTTACATATGTACAATTATCACTGTTTTCATTTCATGAACTCCGTTTCACTTATTCTCTCAGGTTAGCGGTGGTGGCGACAAACAGGTAGGGATGATATCTCTTGGTTAGGTTCTCTCTCCATAGGTCTGGCTTAATTTGCTAATATACCAAGGGAAAGGGTTGGTTGGGGCAATCTGCTAGACCAATCAGGGTCCAACACGTCAAGCGGAGGACTTGCGTGTGTGCAACCCTACTAGGCCTGCAATAGCCTGCGTATCTGGGATCAGAACTTGAATCCTTTCACACGCTTAAAGGTCAAGTTTCACCTTTCCGCATCCTGAACAGGTGTTCGTCAGGCCATACGAATTCCACATTAATCTGACATTTCCTTGTCATTTTCCCCAAACAATAAAATGTCTTTTTACAAAACACAATAAATTCATCCCTTTTGAGGTCACCTACCGCTGTTCGGGATTCAAACAATCTCAGCATATTTACCCAGCCTTACTCAGGGTTTTCGGGGATCTTAATCCTCCCAATGGGGAGCAATATCGCTCCCTAGGCTGTTATGTCATAAGGTAACAAATTTATTGTTCCATCTTGTATTGTCAAATCGGTGCCAAATTTTTTGCCAATTTAAAATATCTTGAAAATGAAAAATTGATTTTGAAAGTGAAATGACAATAACAACCTTTGCTCTCTATGACGTGATTTAATCTGTCAAGAAGCTTATAAATGCCTCGCTTGTACATTTTGATGTAAAATATGAAACTAACTCGTGTTCAATCTCCAAGGCAATGCAAATTTATTTTGTAATTATCAAAATAAATGATAATCCGAAGCGGGCTAGAGCAGGAGAACATGAAGGATAGGGCAAGATTTCAAAATCAAATTCTTCTAGATCTTCGTTTTTTTTTTTTTTTTTCTTTTGGAGTATGGGACAGCCGAACCAACGGTCAACATTGCCCTGCTTTTTATTTAAACCAACCGAGTGTTCTTTTTAGTATCCTCGTTGTTCCCTTAAGTGCAATTGTCTGGATTTCTCTTGCACTTGGTCCACCAGGAATATTAGTTATGCAGGATGTCAGGTTCTTCTTCGTAAGCCCTGTGGCATCTATAATAACTGGTATGATTGATATCTCCCTAAGATTCCAGTTTCTTTTCGTATCATACATGAGACTTTGACATTTGGTCTGTTTCTTCCTTTCAGCTCTGTTCAGACCTCATTAGGAACACTCACCAAGGTTGCCACTCTCTCTCTCTGACTTATTCCATATGACTATGTCAGGCTTGACAACAGCATTTTCAAGGTAGGTGGCCGTAGGGATTTGGCCAGTATGTGTGAAATGAGCATTAACATGACTCCCTTTCTATTGATTAAAGATTGTTTTCGGGTCAACATGGGTGAGAATATTTCAGTAAAAATACAAATGATGCTTTGATAATCTGAAAGGAAAAGTTATACATTAATCGTGGTGATATGTTTAATCTATATATGTAAAAGCGAAAATGTATGTCTGTCTGTCTCGCAAAAACTTTCGACACGGGTCACGGATTTTCACGAGATTGGTATCATTTTAAAGCCCAATCCTTCGCCCGACAAATATCGAAAAATTGGCCAAAAATATTAATTCCTTCACCCTAAAATCATCAGTTTTCTACAGGGAGGGGTCAGCAAAAACTGTCCTCTCATGACAAGTTCGCTTCTACGCATGCGCAAATCACGTCTGAACATTATTTAGTTTAAATATTTAAAAAAAATAAAAAAAAAAACTAATTTTGTCAACGTCGTCTTAGCTTAGTTCATTAAAACACAACCTCATTAACTAAAGGTTTTGGGTTTGAATCGTGGTGTGAGATTTTTTTTGATTTTTAAAGGTTTAATATTGAAACCAGGTATTTAAGTCATTTTTCACGTTCTATGTTTTTTTTGTTTTTTTTCAGCTTTTTTTAAAGAAGTTTTAACACGTTTTTCTGGGGGTTTTTCCATCACATTCGCGTTTCCTTTTTTTTGTTTTTGTTTTTTGCATTTAACATCGTTCATTTGCCTGACGTTTATTTTTTTAATTTTTTAAAGTTTTAACATTTATTTTATATAAAATATTTAATTTACTTTTAATATTTCAAAATATTTATTTTGCTTATTCTTATGTTTTGATTTTGCACAAACATTAATTATGGTGAAAGTAAATTTTTGCCAGGGCAGATTTTCTGGGATAAATCTGGTTTCCTCCCCTAGGGTCCATTATACGGATAAAATTGTCCCCAAATAATTCATCTGTTTATTTGTTTGTGTTTCTCAATAAACACTCTTTGAATTTTTTATAAAAATTTTGCACAAACATTAGTCACGGTGAAAGTAAATTTTTCACTCATGGAGGGGGATCCCACATGCTCGGCTTGATAAGTAGCAAATTTTACAAGCGTCCATTCTACAAGCTGGCAAAAACTTTTGCATCGACCTGATAATACTAATTGACACAGAAAAAAAAAAGAAAAAAAAAAGACAAACAACTGTTGGTTAAAATAAAATAAAAAAAAAAAGTTTAATAACACAAGTGGATAGTCAATTGTAGAAAAGCGAAAAAAAAAAAAGATTTTTTTTTAATAGTTTCCCTTGCTTGAGCTCGACATGTAGGCAAATGAATTCTGTTGAGACTAAACACTATTACAAACAACAATAATTGTGTGATGTAGAAACTGCAAGTGTGGCTACTGCCATTGTGTTTATTTTTTTAATTGAGGGGAGGGACTGATTAGTGAAGAAGTTCGGTTTTAAAAACGAGAGGGGGAACATGCAAGCAGACCTTTTTAAAACCATACAAGAAAAAAAAAAAATTTGCTGGATTTTTTTTTTTTTTTTTTTTCAAGGATCATTTAAAAAAAAAAAAAAAAAAAAAAAAAGCGAGACATTTCATGAATTTAATTTTGTGTCTTAATTTAGAAATGGCAAACGGGGGAGGATCTTTTCAGCTTTTAATAAGCTAATTAGTATTCATTCTTTTTAAATTAAACATATTTTAAAAGGGAGACACTTTTGTTCTTTTATTTATTTATTTATTTATTTTTTTTTTTTTTAAAGAAATCTCTCTTCGTTTTACTTGTGAAAGAGACTGAAGGGATCCGGTTTCGTTTAATATACACATTAAAAAAAATTTGGCCAAAATATCAGATTTTACGAATTGTACGATATCAAGGAATTCTTTTTTTTTTTTAGTTTTTTTATCAACTTAAAAAAAAGATGATAGTTGAAAAAGATGAACATTGAATAAAAAACATTTGGAGGGTTTGTTTTTAATCAGTGACATTTTGTTAAACACTGATTTGTCACTTGTGTCCAACTAAGTATAAAGGTCGGATGGGGGGGGGGATGAAGAGCCGAGTAGAAAAGAACCTGTTCAACTCCAGCAATCGAATGGGGGGGGGGTTACTTTTTTTCCTTTACGTAGAAAAAGTTTTTTATTTTTTCTATAATTTGGGAGAAAAAAAAAGGGGGGGGGGCGTTTAATTATGTGTGACAACCAGAAGAAAGTGTTCCGGGGGGGGGGGTTGTCACCTCAACCCTTTTTTTTTATGGGAGAAACTTTTTGTTTTAAAGGAAAGGGGAGGGATCTATAAAACACTTGAAGTCACAGGGACCATCTGGAGAAAAACCAATTAGAGGGGGGGGGGGTAAGATTTTTTAGCAGTTGTGTTATATATTGTATAAATGCACTCACATTGGCGTGTGTGTGAAAATTATGTTTTGGCATAGAGGGGAGAGGATCACTGGAGAAGAATGTCTTTCTCATTCGTTTCATTTATTCTGGACCTTCCGTCAATGGGATTTCACTTGGTTCAACATCAAGGGTCATCAGGCAAGCAAAGATGGTCATGATCATTTTTGGCTTCACTTCAATAATATCTTCGGGCAACGCATAGACACCAGCTCCAATTTTCCTGGCCATAGAAATGGCATACTTGGCATTGTCAAGTTTTTCCTGAAGAATGAAAAAAAATTTAAAGTTGAGCATTCACAGTTATTTATAAGGGATTTTTCGTGGAAATATGTTATATAACCCACATCATCTTGTGACACTTCAGACAAGTAAGACTTGTAAAAATTTTAACAATTAAAAAAAAATTTGAAGAAAAAAAAAAAACAGAAAAACTAATTTTACTTTTGTATTCATCTCATCTTACTTTCAGTCACGCATATTCGATACATCCCTGCATTGTAATTTCTTTTTAAATTTAATTTCAAAATTGCGTTGATCACATCAGTGAAGTGAACTAGCATTTAGGTAAAAATGCTCTTTCATATATAAGTCACACTTATATATCCAATATATCCCCCTGAAATGGGAGAGGATACATTTTAAAAATAGCAATATAGTGTATTTTAAGAAAAAAAAAAAAAAAAAAACTGGATACACCATATGTGTAAAATACTGATACGTATGACATCAACAAGACTGATCACGTTCAAAGCTAAGAAACATTCCTTCTGCTTTGCAGAGAGAAGGCTTCTTCCAGCAAACGTGAATAGTCTCCAAGATCTTCAGGTGATAGGTCGAATGAGAAAGATTCAGAATAGAGAATGAGTCAGTGCTAAAGTTTGTGGCACATGCCAGGTTTTTAAGCAAATATTCAGCTATAGAAGACCCGGATGTGTTAATAAGAACGTCTGTTGGTAGGTATGTCCATCCATCCATAGCCCTTCAGCCCCTGGAGGGGCATGGGCCATCTACAAATTTTTTTTTTTTAGATGTTTTTGTAGCGAGGAGTTCTTTTAACAGGGTGAGGGTGCTGGCCCCACGCTCAACCTTCCCAGAAGGTACATACAGTGCCTAGCCTTCCCAAATGGTCACCTATCTGGTACTGGCCAGGCTCAATGTTGCTTAACTTCGGTGATCTGGCGAGAACCGGTGTGTCAACGTGATTGTGCCATACTACTAGGTATGTCCCATTCCTGATTTTACTAGGTACGTGCTGTTGGACTTTACTATCAAGTCCTAACGACGTCAGACCCATGTAGTCAACACTGCAACTACATTTAAATTTATAAATTACATTATTATAGTGGTGAGGTAAAACGTCTTTGCGACAGGATACCATTAACGATTTCATAAACACATGTTCACTTGAAGCAAAATAGCATCTTTCCATCGTTGAGCAAATCTGGTTGGCAAACCTCTCACTAACTGATCCTAACCACCATAAACGAATATAAATCGGACATTTAGTCACCGTACTGATGGTTTTTTTTTGGGGGGGGGAGGGGACTCAATTATTTTTCTTTTGATGACTGCCCTAATCACATTGAGGGGGTGCCCATATTGCTTCAGTAATAATTTTCAATTCTTCATCCAAATTTTGTTTTAGAACAAATCATAGGGGGTCGATGCGTTAGGGTCGAAATTAAATTAATCTTTCGTTTGGTAGTGCAAAACGAATCCTAGCATGTATACGAGATCTTGTAAATATGGGTTTACGATTATATGTTCTGGGTTGAAAGTGGAATAGTTTTGTCCCTGATACATATGTCTTAAATAAGGCCAAAGCAACCAGTATTGCTACCATTGTTATTAAGAACCAGATGCGTTGGCTGGGTCATCTTGTCCAGCTTGATGACTATCGACTCCCAAAACAGTTGTTCTATGATGAGCTCCTTCTTGGCAAGAGACCCCCAGCACAAACCCAAAAAATGTTTTCGTGATAGCATCAAGGAGAGTCTGGTGATCTTTCATGTTCCTGTTGACAGTTTAGAGTCCCTAGCATATGATTACAAGCAGTGGATAGCACCGATATACAGAGGCGCAGAACACTTTGAAGCAGCCAAGATACACCGAGCAAAGCTCAAGAGAGCATGTAAGAAATGCCAAACCTTGCCACCCAATCATACAGATCTTTGGATCTGTGAGGTGTGTGATCGGGTTCTGTTGTCTAAGGTAGGTTTTGTTAATCACATGAAAGCGCACGATGATATAGGTTTCGTTGCTGTTAGTTTCATCCAAACCAATTGCCGTTTTTCAGTGTCATGTCTGCAAGTCGCTAGCAGGGCTGAAAAGTCATCTTCAGGCACAGACTTTCACTGACTGAAGGAGTGGCATTCATCTTGACAAGACGTCGCAATCATCATATATATATATATATATATACGAGCAAACAGTTAAAATATGTTAAAAAACACTTTGAAATGAGTTAAAAACATATTTAATCTGAAAAGGAAACGTTAGATAAATGGATAGCCCTTAATCCGCGGAGTTTCGAAGAAATACTCTCCTTCTCATCAGAGGGTAGGACTTAGCAAAATGCGGGATCGGATTTTGCATGCAGAAGTATTTGATGAAACAACAAGTAAGTCAAAGATCTTACTTGATAACAAAAAAAGTGAAGCAGAGGGAATATGGTGAAGAAAAAGGTGATTACATATTAATGGATAATCTGGTGAAAGGTAAATAATCCAGTGACGGTAAAATCCAAATATATAACTTCAACAAAGTTAATTGAAATTCCATTTATGTACACACACACACACACACACAGTAAGCAATGAGTTTTTTGACAAGGTTAATGTAAGAGTACTTAATACCAAAGTAGGGCAAGATATACTCTTTATTTATTTATATAGATTCCATGAACAAAGCTTCTTTCTTAGAACTGCACGCCTGTGGAATTATCTTCCGTTTTCCTGCTTTCCAGCTGACTACAATATGGTTGTCAAAAAGTCCAAAAGTTCTTGATGAGCCGTTCCACTTAAGTTAACAAATTTACCAAATTTCCATTACTAACGATTACTATATTGTCCAATTGACACTCTTAACCTTTATCCTCGAGTGGTCTCTAGGCCTTGATAAGTGATTATGCCTATGTAAAAAAAAATAATAAATAAATAAATAAAAATAAAAATAAAAAAAAAATAAGCACAAGAAAAAGACCCTTAAACTTAACACACAAGGTGGTCAAATGGTTGGTCGCTCTTGGACTTTTGCAAAATTAAGCTTTGTATACTGTCTGAACAGATACTACACTAATCCCACGCAAGGCCGAGAATGACTTTGCATTCAGTTTTTATACTGAAAAGCCAAAACAAAACACGGCGAGTGATAAAACAAAAAAAAAAATCGCGAAAATAGCATGTAAAAGTCGCCGAAATTAAAGATACACTCGAGCTTGTTTCGTAAATCATAGATATTATAATCTACGGAGCATATAAAAAGTTTTAAGAATGAGTGACCCCCACCAAGCGCCCCCGGTTGCCCGGGTGTTTGTAGGTGTGTGTGTGTGTTGGGGGGGGGGGGGGAGGTAGATCAAAACAACCTTGTTTAAAAAAAAAAAAAAAGTTGGTCGGGTGTTTGGAGGTGTAAAAGAAAAAAAAGAAATTTTAGTAGAAAGGTTGGCGTGAACCCCGAACCTTTGATGCGGAGGTGGAAAGGAAATGGAAGAAAAAATCCTGCGACCTAACCATCTTGACCACAGGAACAGATGAATTGATAAGTGTGTTAAGTTGACGTTTATAAAGCGAAATTAACAGGTGCGACAACGTTAAGTTGCGTGATGTTTGACCTAGTTTTGTGCTGGAAGCCAGTCTCTGTTTTCCCCGCTACGCGGCGATCAAAAAATATCTCGAAAATAGCTTGTAAAAGTCGGGTAAATTAAAGATAGCTGCAACCAGAGTTCCTTAGTCGTAGATATTATTATTTAGACAGCATATAAAAAGTTTTAAGAAGGAGTAAGCCAACCGAGAATCACGACGAAAAAAGCCTTTTATAGACACACAAAAAGTATACATACATTTTCGCTTTTATATATATATATATATATATATATAGATTACACATTCATGAGCATGTTTCGGTCAGCTAGTTACAAGTAACTAGGAGATCTCTTCAGGCGATATAGCTTATACAAAAGCTAAGTTTGTAATGGTTACATCAACCACTTACACAAAAAATTGTTTTAATTGGTCAAGAAGTCAGAAGTTTGAAACAATAAATGAATCGTCAAACTCTGAGGACCACGTTGAGCAATTTGTGTTGTTATGAGAGCCACATATGTTCTAATTTACTTATCTCCCCGTAAGGGCAAAGTTAGATATAAGGTAGCTTTTTCTCTTCTTTTTTTTGATTTGTGAAAAAAAAACCCAAAAAAACAGCTCACCAGAAAGGGATACTCTGAACGAAGACAAAAATAAAAAGGAAGGAAGAACAGAACAGCTGAAGTGTAGTATCAAAACAGATACTATATTTTGATCTGGAGTCAAAATTGAAGTCGTTCAATAAAATTATTAGAGAAACGTGCAACATACAGTTGTCATAGCACATACACCCACATAAATACCCTGGTATTGTTAGCAGCCATCTTCATGTTTTCGAAATTGAATTGGATAAATTATTTTTTTCCTTACCTCATCATTGTCCCCTTCTTTGACGAAGGAATAATTAATGGACTTCGGTCGGATAACCTCAACCAAATCAATGATGGCTTTGCCAGTTGAAAGACTCTGGTCACTAAAACTTGAGAATGAAGAAGTCTTCCCAGCTTCTTTGAGCTGAAAAAAAAAAAAAAAAAAAAAAAAAAAAAAAAAAAATTTTTTTAAATATATTAGTTATCTCCCTTATACCATCCAAAAGTAAAGAAATAATAAAAACTATATACATAGTGATTGATGTAGCGTTTTTTAAATAAATAAATAAATAAATGTAAAAAATATTAGTTTGAAGGTATATTTACTTTTCCTATGTACGATATTTGAAGATGGCTTTAATGTCTTCAAATGTTTTTTTTTTTTTTTTAAAACAGCCTATTCTATTAAATTTTATTGTTTAAATAGTTTGACTTTGCTTTTTTTTTTTTTTTTTGGCAAATAAAAGGTTGAAAAGAAATGTTTCACTCAGTAATGAGCTTTAGAAGATTATCGGGGAAAGAAATACGATTGGCAAACGATAAGCGTTTTATTATTTACTAGCGGGGGTGCCTGGCGTTTGTAGGTGTGTGAAAAAAAAAAAAAAAATGTGTTAGTAGGCCATGACGCGAAGGCGGAAAAGAAAGTGAAAGAAAAACTGAGCATTTATCAATGTGCGATGACACGAGCAAAAGTGTAAAGCATTCCAATTTAGCAATGTCAATCCAGGAGGAAAAGAAGGTGAAAAATAATTAAGAATCACGCAAGCACAGAAATGAACGCCTGGCTAGGAGCCAGTTAAACTTTCTGCTCTATTTGTTTCCACACAATGTTGGGGAAAACCAGCTGCCCCCCCCCCGCCAAAAGGGGGGAAGTCTGGCAGTGTCTTAATGAATAGCAATTGTCTGATATGAAGGGTTCCCTCCCCACACTGATCAAACAGCGGTCAGGAAGGCCAGGCTGTTGAATTTGCTTCGATCAGATCCACTTTATACTAAAAAGACAAACAAACACCAGGATTTTTAAAAAGTCAATCAAAATAAATATGGAG
Source organism: Euprymna scolopes (assembly GCF_053919585.1). Classification (NCBI taxonomy): domain Eukaryota; kingdom Metazoa; phylum Mollusca; class Cephalopoda; order Sepiida; family Sepiolidae; genus Euprymna; species Euprymna scolopes. The sequence continues at coordinate 77,458,975 of NC_136513.1, read as the reverse complement.
ACGACGTCTGTTTTGGAATCATAGATATTTTAATCTAGGAAGCATAAGGAAATTTCTCGAAAATAGTAACCGACGTGAGACCCCCCCCCATCAAAAAAAGCCTTTTGCGGACATACACAAACACGCACGCCCATTTTGCCTTTTATATTATAGATAGTCGCCATTTAGAAAAATTACTCACAACATGAAACCTTGCCTCCCCATGTTAAGAAAGGGATTCTAAATAATAAGATTATTTAAGCATGGTACTTTCTCTGCATAAGTACAGCCTTTTTTTTTTTTTTTTTTACCCAGTACATCTAATTGGAGCAGTATTTCTGTTTTAATTGCATTTCATCAAGTTAAATGCAGATAAAAAAAAAACTATTTACAACTATTCACAAGATTACATTTGAGTAATATTTTTTTTTTTTTAGAATTCTAAAAGCAATATAAAAAAAATGTCAAATATTTTGGTGCTTCTATATTATAATAAAAAATATTGAATTTCAAGTGAAACAAATGGTACCTACGGAATTTTCATGTCACAGATAGTAGCATATCCAAAAATTATGGAAAACGGTAAAGTAGAAAAATAATTATTCATGAAAAACTGTTCCGATAAGGTTATATGATGAGTCTGACATATTGGTCATATGACGCAAACAAAAGGGGAAGTAACTCAGTTGAAAGCAAACAGAAAACAAAAATTAACATAATCTGAATTTTTAAAAATAACTGAATAAAAAAAAAAAAAAAATTATAAAAACTGAGAAAGTTTGGGAGAAATTGAAAAATTAATTATCTCCCCTGTTAACTCTTCAATTCAAATCGGTAGATTTTGAAACTAAATTGCTAGATTTTACAAATGTCTTTTCATGAATAATTATATTTCTACCTTATCGTTTTTCATAATTTTTGGATATGTTACTATTTATGAAATGATAATTACGTAGATGTCATTTGCAAGTAAATATTTTTTTAATGCATTTGAGAAAATTGGAAGATAACTTGAAACAAATAAACCATTTTTTAGAATGAACACAGGTGTCATTATTATTGGTGGTTACTTTTTATTTTATTTATTTAATCTATTATATATATATATATATATATATATATATATATATATATATATACACACACACATCTATGTTTACTTTTATGAGATGCGGACATGTATCTAAATATATATATATATATATATATATATATATATATATATGAGAGATGTTTTTGTTTTGCGATACGTTTTTTGAATGAATTCAATTATTTACGAAAGTGTATTTTTTTTTACCTAAATGTGAGTTGGGAATAATTTTCCCTTTAACCAATTTGGTACCCCCATATAGGGGCATATATATTGTTTTTAAAATATAATTATCCATTATTACTGAGTGAAACATATCTTTTCAATCTTTATTTAGAAAAAAAAAAAAAGAGCAAAGTTAAATTATTTAAACAATAAAAGTTTAATAGAACAATATACTCTTTTTTAACGAAGGCTGTTTATAAAAAAAAAAAAAAAAGAAACAATTTGAAGAAATTAAAGCCATACTTTCAAATATCGTAAAGAGCCTTAACTCTTACCGCTCATCCATCCCGCACGACTATTTGGATATATCGCGATTTACTTAGATGTTGTTTGTTTTTGCGATATGTTATTTTGAATGAATTCAATATATATATATATATATATATATATATATATATGAGAGAATATTTAAAACGTGATCGGGGTAAAGTATATAAATGGCATGAGTGCTCTCCCTTAGATTATCAGAGACAGAAACTAGTAAATGTATTAATCGAATAATAAATGCTGTATGTGTTTATATTTATATTATACTAGCGAGGGGGGGGGTACCAGGCGTTGCCTGGGTATTTGGAGGTGTGTGTGTGTTGGGAGGGGAGAGGTTATATCAAAACAACCCTGTTTAAAAAAAAAATGTTAGCTAGATGTTTGGAGGTATAAAAGAAAAAAATTTTAGTAGGAAGATAGGCTCGAACCCGAAACCTTAACACGAAGGTGGAAACGTAAGGGAAAAAAACCCAGACACCTAACCATCTCAGCCATGAGGGAAGAGGAAGCTGTCTTAATTTAACGTTTATAAACTGAAATTGACAGGTGCGAGAAAGTTAAGTCACATGATGTTTAATCTAGTTTTGCGCTGCAACCCAGTTTCTGTTCCCCCCACCCCACCCCATCATTCGCTTTTTATACTGAAAAGCGTAACGGAGACACAAATAGCGCGTAAAAGTCGGGCAAATTAAAAATAGCCGCGACCCCCGTTCTTAAGTTGCAGATATTATGATTTAGATAGCATATAAAACGTTTTAAGGAGTGAGCCGACTGAGAATGCCGTCGAAAAAAGCCTTTTGCGGACATACACAGAAATGCATACACACACACACACATTTTTGCTTTTATATATATATATATATATATATATAGATTTTATTTTGTATATTATTTATTATTCTAGCTATTATACGTAAATTGAGATCGCAAGAGATTATAATATTAAAAGTTTCTCACTATCTTATTTCATTTCACTTTATTCAAAGCCCTCAAAAAAAAAAAAAAAAAAAAAAAAAAAAAAAAAAAAAAAAAAAAAAAAAAAAAATCAAGAGGGCCCTTCCTGAGGTTTACTTGATCTTTACAAGTTGCATAGATATTCAAATATTCCATTACAATTCTCGGTACTTCTACACTATTGGGACGAGATTTCGGAAATCGTAAAACTGAATTTCACACGAAAACAATGGTATCTATGTATTCCTCATATTTTTAAGATGATTATATCGAAAAAAAACTACGAAAATCGATAAGGTAGAAAATTATTTATTAAAAGAAAATAAAAAAATAGAATTTAAAGAAAACGATCGTAAAACACAGGAGAGTTGCAAAAGGGAGGTAATTTTCCGTTTTGATTTAAAAAAGATGTCAGAAATTTTTTATTTACTAACACGATTAAAGTTGTTTTCTTTTAATAATGCAGTCATATTCAGGCAATTTCAACTGAATAATTTGGAAGCTACCATTTTAACTTATTAGAATTGAAAAAAATCAGTTGAAACCATTGTTTTTTTTTTATCTGAAAACTTCATTTATCGACTACAAAACTACAAAATCTCACCCCAATAACGTAAAAGCGCCCAATTCTCTTTTATCTCTCAAACGTTGAGTTAGTAAATGAGATAAGAATATTTATTTCCCACTCACTTATTGAACAGTTAACTACTTCTTTTCGTCTCTTGATTTAACTGGATTCTAGGACAAAAATTCATCTTGACATAACGAGACGTGTGAACGTATAATTGATTTGTGAATAGAACGGAGATAGTATGGCCACATCGTTAAGGGATGACATTACAGGTACGGGTCAAGAAGAGTGCCACCATAGTGCAAGTTAGAGGGGTGAGAGAAAGGAGATGGAAGAGAAGTTAAGATGATGCAAGGCAATTGTTAAAAGGTGAAGTAACGACGCACAGAGCGAACGCTAAATTTGTAACCACAGTACAGCAAAGTCATAGAACGTGAAAAAGAGACATTTATTCTCAAAATTATCAAAGACATTTCTATCCCGGATTTTATTATTAACCATAAAAATCAACATTTACTGATTTATATCTGAAGAATTTTGAAAAACAAAAATACAAAGATTTATAACAATTTTGTTTGTTTTTGTTCATATGTTACGTAAGTTCAATACCTTGGCATTGTTAAATGTCATCTTAGTACTCATGCACTTATTGATCTGTGCTGAAATAATAACATTATTTAAAAAGCCATTCTTAACATGGGGAGGTGAGGGTGTTTTGTACCTATTCTGTACTTTAACCTTACAACTGAATAAAAGACATATCATAAAACTTTAATTAAACTTGGAAATACGATTTAAAAAATAGCGCGGATCAGTAAGTGCATTAGCACCGTCATCTTTTACACTTCTATGTGTATGTATGTGTGTGTGTGTGCGTGCATGAGTACGTGTGAGTGTCTGAGTACATGTGTGTGTGTTTGTGTTGTGCGAGTATGTGTGTACGTGCATATATGTATATGTATGTGTCATACATAAGTCATTAAAAACTAGAAATTTTCGTACTTTCATGTTAGCCCATTCTACGATGTCTTTGTCGCTGATGTCTTTTGCCCCAGCGTCTGATGTGGTGGTCAATTTACGAAGGATAGAAAGTGTGTAGGCTCGCATCAATTGCCAAACAATGGCTGAAAAAGAGAAAGATGACAATATAATAAATCTTATCAAGCGATGAAAAAGTTTTTAAAAAAAAAAGAAAAAGAAAAAAGAAAAGAAAAAAACTAAAAAAAAAAGAAAAAAAAAGAAAAAAGAAGAGAAAAAAAAAGAAAAAGAAAAAAAGAAATTTAGGAAAAAGAAAAAATTTAGGAAAAAGAAAAAAAGACATACCATTTTTTTATGATGTTTGAAATTTTCTTATTTTGATTTCAATAATTTAATTTGCTATTTTTTTTCTGCAATAATTTATTTTTAGACTTTCATAAACAATTTTATTTTTAAAATAAAAACAAATAACATTTTTATAATTTCATAAACATATTTTTTATAAAATTTCAAATAAAATAAAAACTTAATTTTGACTAACCGTGTTATTTTTTATCTGTATAATTTTGTTAATTTTTATTGTATATTTTTTAATAATGTGACAACGACGACAAAATACCACATTCAATAAAAGTCTGATTTTGACAAAATAAAAATTTAGAATATTTTAACCATCAGTTTCACATTTCATTTTTATTCCTGAAATTAAATTTCAATTTTTGTATATGCATCAAGCAAAACAAAACATTCTGCCAGAAGAAAATCGCATGAGCCATTGTTTCTGATTTTATTTTTCCAAGACACACACACTAAAATTTATTGGGTCAAAAAGCAGAACGGTTGAGAAATGGCTGACATAGTTGAAAGCATTTCTTTTTTTCATCACAAATATGAATTTTTGACCAATCAGGGCTCGATTTAAAAAAAACAAACTTATTTTTTGCAAAACTCTGGGAGCCGCTAAAGAAATATAAAAAGCAAGAACTTCTCTCGTCAGAGAGGAACATCAGACGCCAGCAGAAAGAAAAGTCGCAAGTCGAATGCTTGCTGAGTGAATTCAATAGCTAAAATGACAGCTTTTCTCGCACGTCAAAGAACATTGCTTGACTCTTTCTCTCACTTCGCCACAATATTCTTTCTTTCTTTCACCTTATTCCTCCCTTCATACAGACTGTCACCTTTGCACACACTAAAAAAGTAATTTTTCTTTTAATGAAAATAAGCAAAAGTTTATTTTACATTATTTGGTAGTGTATTTTTTATTTATGCAAATCCTCAACAGACCGCAATGAATCAGAAACACAAAAAAAAAAAAAAAAAAAAAAAAAAAAGAAAACACACACTTCTTCATATTCACTCAAATATGGATGTTAAAAAAAAAAAAAAAAAAAAAAAAAAAAGAAAAAAGTAGCAAGAAACCAGGATCATATACTTCCTATTTACAATGCTTCCCCACGGGACAGAGTTAGACACCAGGGTCGTTTTTAATGTGGAGAAAAGGAACAAAAATAAAAATTGTCTCAGTCGTGAAGGATTTCTCCTCCACTGACAGAACAAAAAATTGAAGTGCAGCATCTGAAGAACAGATACTACACTTTGATCTTGTTTGAGCCTGCCTGCCTACTACCAATTTTTTTTTTTTTTGCTCCACACACACCTTCAAACAACCTGGCAACGCCGGGCACCCAGGCTAGTTAGAATACAAAAGTAAACTGTTTAAAAACATGTGAGCATTGTCTGAAAATAGCAGTTTTAATCATACCCAAAGCAGGCGATAGGATTAGTTGGCCAAAAATTTGTGGTGAGACAATAACAACTCTAAAGATGAGAATAACAGTCCGTAATAAAATGCACGAACTAGGAAGCCTTATCTCAAATATATTTTTGGGTACTTCTAGATTTATATTACCGTGCTAGAATAATAACATTATTTAGAAACCCATTCTTAACATGGGGGAGGGGAGAATATTTTGTAACTATTCTAACAATTTAATAAACAAAAATATAAAAATTGAATTTAACTTGAAAATACTATTAAAAAAATAGTGCGGTAACATAAATGCACAAGCACCTTTTTTGTTAAAACACCTTTTGCTCAAGTCAACATTGTAGATTATTCTGATTATCGGCCCGTTTGCATTGAATGTGGAGCCGCTTTTCGTCATTGGCCATGTCTCACTCCTGTCAACACTGATCCAATCGTGCGGCCGTAGCCAAGACTGAACTCATTATACAAGTTTGTGATGTAATTCAAATCTTGTCAGTAGCCGAATACTTGATGCGCCGCCAGGGATACGAGGGGTATTTTTTATTGTGACACCATCACTAGATGGGGTGCCTACCACGGTTTAAGAGAGTTCCATCTATCCTAGAGAGAAGGATAGACTGCACCAGTTTCTCAACCTTGTATTTTACCTCATGGTACATATAGTGCCCCGCCTTTCCAAATGGCCATCCATCTGGTACTGGCCAGGCTCAACGATGCTTAACTTCGGTGATCTGTCGAGAACCGGTGTCAACGTGATTGTGCCATATAATGGGGCAACACTTATACTGTACAACTTACGACAGGTTTTTTTTTTTTATTTATTTTACTTAATTTTTACGAGATCAAGGGAGCTAACTCCACACAAAGCTAACACTTGATTTCATTTTCAGAGACTATGTTATCTTGAAATCATTCTTGAGGTTTCAGTTATAATTGCTAGCATGTATCTCCAAACTAATTATAACCTGAAACTTCTTAAGCCTAACAGAGCAAAATCATGATATTGGAATAAGGTTTGTTGGTTGTTTTTGTTTTACGGCATATCAACCCTTTTCGGGTTATTTAATGCTGAATCCAAAGATTTTTAAGAAAAATTTTTTTAAATAGAATATATTTGTTGTTTTCACGTCGGTTTCTATTTAACCCATAGTTGGGACCCTAACAGGTACTACCACTCCGGGTCAGAGTGGACCTGGGAGCAATGGTAATTAAAGAGTGGCTCCATACTCCCCAAAGACCACAAGCTGGGGCCTCACCACTGGATATAGTTTAAGGTCACATCCAGGACCCCCATTGAAGGACTTTTACCCTCTGCAGGGGGGCAGTCGGCATATTCTAATGACCCACCGACAGGGCCTTGGAATAAGGATTCTAGACAAAAAACACATCCAGCAAACACACTTGGTTTTGTGCTTAATATCCTGGAAAAAAAGTAAATATAACTTAGTTAAAAGTTTTGTATCATTAAGTCTTAATTTTAAGGCAGACATAAACGTAGTGCAACATTAATTTCTTTATTGCGGACTAGTATCTTTTAGTCGTTTCACAATGTTTCGGCCAACTATTCCTCTGGCCTTCGTCAGGTGGTTACTGCGAGGGGATAGAAACTCTGAATCTCCTAACTGCACCCTCAGCAATTACTGCCTTCCATAGTTGTTGTCAGCTCACCACGTTTTGGCCAACTAATCCTCTGGCCTGTTTTGAGTAGGATTGAAACCGCTATCTTCAGATAATGCTCACCTGGAACTGTAGAGATTCAACGTCTCTATCCACTGACAAAGGCCGGAGGAATAGTTGGCTGAAACGTCATGAAACAACTAAAAGATGAGGATAAGAGTCCGCAATAAATAAATGAATAAATAATACAAATTACTCATCTCAATAATGAATTCCAATTAATTAAAATAATGTTTCGGGAATTAATTTTACCTATTCTGAGATGCATAGTTTTCTAGTATATTGTTATGGAGTAAGCTAGTCGTGAATAAATAAACTTACGCAGAGACAGTGCACTGGTTTAATTCTACCTCACCTTCTGACCTTGTGTCACATCTTCCTACTGTGTGAAGGAAGTAAATATTGTGATTTGTGGCAGTTATAGCCTCAGAATAATGATGTGCACTTTGGAACATTTTTGCCAACTATACACTGTGTTGGTCTTGATTATTATAGCAAGGTTATAACACTTACCTAAGGTGAGAACTTTGTTTTGTCCAATGTCGTGGCCAGCAATACCAACAACTGAGAATTTCATCTGTTTCCCAAGATCCACAACGTAATTGCAATTTGCTGAGAGAGAAACAAAAAAAAAAAAAAAAGGAAACAAAATTAACTGAAAATTCTCATAAATTTTTTTTTTTTTTTTATACAAAATGGAAAATCCTTACAGTTAAACCACTTTTGCACTACTAAAAAAAAAAAAAAAAAATTCTTACAAAACAGCTGTACAAAGGGCAAATGACATTGACAGTTCAAAATAACTTAAAAGGAAAGAAGGAAAAAAAAAAAAAAAATTTTTTCACTATTAAAAATACCAATACAAACAATTATTTAAAGTCAGCTAACATACTTCTTAACTTCTGGCGTAGCACTACTGGAAGTGGTGACGAGGCAAATTCTTCACTTTTGTTTTTCAGTATTTCTATTGTAAAGCGATTTATTGAAATAAAATATAAGAAAAGGACATTATTAAAAAATATACATTAAAAATTAACAGATAAAAATAATAATTAGCCTCTAATTTGCACTTTTTATAAGAAAATTAAAAAAATTAAGTATTTTTTTTAGAAATTTTATAAGTATGTTTATAAAATTATAAAGATAAGTTGTTTTTTTTTTTTTACTTTTAAAAATAAAAAGACAAATTGTGTTATTTCCATCTGCATAATTTTGTTAATTTTTATTGTATACTTTTCAATAATGTCCTTTTCTTATGTTTCAATCAATTACTTCACAATAGAAATATGAAGAAATTTGCTTTGTCACAACTTCCGATAGCATCCATGCCAGGAGTTAGGAAGTACGTTAGCTGACTATAACCAAACTTTCTTTTTTTTTTTAATACAATCTTTATAGAAATATTAATTTAATTTTTGTTTCACAAAAATTAAATTAATATTTTTTTGTACTACAAAAAAAAAGGAAAAAAAAAAATTTGGTGTTTATTTTAAAACTAAATTGCAGAAAAATCTATGTATATAACTGTCATAGAACAAAGATATCATATTCCAAAAATCAAGTAATCATCTTTTACAATTTTTCGTGATTTTAATAGGAAATTGTATCCATTATAATGCTGATTTTGATCTTCAGAGTTAGAATCGAGTTGTCTACCCCTTATTTATAAAATGGCAGATCAAAACAATGTCTCGCTTAGTCATAAAATATATATTTCATCAATTTATGTGATTTTTGGAATATGGCATTTGCGTTCGATGACAGGCACAGACGTTTTTTTTTTAAAGATTTTTTTTTTGTATTTTGACTTTGAATTCTAAATAAGTACCAAACTTTCTTAGAAAAAATTGTAAAAAGAGGCAAATGCTATTAACAAATCAAAATGATAATTTAAAATAAAAAAAGTGAAATATAAATTTTGGGTGTTTATACGATAGAATTTGAACAAGACGTAACTAACTGGCCATTCGGCTTTGCTTGGAACATGATGTCAGCACCGAGCATTGCTGATTATCAAAAGGTAACAATCATATTTAAGGATAATACAGAGGGAAACATTTAAGTATTATAAAATCACCAGAAAAAAAAATACATCTGTATATATATATATATATATATATATATAAAAGCAAATAGTTAATAAAACATGTTAAAAAAACACTTTGAAAAAGAGTTAAAAACATATTTAATCTGAAAAGGAAACACTTAAGTGGATAGTCCTTAATCTGCGGAGTTTCGAAGAAATACTTTTCTTCTCATCAGAGGGTAGGAATTAGCAAAATGCGGGATCAGATTTTGCATACAAAAGTATTTGATGAAACAACAAGTAAGTTAAAGATCTTACTTGATAACAAAAAGTGAAGCAGAGGGAATATGATGAAGAAAAAGGTGATTTCACGTGAATGGATAGTCTGGTGAAATTTAATTGTAATTTTATTTCATATATATATATATATATATTGGAAACAATGCGGAGATAAGCAGAGAGCACATACAGCAACTGGTATTTCAAAATAGTCATCTATTTAAGCACTGATTGGGCTCAATAATGCTTGATGTAGAGTAGAGGGCCCATGAATCAACATATGTGTATGCATTTTTTATGCGTGGCAATTACAGAAAAAAAAAAAAAAAAAATACATTTTACTAGTTTGAGAGAAAGAGTTTCCTTCATCAAGAGATGAAACAACAAAAAGCAAAACAAAACAAAAAAAAACAGAAATGAAAAAGGGAGAAAGAAAAAACAAAACAAAACAAAAGCAAGCAAAAAACAAATAAATTTAAAAAATAAAACAAAAACAAAACAAAAGAAAAAAGGAAAATAACCCCCCACCAAAAAAAAAACCCAAAACAGAACAGAAAGAAAAAAAAAAAAAATAGAACCCACCAAAAAAAAATTCTACTTACAAAGTTTCTCGAAGTTGCACTTCATTTTTTGGAATTGTTTGATAACTTTACTCCAATTGACGATTCCCGCGCGAACAATGTCAAACAACTGAATAAGAATAAGTCCATCTGTCAAATCGCTGTACATGTTGTAGACAAACGGATTTACTCCCACACTGTTCATCCAGTTACGATAAGCTGGAAATAAATGAACGGAAAAAGATTGTAAAGGAAGCAGAATGAATTTGCACTGAAAAGCTATCATCATCATGGTTATCATTATTATCATCATCATGGTTATTATTGTCATCATCATCATGGTTATTATTGTCATCATCATCATCATGCCAATCATTATTATTCCTATTTATGATGTCTCCCCATGAGACAGAGTTTGACACCAGGGTCGTTTTTTAATGTGGAGAAAAGGAACAAAAATAAAAATTGTCTCAGTCGTGAAGGATTTCTCCTCCACTGACAGAGAACAAGAAATTAAGTGCAGCATCTGAAGAACAGATACTACACTATCATTATTACAACTATCATGATCATTATTATCATTCTCATTATTTTTAATGGAAACAATTTGTACTGAAAAGCTATTATCCTTGCAATTATAATCATCATCATTATTATTACGGCTATCGTGCTCTATCTTCACAAATTGGGTCCTATCTATCATTATCACTCTCATTATTATTTTTAGTCTTTTGATCTCAAACTGGAGACGTTTTGCAAATGACTTCCAACTTTTCCTGTCATTTCACAAGCACTGTCTACTAGGATCATATTATCATCTACTGATCCCCTTCAAGCAGTCCACCACATGGACTCCAGCCATTCCTATTAATGCAAGACATGTTTTGGAAGGTTTCCGATTACTGATGGTGGATGATGTCATATCAGCAGAGACATCATTGTACGGCATTTTAATGGAAATGAAATTTGTACTGAAAAGCTATCATCATCATCATCATCTATTTGCTAACGTTATTGGATCTGGCACTATTAAAGTAGAAACGTATCAAAGCACGTATTCGAAATTTAGATCCCCCCAGTTTACAAACAAATTTTATCTGCCTTTGATGAAAGCACTTACTTTTTTCTTCCCTCGTTTCATCAATGATTTCGTATTCAACATCTGTGAGTGCCTTGTCAAGAGCCGGGTGAGTGTTGAAGAGATTGGCAACAAAGGCCAGATTCAGCTTGTAGTTCGGGTTGACCACATCATTGGGGGTCAAGAAACTGCGACAGCCAATCTTACTAGCTTGCTGTAACATTAACTCGGCCCGACTGGTAAGGTTGTTCACCTGGTGATATGAGAACAGAAAATATTAAGATGGTCTACTCAATTCTGCGAAAAAAAAAAAAAAAAAAAAAAAAAAAAAAAAATAGAAAAATTTGAACGATGTAAATATCCGTGATGGAAAAAAATATTGTACACCAAAATCACATAAATTGATAAATTAGTTTTATTTTGAAATACAAAAATTTTTAAGCGAATTTGAGTTTTTCCAATAGACTCTGCCACCCATGTTAAGAATGGCTTTCTAAAATCTAGATTTTTAAAATGGCATTGCAAGATCTTCACTATAATTCAGCAATAAGATTTGAATTTCTTATTTAAAAATAAAATAATTTTATAAATTTATATGAATTTTGGAATAAAATATTTTTCTCCCGTCGCAGTTACATACATCATACATATTTTTCTTTCATGGAGAGAATTCTGGACAAGCACCCTCAAAATATCTGATATAAATAAAAAAAATATATTGTATTAGTTTTTTAAGATTACAAATTACAATTTATACAATGCTTAGAGAAAAAAAAAAATCAATTACACACAAGTCAATCACAATCTTGATTAAAACATCTGAAAACCAGAAGATGTATTTAATTCTTATTCATAGTTTATGAAGTACATCTTACACATGTTTTGTTGAATAGCAAAAGCCCACCAAACAACTAAAGACAAAAATATATTCCTCAGAAAATAGTTGGAAAGTTTTGATTTTTTTCCCCTTTGGAATGGAAATGATTTTACATATATACTAGCGAGGGGTACCCGGTGTTGCCTGGGTGTTTGTAGGCGTGTGTGAAAAAAAAAAAAACAAAGCCTTTACGACGCGCAGTTGGAAAATAGTAAAGTTAAAAAAAACAAAAACAAAAAAAAAAAAAAAACAAAAAAAAAAAACAAAGCCTTTACGACGCGCAGTTGGAAAATAGTAAAGTTCAAAAAAAAAAACAAAAAAAAAAACAAAAAAAAAAAACAAAGCCTTTACGACGCGCAGTTGGAAAATAGTAAAGTTCAAAAAAAAAAAAAAAAAAAAAAAACAAAGCCTTTACGACGCGCAGTTGGAAAATAGTAAAGTTCAAAAAAAAAAAAAAAAAAAAAAAAAAGCCTTTACGACGCGCAGTTGGAAAATAGTAAAGTTAAAAAAAAAAAAAAAAAAAACAGGTGCGCGTTTTTGATTGACGTGACGGCAATAGGTATTCAGCAGTTAGCATTTTGTGCGGGACAGTTTTTAATGAGGTCAATAAATCGGTTTGTTTGTTTTTAAAATCCCGAGCTACTGTCTGATATGACGAAGTCGACATTGACCAAACGTTACTTAGCTCTCTAGAGACCACTGGCTCTGGGCCTGTGATTAGAGTCGAGTTTCGCTTTTTTTTATACCAAAAACCGAATGTAACGCGTGCCGATGCGGGAAATGCTAAATAATTAACGTTTGAAAGTCAATAAAATTAAATAGACAGGCGAGCTCCGTGGTTAAGTGTGAGATATTACAATTTATAGATGATATAAAAAGTTTTAAGTTGTGAACCGAGCGAGCGCTTCTCTGAAAGAAGCCTTTTGTGGAACTCGAGGAAAAGCGTACATACATACATACATACATTTTCGCTTTTATATATATATAGATATATATCATCCAATGAGACTTTTGCTGTATCACAGTTCTTTAGTGTGGCTAGACTAGCAACTGCCTCAAGCTAAGATTGAAATTCAACAGCCTCTCTGCTAAGTAGATTGGTGAAATTACAATGATCAACATTGTTCGAGCACAGTAAGTTGCATTTGTTTACAGGAAGAGCATTGCATTATATGATTGGTTGTTTTCTTATTTCACTCACTAATATGCTCAACCCAAGAAAAGGAATCAAATAATATAAATATTCTATGTTAGATCCTATTGTGATAAAGAGATTTGATTTTCATAATTTTATTTTATTATGCAATATTCTGATCTTTTTCTTGTTGAATAATCTCTGACTGTTTACTATGTATGCTCGACAATTTGGCATGCTCCTCAGTTCTTGCATCGATTGCCAGTAGTGTTTAGGTAGAACGCTAGCCTACGAAATCAAGAATGACTTTAACTGGATTATGATTTCCTCAGCATGAAACACTAGTGTTTGGGGGTATTTTTATATATGTTTATATAAAAATGTTTTTTTTCTTTTTCAAAATTGTCAATTAATTTGAAAAAGAATCTTTTTTTACCTAAACTGGTCAGAAAACAAAAATTTTGTTTGCATTATGAAAAAGAAATAAGTACAGGGTGTCTAAAAAGTCACTGAAGAGTTGAAAATCTTTGTCATTAATGATTATTTTTTTCTCTATTTCAGATATTTTACAGATGATATTTTGGAAATTAATTAATAACTATAGCATTGAACAACGTAGACAAGTTGCAAAATTGTTTTACCAAAATCAGGGGTCAATTGTTTTGACTCAAAGAGCTTCTCAACAGCATTTTCATGTAAAAGATAGCCCAAGTCACAACACAATTTGAAACATTGTGCAAATCCTGCAGGAATTAAAAGAAACATCAGGAATGAAATAATGGAGCTAAATCGCAATCCAAACATTCTGCAATCTGCCATGAATAATGTTTTGGAAAGAACACAAATATGCGAAATTGAAAATGGGTGACATTTAAAAGACATTTTTCATAAATAAAAATTGTTTGAATCTTGCATATTTTTTTAAAAAATTCTCAATGTCTTAGATTGTTAAAATTACAGAAAGATATCAAAAATAAAGAATCTATTTAAGTTCAAACCCTCCAGTGACTTTTTTTTTTTTAGACACCCTGTATATAAGATTGCCAAATATTTTATGTCAGCGTTCTTTGGGACATCACTATTATTGGAAGAATTTCATAAAGATAAAAGGGTTGGAAAATACTAAGATATATTTATATAGCAATGAGCGAGAAGAGAGATGAAACTAGGGAAGATGAGAGACTTACTTTCAAAGGGTCAAGTACGACTCCGGCTTCAGGTGGAGCAATTTGATGCAGCAAATATGTGTAAGCTTCAGAATCCTAGAAATAAAATAAATATTGCAAAACATTTTATACACATTGTCATGAGTGCATATCCCTTATAAAAATTATGACATTTTCTTTTTCTTTTATAAAAATGAATAAAATATTTACTTTATAATAACATACATATATTATTTTATTATGTATTATAATTATTGTTATTATATAAAGTTAAATAAAAAATATGTACATTTTATCTTTAATTAATCTATCTAGAATAATCTAGAAGAACTTTCAAGGAAACACGAAAGTGTTCTTTTTTTTCACCATAATACGAACAATCTAGAATAATCAGAAAAATCTGTACAAACGGTCACACCGCTCACAATCAAGTTAGTTTTGTAAACCTAAAAGTTAACAACTTGTTTAAACTCCGGTAATGTTTCTAGAATGTCATTCTAGCCAAAAAAAACTTCAAAAAGGTTAGCATGAACTAAGTAATTGAATTTCGGATAAATACAAAGATTTCTCTATAATTTCTCATTAACCAAAGTCTTATATTTTCAAACTCATCTAATTCATTTATAAGCATTTGATTTCGAAGTTAAGAAGAGTTGTTCCCCTTGCACCCTACGACGTTACAGGCTGAATATTAACGTTCGTTCAAGTAATTTATTTGACTACTAGACTACCCGTGACCCGTTGGGTCAGTATGTTATATTAGCTATGAAATTAATGCATGAGCGTAAAACTTGTGACGTAAAGAAAATATTTTTTGTGACATAACAGAAACATTTCTATGAAAGTATATTAAAATGAAAAAATATCGATAGATTTATATGAGTCCTTCTGTTTATAATTGTTTATTTTTGAAAAAAAACAAAAACAAAAAAAAAAGAAAAAAACTTACAGCCAATGAATTAGAAGTGATTTGCCATACTTATAGGTAAATGTGCACTGAACAGATACCATAATACTTCAAGTTAAATTCAAATTTTGATATATCTTAATTAAAACACACACACAAAAAAAATAATTGGGACACTGAAAATGTACACAGTAAAACAATACTTTTATTGTCGTGTTGATTATTTTTAATGCAAATTAAAAAAACATTTTCGGGGTTATTTATGTTGGTAGTGTAGAGGAAAATGTATGACTTTTTTTAAGAAAAGTGTATTAAAAAAATGGAAAATAAATTTAAAAAAAAAAAAAAAAAAATGAAGGCGGTGAGTAAATCACCCTTGTAAAATGCTCTTATGGTTGTCAACGGGTTAAAGTAGATTTATTTGTAAGAAAATTGCGTTAAAATAACTTAAACGTAATATGGAAATGAACGATGTAAAAAAAAAAATGCAGAAAGTATTTACAATTGTTTATTTGGATAATTTAAACAAAAAAAAAACAGTTGGGATGCTGAAAATGTACACAGTAAAACAATAAAAAAGAATTAACAAATATCAAATATAATACTGTATTTAAAAAAATGATTTTTGGTAGTAAATTAAAGAAAAAAAAAATGGTTACTGTTAACTTTGTACTCATTTTTGCATTAAACAATAATCCCTGTTAATCCCTAAATATGCATTAAACAGATACCATAATATTTAGTTTGCTGTACCTTATCAGAACAAAGATCCATACAAAATTTCAGGCAGTCCAGTAGTTTTTGAGAAAAAGTGGAATGGATGGAATAATAATTGGGCACTAATAACTACAATGACATTAAACTATCTCCAAATTAATTCACTACATTTTGCCTGAAGCCAATCCATTTTCACTGGTTGGCAGTTGAGTCCTTAGCTTACTGTTACCATTCCTGGTTCCAGAGTTCAATACAAAAGGCGCAAGGAACAGCCATCAACTCTTTATCTGTCCTCACTGTTTCTATCAGTCTTCAGTCGGCTGCCTCTGTGCTCTGCATGATTGAGTCGATGAGATTGGCATTATTAACTCGTGAATGATTTCTTTTTCAAAGCATCAAAGAAAGTGACCAAACTAGCAAATTTTTTTTTTAAGAAGAGTCTTTGTGATGTTGGTGGTATTGCATCTCGCACGGATGGTGCGATTTGGAATTCGGTCGAAGAGATGGATGAGCCGAAGGTGTTAAGATCTTCTTACAACCGTACAGCAGTATTGTGCACACCATTTTCAACAGCGTCATGGTAGAGGAAGTCAAGCAGTTCAAGTATCTTTACAGCTACAGGACAAGATAAGAATTGCAATCCGTATTAATAATGCAGCCTTCTGCTGTCTCCAAAGTAGATTATGACCACCACAGGAAAGAAAACATGACTCTTAACACTAACAGGTTAAACAAAATGAAAGTCAAGTAACACAAAAACCCAAAACGAAACTTTTACCTTTACCAAAAAAAAAAAAAAAAAAAAAAAAAAAGATGCTGTTCATTAATTCCAACACTAATCTTGACTTGTGGCCCTAAAGTGGGCTTCTCATGTACATATCTAAAAGATTATAATTTTTCATGACTGAACGATATATTTAGCAAATTAATTCCGATTTCAATCACAAATTCTTTCGAACTGAAAACAAAACACATACTCGAGTTGAACTCCTGTCAAACAAAAAATCCATCCTTTTATACTGCCACCTTGGACTCTAGCACCTAAATTTGGATACTTGTATTAAGATAAGACCCTAAATTTAGTATCTCGTGTACAAATTGCATGGAATGCAAAAAAAAAAAAAAAAAAATATTTAAAAAATACAGTTTAGAAAAGTAGACAGACACTCGTTTCCCTTATTTTGTCCTTTAGTCCTCACGTCCCATGGACAAAGTTTCTGACAAAGAGGAAAGAATTGCTGTTTTCTGAGTCAAAATCTATCCATCTAACACTTATCATTGGGGAGTTTTTGACTGAAGTAGTATTTTCTATTAGCTCCTTACATCAAGTGGCTTCATGCCTTGTCTGGAGAGATTTCTATGAAAAGAAAACAAATAGAATAAAATTTACTTAAATCCTAAAAAAAATAATTTTTTTGCAAACTTTTCCATGGTGGCAATCTTGAGTTTGAACCTATTAAATGGACAAAAAGAAAAAAAAAAAAAAAAAAAAAAAAAAAAAAAGAATATGCTGAAAAAAAGTAATTAAAAAAATAAAAAACACAGGTAATAATCACCTTGATGTCTTCCGTAAAGTTGTTGATTTGTAGATTTGTACCAGCGTTACGAAGATGATAGTTGACCCACCGGATGAGGATTTGCTCTGGGGTCAATTTCTGCATGTCTTCTGGACTTTCTCCCTCTTCCAAGAGCACCAAAAGACCCGGGTTATGCTTCAAATCAATATCACTTAGCAAACCAATCTAGAGGAAGGAGAGAAAAAAAAAGTAAAAATGACAAAATTAGAACAAATACAAACTTATTTTTTTTAATTTTTATTGGAATCTTTTGATGAATCATTTGTGTATTGGAATCTTTTGATGAGTCATTTGTGTATTGGAATCTTTTGATGAGTCATTTGCGTATTGGAATCTTTTGATGAGTCATTTGTGTATTGGAATCTTTTGATGAGTCATTTGCGTATTGGAATCTTTTGATGAGTCATTTGCGTATTGGAATCTTTTGATGAGTCATTTGCGTATTGGAATCTTTTGATGAGTCATTTGCGTATTGGAATCTTTTGATGAGTCATTTGTGTATTGGAATCTTTTGATGAGTCATTTGTGTATTGGAATCTTTTGATGAGTCATTTGTGTATTGGAATCTTTTGATGAGTCATTTGTGTATTGGAATCTTTTGATGAGTCATTTGTGTATTGGAATCTTTTGATGAGTCATTTGTGTATTGGAATCTTTTGATGAGTCATTTGTGTATTGGAATCTTTTGATGAGTCATTTGCGTATTGGAATCTTTTGATGAGTCATTTGTGTATTGGAATCTTTTGTGTATTTATTTGCAGACTGTTCGCCTCATCTTGGATTTATAAGACCAAAAAAATCCAACCTTGATCGAAAATCAGGGTTCATGGCACAATAGATAGAGGTGTTGAGTCTCTATGGTTCCAGGTAAGCATTGTCTAAAAATAGCAGTTTTATATATAAAAGCGAAAATGTATGTATGTGTGTTCGCTTTTTCTGTGTGTCTACAAAAGGCTTCTTTCAGAGAAGCGGTCGGTCGGTTCACAACTTTTTAAAACTTTTTATATCCCATATAAATCGTAATATCTCACAGTTAACAACGAAGCTCGCCTGTCTATTTAATTTGTTCGATTTCAGGAAGATAAATATTCAACATTTGTCGCTCGCTGCATGTGGGTTAGTCTTTTTCCTATATAACATCTTGGGGGGGGAAAAAAAAAAAGCGTTCAGCAGTAAATACTATCCTGCAGTCAAACTTGACCTCATTAACTCATTAAAAGGGGCACCTGTTAAATCCAAGTAATTAAATAAATTCAAACATGTTTCCGTTAGCATCTCGCGGTGGGGCAATGGTTAACGTCGCACGTTTTTTTTTTTCCACACTTTAATTTACAACTTTGCCTCAACGGTTTGGGTTTGATCCTCATACTTACTTTTTTTTTTTTATCCCCCCCCCCCCCCGGAGTTTCCACACACACCTCCAAACACCCGGGCAACGCCGGGTACCCCTTGCTAGTCCTACCTAAAGCAGGCCAGAGGATTAGCTGACCAAAATGTGGTGAGACAACAACTATGGAAGGCAGTAATTATTGGGGATACAGTTAAGAGACTCAACACTCTTATCCTGTCATGGTTAATCACCTGAAGGTCAGAGGATAAATTAGGTGAAACAACAACAACAAAAAAGATGAGGATAACAGTCTGTAAATCTATATATCTACTAGCATTTCAGCCTGGCGTGGCCCGGGTGTTTGGAGGTGTATGTTGAGAAAAAAAAAAAGAAAAAGCGGTCAATTCTTTTAAACTTTGACCCCTATTATGTCCCCTTAACATTGTTTTGGACTCAAATCAAGTTATTAAGTTATATCCATGTCCAAGGAACCTATATCTAAAATTTCAAGTGTTTAGACCCACAATTGGCGGAGGAGTTTGGTAGAATTCTCAAAGGTCAAATCGTTGAACTTTGACCCCTTGCTCGGGTGTTTGGAGGTGTATGCTGTGCAAAAAAAGCAAAAAAACAAAACAAATGGTTAATTTTTTAAAACTTTGACCCCTATTATGACCCCTTAAAATTTATAGTTTCGGGCTCAAATCACTTTATTAAGTTAGATCCATGTTCAAGGAACCTATATCTAAAATTTCAAGTGTCTAGACCCAAAATTGTCAGAGGAGTTTGGTAGAGTTCTTAAAGGTCAAATCGTTGAAATTTGACCCCTTAACAGCCAAATTTCTGGCTGACACCCGTCACATCGATTTTCCCAAATCTCAGTACCCGGTATTTCAAATTTCGAGTCTATAGACTAAAAATTGACAGAGTTATTGCGTAGGGAAATGTACACAGACAGACAGACACGTTCACTTTTATAGATATATAGATAACAGTCTGTAAATCTATATATCTATAAAAGTGAAAATGTGTGTGTGTGTGTGTGTCTGTGTACATTTCCCTACGCAATAACTCTGTCAATTTTTAGTCTATAGACTCGAAATTTGAAATACGGGGTATTGATATTTGGGAAAATCTTTTTAATCGGGTTTCGGACAGAAATTTTGCTGTTAAGAGGTCAAAGTTCAACGATTTAACCTTTGAAAACTCTACCAAACTCCTCCGCCAATTTTGGGTCTAAACAATTGAAATTTTAGATATAGGTTACTTGGACATGGGTCTAACTTTATAATTTGATTTGAGCCCAAAACAGTAAATGTTAAAGGGTCAAAATTGATCCCTGTGGTCTAACAAATAAGTCAGCCAATTTTTGGTCTAAACATTTGAAATTTTACATAAAAGGTATTCAGACATAGGACAAGCTTTTTTTAATCTTTTTTTTTTTTGCTGAAAATTTGGCTTCCAAGGGGTCAAAGTTCCAAAGATTTGACCTTTGCAGTTTCTATTAAACCAATTTTTGGTATAAACATTTGAAATTTTACATAAAGGGTATTCAGACATACAACAAGCTTTTTAATCAGTTTTCGGGTGAAAATTTGGCTGCCAAGAGGTCAAAGTTAAAAGAGTTGACCTTTGCGAACTTTACTATACTCCTCCGCCAATTTTGGGTCTAAACACTTGAAATTTTAGATGTAGGTTACTTGGATATGGGTCAGACATTTTAATTTGATTTGAGCCCAAAACGATAAACGTTAAGGGGTCAAAATTAGGGTCAAAGTAAAAGAAAATTTTACCTCTGCAGTCTCTAGCAACTTTTCTCTATGGTAGTTAATGAATCCTACTATATAGAAAGGCATTACCGTACATATGTACAATTTGTAATATATACATATGCATATACAGTTATTAACAGTACATAGGGTCTGTGCAAAGCCGGGTGGATCTGCTAGTAAATAAATAAAAATACAAATTTTTACAAACAAAACAATGTCGCAATAGAGAAAGCTCAGGAATAGGAGTAGCCAATGTTCAAAAAAAAGTTAAATTCAAGAGAAATTTCCAAACTGGAGGAAGGGACATGATTCCCTGTGCATGGGGAGAGTGTAGTATAAAAATTAAATACAACTTGGATGATGCATTAATGATAAGTATTAAAAACATATCTAAAATAATTTGATAAGTTGAAAAATGTCTTCTTAGTCAAATATCAAATAGTAAAATTTGATTTTCTTAGTAAAAAAGAAACAAACTCAATTTACATGAATTTTGGAATATGATATCTTTGTTCATGACATCATAAAGATTTGCTTGTATTTTTATAAACAAAATAATTTTGGGGGGGATTTGTACAATGATGTACAAACCTGCCTTATTCAAAATTATTATTATTTTTTTTATTTATTTTTTTTTTTACAAAGATGTCACCACTTATGAAGGCCTGGAGGCCACTCAAGGATAAGGGTTAATGAGTGTAAGGCAGTCAATGGTACAATATTGTAGTAATCGTTAGAAGTGGAAATTTGGTAAGTTGGATTACTTAAAGGGAACAGCTCATCAAGAACTTGTTTGCATTGGACTTGAAGACGACCATATTGTAGTCAGCTGGAAAGCAGGCAAACGGAAGAGGCGTGTAGTTCTAAAAAAATAAGCTTTGTTCATGGAATCCACGTTTAGGTTTAGGCACAGATAAAGAGTGAGGGAAATTATTGATAGTGTTTTCGTGAAAGTTTGGCAAGGAGTGACTAGATTGGAGGTCAGGCAAGCATTTGCCACAAAAATTCTGAAGAGCTATTTTAAGGAGGAGATAATCAGTGATGAATTTGATGTCCAATGCCACTATGTATTAATAACTTTCTAAAATCTTGCAAAATTTTGAATTCTTTGGAATTATCTCCCTTGTCGTTCAAACAATTTGCAAAATGGCGCAGAGATATCAATTGTTATTTAGCCATAAAATTTGATTTTCTTTTTTTCTGATCAATTTACATGATTTTTGAAATATATTTTCTCCTCATCACAAATACACCATAAAGATTTTTTTCTTTATTATTCTTTGTTTTTTTTTTTGGGGGGGGGTCACAAAAAAGAAAACTATCAAATCACAACTGACCCTGATGACTTGCCAGAGCAACCCAAGAACCAAATGCGGAGTTCCTTCCTTGATGTCCCCAGCTCCAATGTTGACAATGTTGCAACCAATGGATCGAGCAGAGTTGAGGGCCAACACAAGGTTTTCTTGTTTGCAAAACGGGTTTGGGTTGTTCTTGTTGATTCCTCTCTCGTCAATCGTTTCAGGACATGTGATGTTTATTAATTTGCTGGAAAGAGAAAAACAAACTCGTACATGCATTCGGACAAAGAAAAGATTTGAAAACTTCAATTGATGAAGGAGAAACATTTAATTGCCCGGGAATACTGAAAAGCACAAGCGTTTTAAGAGTCTTTGAAACACGAGGACAACATAATTTCATTTAATAAGTATTGTGCGCTGTTTGGATTACTCAGATTACTGTTCGCATAATGTTCCAGTTGTTGCAACCTCCGACCTTCTTCGGGTGTATCTTGTTGAAGTCTGGAATCTATCTGTCGAACTCTGGGATCTGAACAGAATTTTGAACAGCGAGCCTTTATTTAATCTACCGTTCCGTGGCACAAATGAATGAGGTACTAAGTAAAATTCAGATCTGAGGACATTGTTTCAGAGGTTGAAGGTTCAATCTCCAGTCCAACTGATACAGTGCAACCCGGACATGAGAGACCCGATTATAAGAGATTTTTTTCTGGTCCTAAATTAGAGTCTGTGTTAATGTACAGAGTAACTTTGATATAAGGGCTGCAGGGACAGGCGAAGAAGTCTCTTATATCCGGGTTACGCTGTATTAATACAATTGTAAATTAAGACTTCCACCCGGTCATGGCTAATGGAATGAGAGCATGCTACCCCTACGGATTAAAGTAAAGCGTCGCTTTGAAATGTCATACCAATTTCTAAGCTTGAAGGAAAGATTCCACAAGTTCCATAAGATACACTTGAAAAAAGTTGGAGGTTACACTTGTCAAAATGTTGTGCAAATATCATCCAAGGTAAGAACAGTAGTCTAAGTAACCAAAATTACCAATCCTCATCTCAAAAATTCAGAAACAACTATTTTATGATAAAACAATTATTCTCAAGATTTGTCCATTTTTTAGCATTTTACAAATCATGAAATTAGTTAAATAGAAAAAGTCTACTTTGTCATGGCTTCTGGTTTTTAAATTGGAAATTGACAAGGTGTTTATTAAAAAGCAAATATTTTAGGTAGGATTTTAATTAACAAAAAAACAAAAAAACACTGGTTTTTATAATTGAATTTTTTTAAATTAAAAATAGACAAATTAAACTTTTTGTTGAAAAAGTCTACTTAGATGACTTATTGTGTTTTTATGACAGATCTTGACAGACTTAGGATTAGTGATAAGAAAATTTGGTCAATCCCCTAAATGAAATGTTTATAAACAAGTGAAATTAAAAATTCTGTCAAAATCTAAATGAGGGCCAGAAGTCATCATTAAGTACATTTTTTTTTATTTATCTAACACACACACATCCTTCACACACACACACACTTCTGCCACATTTGCTATTCTTTTGGCACTTGATAGCAAAGAAAAGAAAAAATGGTTTCAATATAAAACGATTCCTAGTTATTGATTGTGACAACTAGGAATTGCTTTATATTAAAAGCAAAACTGAGGTGATTTTTGTAAAAAGAAAAAACTCAAATAGAAAAAGGATAGAAAAAAATTGTAGAGAAAAAAAAGAAAAAAGGGAACCGAGTCAACAACAAAGGGAACGCGGCAACAAAAAAGGGACAAACCGAGGCAACACCAAAAAAAAAAAAGAGAGAGAAACCGAGGCAACACCAAAAAAAAAAAAGAAAAAAGAGAAACCGAGGTAACACCAAAAAAAAAAAAGAGAAACCGAGGCAACACCAAAAAAAAAAAGAGAGAAACCGAGGCAACACCAAAAAAAAAAAAGAGAGAAACCGAGGCAACACCCAAAAAAAAAAAAGAGAGAAACCGAGGCAACACCAAAAAAAAAAAAAGAGAGAAACCGAGGCAACACCAAAAGAAAAAGAGAGAAACCGAGGCAACACCAAAAGAAAAAGAGAGAAACCGAGGCAACACCAAAAGAAAAAGAGAGAAACCGAGGCAACACCAAAAGAAAAAGAGAGAAACCGAGGCAACACCAAAAGAAAAAGAGAGAAACCGAGGCAACACCAAAAGAAAAAGAGAGAAACCGAGGCAACACCAAAAGAAAAAGAGAGAAACCGAGGCAACACCAAAAGAAAAAGAGAGAAACCGAGGCAACACCAAAAGAAAGAGAGAAACCGAGGCAACACCAAAAGAAAAAGAGAGAAACCGAGGCAACACCAAAAGAAAAAGAGAGAAACCGAGGCAACACCAAAAGAAAAAGAGAGAAACCGAGGCAACACCAAAAGAAAAAGAGAGAAACCGAGGCAACACCAAAAGAAAAAGAGAGAAACCGAGGCAACACCAAAAGAAAAAGAGAGAAACCGAGGCAACACCAAAAGAAAAAGAGAGAAACCGAGGCAACACCAAAAGAAAAAGAGAGAAACCGAGGCAACACCAAAAGAAAAAGAGAGAAACCGAGGCAACACCAAAAGAAAAAGAGAGAAACCGAGGCAACACCAAAAGAAAAAGAGAGAAACCGAGGCAACACCAAAAGAAAAAGAGAGAAACCGAGGCAACACCAAAAGAAAAAGAGAAACCAAGGCAACACCCAAAGAAAAAGAGAGAAACCGAGGCAACACCAAAAGAAAAAGAGAGAAACTGAGGCAACACCAAAAGAAAAAGAGAGAAACTGAGGCAACACCAAAAGAAAAAGAGAGAAACCGAGGCAACACCAAAAAAAAAAGGGGGGGGGGCAACCGAGGCAACACAAAAAGGGGGGGGGGGCTGAGGCAACATGAAAAAAAAAACACTGGTGAACCAAGGCAATAAAAAGGGGGGGGGGGCTGAGGCAACAAAAAAAAGGTGGGCCGAGGCAATAACAAAAAAGAAAAAAGGGGGAAGCGAGGCCAAAAAAATAAAATGATAGAAAAGGGAAACAAGGAAAAGAAAAGCGAAGCAGAAGTAAAAGGAAAATACGGTACTCTTGCATAATTTGACCCAAATTCTCGTGATTTCCCCGTCAAGCCCGGATCGGGTGAGACTGGCAAACATTGGGGTCAGCCGAGCATTGTTCAAATGTTGAAATGCTAATTCGACTTAAAAATTTGTTTTTTTATGTTTTTAGTAATTTTTTAATTTATGATTAGTTATTTTTAATGATTTATTTATTTTGAATATTTTTTTTTTTGTACTTCAATTTCTGGGAGTTTGATTAGCCAATGAAAAAGCGATATGTAAATGAAAGCAGACGACATTCAAATTGGAAGAAATCGACTGAACCCAGACTCGCCAAACAAAAAAAATGACAGGCAAGGAAATAAATCTGTGCATGCTAGAAAAACAAATGGAAACGCCGATGCAGATAATCTCATATTTTCCGGAAAAGAAATTGCTTTCCCAAAGAATGAGTTGCACCATTCACCACTTGTAAACTTTCTGAGAGAAATTTGTCAGGAGTATTTCCTGAGGAATCCCCGGCAGATAGGAAGCCCAGGGCACACTGTAGAAATTGATGAATCTCTATTCAACCGAAGAAAACATAACGTAGGGAGAATCCTTGAACCGCTCGAGGTCAAAATAGCGTAACCAGCAAGAATGCGGGACCAGCCGGGAGCTTCTGGGTACATATTTACTTGAATTTATGTGGAGACAAAAATTTGGAAACTATCCTTTTGTCTCCATCATAAATCACATTTCCGAAAGCTACCCGGTTGGGGGGGGGGGTTCCTTCCATTTCCTCTACCCCCATCACCTCCCTCTTTGCTGTCGATGATCAACAAGTTGACCGAAGTAAAAGATTCCTAAGCAAATATCCTTATCTAAAGAAAGTTCTTCCACCGGCAATTAAAAAAAAAAAAATTAAGAAAATAAAACTGACTGAACAAAAAATCTTGAAAATAAAATTAAAAAAAACAAGAAAAAAATATGGTTAAAGAAAAAACAAACAAAAAAAATGTACTTACACCTAACATTTATACGGGTAAACAACCTTTTCTTGAAGATAACAATATTTACATAACTTGCTGTTGATAAATATTTTGCAAAAAAAAAAAAAAAAAAAAAAAAAAAAAAAAAAGTAAAATAAAATCTAAAATAAATTAAATAAACATATTTGCTTTTTTTCAAGGTAGGTTTTTTTTATTGTTTTTTGATAATTTGCATTTGTATTTTTTTTTTTTTTCGGTTTGTTTTGCTTTTTTCCTTAGTCTGCGTCTGTTACGCCGCACGGCTGTCACCGATAATTGCCGGTCTCGCCTGATCCGGGCTTGACGGGAAATCATGAGAATTCGGGTCAAATTATGCAAGAGTACCAAAAATACTTTCATAATTCATAATAGATAAAATTTGTAAACATTTTCAACTAGATTTAAAAAAACCCAAAAAACAATACTGATAAAAAAAAACAAAAACAAAATAAAAAAAAACAGACAACCGATATGAAAAGGAAAAAAAACTTACCAAAGTAAAATTCCATCTGCCATTTTGTTATAGAGATCATTGCTCTCCGCATCCAAAGGAAGATAAGGTTTACATTCGGGATCATGAGCCAAATTTCTGCAATTAAAGATACAAAGCAAAAACAGTTGT
The DNA here is from genome assembly GCF_053919585.1 of Euprymna scolopes. NCBI lineage: Eukaryota > Metazoa > Mollusca > Cephalopoda > Sepiida > Sepiolidae > Euprymna > Euprymna scolopes. Next base: position 77,432,053 of record NC_136513.1, on the reverse strand, counting down.
TATAAATTAAAACTTATTAATTATTTTGGTAATATTAGATTTATACATCTAATATTACCAAAAAAAGAAAGCCCATCCCAGAGCAAGTGAAAATAATTCACCCGAAAAGAACAGTTTGGCACCATTTCCGTTTCTTCACAATTTACGCTAGTAAACCTTTTGATCAAAATCCATTACATGATTTTCATTCAAGAAAATATCTAAAATTAAAAGCTTAAGCTTAAGGGGTCTTAAGAAATTGAAATTCAGAGAATCTTATTCAAATTGTTTCTAATGACCATGGGTCAAGTTTAATTCCCATATTGTGTCCTTACATTTCATGAGTGATGGTTCTGACAAAGGGGAAAGAATTGCTGTTTTCTGGGTCAAACATTTATTGTTGGCTCGTTTTTAACCATGTAGTATTTTTATTCTAGCTTCTTATATCAAGTGGCTATATGTCTTGTCTGGAGTGATTTCCATAAAAAAAAATGAATAAAAAGAAAATGCAAACTGAAATACCTTTAAAATATTCCAAAGTAACCGAAATTCGGTGAGGTTTAATAGATATATTGTTAAACTTTTACAAACATCAGAGGTATGAATTTGCACACCCTTTTTTGCTGCCTGTTAAACGTTTACATACAAATAGATAACCAGATAAACATTACTTTATGTCTTGAGATATAAAGTATTTAAAAAAGAAAATCTGATGTTTGTCAGAGCACAAAGAATAGAGTATGCAAAAAGGTCATTCAACAAGTGTTAAGGACTTGCAAAGACCATCCTACAAGGAACAGTTCAGGGGAAAGAAGACAGACAGATAGAAGTGAGTCAACAACGAACTTGATTGGACAGGTAAATGCTTCGATGTCACCGAGGCACTCGCCCACAACAAGTGAACTACAATAGTGGCGAGTGTAAGAAATTCTGCAGGAGCTGCTAGAAAGGACTTGTCCTGCCTTGATAGAGTTCAAAATAGACTTCGTAGCCTCATAGGAAATGTCCTTTTCTCTTCCCTGCAACCTCTATCTCACAGAAGAGATGCTGCGAATTTGTCTCTGATGTATCGTTATTTTCATGGAAAGTGTTCGACTGAGCTTCAGTCTATGGTCCCCCCCTCGCCTAACTTTCACAAGAAACACCCGTCTAGCTGAAAACACTATCAATAATTTCCCCCACTCTTTATCTGTGCCTAAACCTAAACGTAGATTCCAGGAACAAAGCTTCTTTCTTAGAACTGTACGCCTGTGGAATTGTCTTCTGTTTTCCTGCTTTCCGGCTGACTACAATATGGCTGTGTTCAAGTCTAACATAAATAAGTTCTTGATGAGCCGTTCCATATAAGTTATCAAATTTACCGAATTTTCATTACTAATGATTACTATATTGTCCAATTTCTACTGTACACCCTTATCCTTGAGTGGCCTCTTGATCTTGATAATATGGTGATGCCTGTGTAAAAAAAAAATTTTTTTTTTAAAATAAGCAGGCTTCTCATTGGTCGGTTCGACCGCCTACGATTTTGTTTGAACCTATCAGATTGATTGTTCTTACTAACTGCCAAGGGTATTCTTGGTGCTAAATTTATCTTTTCAGCCTGCCAGTTTTCACAAAGACAACAGATCGAAATGGACGTACGAAAACTCACTTGAGGCTTGTAGCCTTAAAACCCATTGTCTCAATGAGACGTATTAGTGCCCTAATATGGGGTGAAATGTTATTTGCAAACACCAATGTCCTTATGTTGGGCGAAATATTATATTCATCGGACATCTGTTGTGCTCTGTGGATTGACCGACTTTCATGATGACTTATAGAATGTCTCTCAGAGACGAAATTAAGGTTTACATTTTGACCTGTCCTTTGTCCGCCATTTGGGCAGTTATTTACATTGAACTCCATGATGACTACCGGACTCACAGCATTCATCCTTGGAAGGCATCACTTAACTCATCGACTTGTTGCAACTATTCTTCGAACAGCGTGAAGTCTTGAATCCTGCAAACGCGAAGATAAACCATGAACTACTACCCTTTTCAGGTGTTACCAGCCCTGCTCGGCAGATAGTTAAAGATGACACATCTTTTGCAATTTCGATCTTTTTACTTGAATAAAATTTATGTTGAAGTTTAAAGTGAGCCTGTTGTGATTTCTGATTGTTTTCTTTCATTCTGCCAAGGGGTAAAACCGACTTGAGAGAATATCTCGCACAAGTTACGGGACGAGTAACCAGTCATAGTCTGATGTTTTAAATCAACAAAATTATTCCCTTTATATTTTTTATGTTTTTGTTTTCCTTTGCAAAACAAAGATAAATGCATAATTACAACCCCTCCCCCATATCTTTTTTTATGCCGGTAGTTTGAATTATTTCCATTCTTTGGAGTACTGTTCTTATCTTGAGTGCTATTTTCGCGACATCCGTCAATGTAATCTCCGACTTTTTTCAGGTGTATCTTATTGAACTCAGGAATTTTTCTATCAGACTTGGGAATCTTACAGACCCGTGGTATAGTGGATAAAATACTTGGTAAAATTTGGTTGTAAAAAAAAAACAAAAAAAACACACTTTTCTGAAGGTTAAAGGTTCAATCCTCAATGTGGGCAACACTCAAAATACAATTGTGATTTACTTAAACTTTCTACCCAGTCGTGGCTGATGGAATGAGAGCATGCTACTCCCATGGATTAAACAGACTTCCGTTTAAAATTCCATGCAGGTTTCTGGATTCGACAAACTATACCTGAAGAAGGTCAGAGGTTACATCAACCAAAATGTTGTGAAAATAACACTCAAGATGTGAACAGTAGTCCGAAGAATTCAAAATACAAATAATGAATCCCTACCTCGAAATATCAGAAACAAAGATATTGTCTGCATAAAAATAATTCAGATCTGTTTAAAGTATTTTCTGAAAGAAATTAAATTATATTTAAATTGTCTAAACAATAATGCTCCAACACCACTAAAAGAACTGATTAATTAAAATCAAATATTGATTTTGTAGAAAGCTATTGATGATAACAATTAAGGAAGAGACCGACTTAACTTTACATATTAGATGTGTGTGTGTGACTGATAACAAAAGAATATCAAAGTCTTTTTTCTTTTTACAAATAATTTGAATAACTGTTGACAGTTTTTAAAATAATGAAAAGAAATAATTTATTCCTGTAAATAATTCAAGATAAAGGGTATTTTACTCAGGACTGAACATTATATATATATATATATATATATATATATATATATATAAATGTCTTTTTGACATGATGTTGAACGTCAAAAAATGACATTTTTGCACCAACCTAATAAAAGTGAGAATATATGCGTGTGGGCAACTCTCAACCTATATACTTAACAAATTTTTGATCTACAGACTTGAAATTTGCTATGTAGGGTATTCAGATATGTGGAAAACTTTTTAATTTGTTTTCATCCAGAAAAAAAAGGGCTGCTAAAGGGATCAAAATTGAAAAATTGTTACTTGGGGGGGGGGTCATCAGATTTTTACCTGTTAACGGTTTCATGACTGCACATGCATGAATCATTCACATGACAGCTTCATTATGTTAAAAATAAGTAGGTTTTAAAACACTTTAAAAATCGTGTCAAGCTTGCCTAATGGTTATTGTATTTGACTCACTGTCTTTAGGTGTGAACTGTTTAGAAAAAAACAAACATAATACTCGGATGCACATGTCTCAATTTCTTACTGTTTTTAAATTTTTTTTTTTTTTTTTTTTTTTTTTTTACTTCATTATTTTTAAAAGGAATTTTACATTGCGTTTAATACGGGAAAATACTGAGTAATCTGCTAATTAATTATAAAAATGTTTTAATCAGAAAAGATGGAAGGTGGTTGTGGTGAAGCAGATACGAACACGAACTGACGGCCGTGGGTGTGCCAGGTTCGAATCTAATCAGTTCTGCAGCAGCACTTACAGATGGGTGTTAGTAACCTCACGTGGTCACTCCTGTAACAACTCAATTCTAGAATAAACCAGAACAATGTCAGCAACAGAATCGAACCGTTCAAAAACTGTTGTAGGATGCCGATTTCTTTGGATTTTGACATTTTAAAATAGAGTCTATTTCGTATAGAAATCATTTGCAGATTAATTTCTTTCAGATATCTTGTGTAAAAAAAAAAAAAAAAAAAAAAAAATCAAACACGGGAAAAGAAAGTCATTAAAAACAAAATTTACCTTTTTAATTCAGATAATTGAATATCTTAAAGAAAAGTCTACTCAAAGGAAACCCGTAAATTTCATTTTCGATAATTTATTACGTTTAATTCGTTTTTCCTTTTGTCTTTTTCATACATCTTGTCGCCACAGCATTTCATTTAATATCTTGTGCATTTTATATGCATATTTCGTTTGCAGTTGATAAAATATAGTATTTTGTTTCGGTTTATTGGGCTTATGATACTGGATTTTTTTTTTTTTTTAGTATAAGCGCGAAAAACATTTACAATGAACACTCATCTAGCTACAACCACTATCAATAATTTCCCATATTTAAATATATCTGTGACTAAAAGTAAACACAAATACTACAAGCAAAAGTTTTTTTTATCCTAGAACTGCCACCTGTGGAACCCTATAATGCAGGGCTTCTTGCCAGCTGACTACAACATAATCATTCTTGAATCCAATGTAAACAAGTTTTTGTTGAGCCATTCTCTTGATCAAATTCCACCCAATTTCCATCACTTCTTATCATTACGGTGTTGTCTTGCTGACTCTGTAACCCTTATCGTTGCAATCAATAGAATTGGGGATTTGGTTTGGTTTATTAAGCTTATGGATATTTAGGAGGCTGTGTGTGTGTGTGTGTGTGTGTGTGTGTGTGTGTGTGTGTGTGTGTGTGTGTGTGTGTGTGTGTGTGACTACATCTACATCTTATACAGCACAATCACGTTGACACACCGGTTCTTGCCAGATCACCAAAGTTAAGCAACGTTGAGTCTGGTCAGTACCAGATAGGTGACCATTTGGGAAGATGAGGCACTGTATGTACCGCAAGGTAAAATACCAGGTAGAGAAACTGGCATGGTTTTATCCTTCTCTCAATGGGACTATCTTAAGCCGTGGTAGGCACCTCGTCTAGTGATGGCGTCACGATAAAAAAAAATACCCATGATAGCCTTGGCAAAGCATCAAGTATTCAGCTACTGACAAGATTTGAATTACACTACAAACTCGAGTAATGAGTTCAATCTCGGCTGCGGTCATGTTGGTTGGACATCTACAGCATTCATTCTTTTCATATGTGACCAAACAAAATATCCTGTTCTATACACTTTTCCCAATACTGTCCAAATTAAATCTTCTGGGGTCATCAGATCTACACCATTTTTTTTTTAAGTCTCACACTATACACCAATCATATCATTCTTATCATTTCTCTCCATGCAACGCATGTCCTCAACCCTCACTAACGAGTTTTCACTTTCATATGTTATTGCATTTAATGCTATCTATCTCGTCGGGCTCCTTGCCCGGAACACACTCTCAAGATTTCCCTGTCCACTACGAACTACGCAAGACATTTTAGAACGTTACTGCTTTTCTCGAATGCTATATCATTCATAGTGGGTTGAAGGGTTCTAATATATGACGCTTAAAGAATTTTTAATATTATTTTTTTATATTGTATACTTTTTTATGCTGTATAATTTTTTATGTTGTCAACAAGGACCTTTCTAACATTGGAGGGAGGGGGACAGTTATGTTCTTTTAGAACTAGTATTATTTTGATGCATGGTTATTCGCCGGGAAATTGTTGTCGTTGTATGCCCAATGTATGTATTATTTTCGGAGTTACATTCTCCCATAGAGCATTAGAATTTATACACTACATTGGTTTGTTCCAACGTTTTTATAACCGATGAGGAGTTTTTTTCTAACCACAAGGGTTTGTGTTCTAAACTTCTCGTAGTAGATAATATTGACATATATTGAGTTTCTAACATTATTTTGTATGTTTTTTTTAGTCTGAACTCATTTTCCCAAACTTATTCACCAGAGACCTTGCCGTCATATGCCTTTTTCAAATATATAGGCAAACACTGTATGATTTTCGAAAATATCGGAAAAAAAAACTTGTAGAAAAGTGTCCAGTTGAGGGCGAGAGACTTAATGTTTTTAGCCAATTTTTCAATATTTGTTATCCGAAGGGTCGAGCTTCAAAACAATACCAATCTCGTGAAAATCCGTTGCCTCTGTCGAAAGTTTTAGGCAAATAAATAGACATACATACATTTAAACAGAGAGGCGAGATTTATATAATAGATGTTACACTTTAGCACCAGGTAGCCCTGCTAGTACATAAAAAAAGCAATCCTACCAATCATTAGAATTTGGTTGATTTAGTGTCCGATAATTTGGGGTGGAGGTGGTGGAGTGGACATAAGAGTGCAATCAGCCAAGTAGAAAGTCAATAATCCCGCTGATTGCAGGAAGGAGAAAATTCTGAAGCACTCATTCAACAATTTCTGCTGGATGCTTCCAAATTACTTTCCCCCTACAAAGGATTAGGTAGAAACCATCAGAAAAAATTATCTCTATTCTCTCCAAGCAAGAATGATATTTCATTAAATTGACACACAAATACAAATTAATAAACTATTCAGGAAAAAAAAAAAATAAGATGGTGATGTACCTTGCTTGAAGCATTCTGTGTAATATATTATCTATATATCTAGAAAAGTGAGAATGTGTGTGCGTGTGAGGATTAATACCTTCACCCTCAACTGGGTACTTTTCTACTTTTCTGGGTTGGGTTTTTTTCGCCGATATTATCAAAATTCATCCCCTTTTTTCGATTGACTAGCCTTAATTTAAACCTTCCCCACTTCCGGTCTGGCAATGGATGTAATGACAAAGACGTCCCCCCCCCCCACAATCTTTTCCACCTTCGCGGTATGGGTTCAAATCTGCCTGCCTGCCTGCCTACTATCACTTCTTTTTATTTATTTATTTATTTTTGCTCAACACACACCTCCAAACGCCTGAGCAACGCCGGGCACCCAGGCTAGCCTAAAGAAAAAAAAAAAAAAATCATTTGAGGGGGGATAACTCTTATTCTTGTAAGTAAATAGTTATTTTTTAATCCTTTTTTAACTTAAATACAAAATTTAACTAAAAAATGTTTTAGGGTTATAGAACAAACTATTTGCAAAACAAATTCGAATGTAATGTTTCTTGCTGGCAACAAATCTTATTCGCAGATAGTTTTAATGTTGTTGCAAAAATCTATGAAATGAGCATAAATGTGTTTATTTGGCACATTAAAATGATTTTTATTTTTCACTTTATTTGACTAAAAGAACAAAATCAATAAAATAAATTTGGTGAAATACAAATATTTAAAAATGCTTTGAAATTTAAATGAAAAAAAAAAAATCAAGTTTGTTCTTGTTTGTTTATACCATCTTTTTCTTTCTCTTGCTGTCTCTCACACATGCAGACACATTTCTTTTTGTCCTCTAAACTTATATTAAAAAAAACAAAACAAAAAAAAAAAAAACTTCGTCACAATGGCTCATATTTCGACCTTGGCTTGCTTCCCAATTGAAGCAATGTTTTTTAATGACTTTATTTTAGAATTGTTTTAAGACAATGCTATGACGTTAATGTTCTTCATCTGTGTACACAATACAATCAACTGTGAGATTGGAGCGAGGGGGGCATAATGTTTCAGTTTTGTTTAGAATATTATATATATATATATATATATATATATATATATATACACACACACACACACACACACACGTGCAACAACTTGTCCTTTCATGATAAAACAGTAAAATAAAAGACATTTATTTTTTTAACTCGTATTATCTTCAGTAGGCTACAATTTACTGTCCTTGCTTAGATAAGACATTTTTCTAATTTGACTTTTCCTGCATTTTAGGTTTTATTCTAGTTTAATCATTTCTTGATAACATTACTTTAAATAAAAAACGAAATTCTTATAAAGTTATATATATATATATATATATATATATATATATATATATATATATATATATATGATTTTCAGAATGTGAGATATTATATATAATAAACTCCACAGCCAAACTGATCTGTGTTGGAGTTAATAGAAATTCTTGTGTGTGAGGCGTTTGCTCTGTTGGTAGAGTGCTTGCCTCGCATGCAAGTGGCTCGGGTTTCGAATCCCGAGTTTGAGGGTGAAACTCGAGTCTTGGACTTCCGGTTCGTTGACCGTCATGGCTCTTGTGGGCTGCAACGTTGTTTGGCTGGGGAATATATATATATATATATATATATATATATATATATATATAAAGTTTATAAGTAACTTTTGGTTAACTTTTATATAATACTATAACTCTGCCCTACGAGGATGTTAAGATTTCAAGAACCCTTTTAATAGGTGTGCACTCTGGGCTAAGCCACTGAGGACTCCTTTTTATGTGTGCATAGAGACTTAGACACCAAGAACCCTTTCACTTATGTGACCAAGATGTGTTTGATAGCAAGCCGCAAAAGAAATTCTAAAGAAAAAAATAAAGAAACTTATTGTTAAAAAAATAAAGAAATTTAAAATAGCTGTTGCGTTTAGAAAATAGTTTCGTTTTGGAATCACAATAATAAGAAAAACATTAGGAGCAGGGGCTTAACAGGATTGAAATTTTTTCAGACTCAGAGATTAGCTAAATGGATAAGCTGAAGTTTTTTGTTAATTTTTTTTTTTTTTTTAATTTTCATACTTATATCAACATTAAAACGGTTTACAGTTATTTAAAATCAATAATACAATATTTTGAAATACTCTCTCTCTCTCTCTCATATATATATATATATATATATATATATATATATATATATATATATGGCCTTCGGGCCGGGATCAAAGTGTAGTATCTGTTCCGGCAGATACTGCACTTAAGATGATTTGTACCAGTCAATGGAGGGGAAACCCTCTATACTGGGACAATTATTATTTTTGGTAACCAGAGTGCCCCCTTTTTGCCTACTTTTAGGGGAGCTGGTTTTTACCTCACATTAAAAACGGCCTTGTGCCTAATTTGCTCAGTGGGGGAGCAAATAAATACCATCTGTTCCGGCAGATACTGCAAGCTATGACTAGCTATGACTAGCAAAGACCAGATGTGGGGGCAACCCCACATGCCTGACCTTTAACCAGCTCCCATTTCCCACCTCTCGGGAGCTGGTCCCCCCTTTCCCTTCCCCCTCCCTTCACTCCTCACATTAAAAATTGGCCTTGTGCCTAATTTGCTCGGTGGGGGAGCAAATAAATACCATCTGTTCCGGCAGATACTGCAAGCTATGACTAGCAAAGACCAGATGTGGGGGCAACCCCACATGCCTTACCTTTAACCAGCTCCCATTTCCCACCTCTCGGGAGTTGGTCCCCTTTTTCCCTTCCCCCTCCCTTCACTCCTCACATTAAAAATCGGCCTTGTGCCTAATTTGCTCGGTGGGGGAGCAAATAAATACCATCTGTTCCGGCAGATGCTGCACTTAAGATAATTTGTACCAGTCAATGGAGGGGAAACCCTCTATACTGGGACAATTATTATTTTTGGTAACCAGAGTGCCCCCTTTTTGGCTACTTTTAGGGGAGCTGGTTTTTACCTCACATTAAAAACGGCCTTGTGCCTAATTTGCTCAGTGGGGGAGCAAATAAATACCATCTGTTCCGACAGATGCTGCACTTAAGATAATTTGTACCAGTCAATGGAGGGGAAACCCTCTATACTGGGACAATTATTATTTTTGGTAACCAGAGTGCCCCCTTTTTGCCTACTTTAAGGGGAGCTGGTTTTTACCTCACATTAAAAACGGCCTTGTGCCTAATTTGCTCAGTGGGGGAGCAAATAAACACCATCTGTTCCGGCAGATGCTGCACTTAAGATAATTTGTACCAGTCAATGGAGGGGAAACCCTCTATACTGGGACAATTATTATTTTTGGTAACCAGAGTGCCCCCTTTTTGGCTACTTTTAGGGGAGCTGGTTTTTACCTCACATTAAAAACGGCCTTGTGCCTAATTTGCTCAGTGGGGGAGCAAATAAATACCATCTGTTCCGACAGATGCTGCACTTAAGATAATTTGTACCAGTCAATGGAGGGGAAACCCTCTATACTGGGACAATTATTATTTTTGGTAACCAGAGTGCCCCCTTTTTGGCTACTTTTAGGGGAGCTGGTTTTTACCTCACATTAAAAACGGCCTTGTGCCTAATTTGCTCAGTGGGGGAGCAAATAAACACCATCTGTTCCGACAGATGCTGCACTTAAGATGGTTTGTACCAGTCAATGGAGGGGAAACCCTCTATACTGGGACAATTATTATTTTTGGAAACCAGAGTGCCCCCTTTTTGCCTACTTTTAGGGGAGCTGGTTTTTACCTCACATTAAAAACGGCCTTGTGCCTAATTTGCTCAGTGGGGGAGCAAATAAACACCATCTGTTCTTCAGGTGCTGCACTTCTATTTCTTGTTCTCTTTCGCTGGAGGAGAAGTCCTTCATGACTGAGACAATTTTTATTTTTGTACCTTTTCTCCACATTAAAAAACGACCTTGGTGTCTAACTCTGTCCCGTGGGGAGGCATAGTAAATAGGTATATATATATAATACAGACGAAAGACACAAAGGCAATCATTTGAATGAGTAATTTTGCATAACTATTAAAAAAAATTCATAAAATTGTAATTTTATTGTTCTATTTTTGAGATATATACACACACATACACTAGGCAGAGTGATCTGATGTTGCCCGGTCAATGATAAATGATGATCAACAAATGTTTTATACTCCCATATTTTTATTGTCATCGAAATCGATGAAATCGCCCATTTTTCAATCAAATTGATTGATTGCCTGCTTTAGTTGGGGACTCATCAGGGTTCATCGAGAAGCCCACATGCCCCTCACAGTGACTTGGTTCACAATACATTGTATATTGTAGTCTACATTGCACTGTAGAGAACCTACTGTTTATTTTATAAAGTTATTTTTGATATATAATGGCTTGCATTAAAGTTTAAAATGAAAAAGTCAAGTATCATGCTTTAATTGTGCACTAGCGGAACCTGTGGAAATTCCGCAGGAGATTCATTCATATGCAATATATTGATGTTGGCATTCTGTAGATGTTCAGTGTAAATGAAGACGCTCTGATATTTTTGTAGCTCTTTTGTTAAAACTGCAAAAGTATTTATCTAAGCTAGCACGAACGCCCAGCAAAGTACATTTAAATTTGATGTTTTAATTCTTGCAGATTTTGTATATATTATTATAGAGTTAATTTTCTATCGATTTTTATATATTATTATAGTTAATGTTCTATCGATTTTTATATATTATAAAGTTATGATTTCCAAAATAAAAAATATATATCCATTTGATGTGAATTCTTAGTAAAATTATTTATAACAAGAAATGGAGTTCATAACAATTAAACGACAGTCACTCGGATGTAAGCGTGACACACACGCTAGCCTATTAATATATAGATAAACAGAAACATTCATTTCAAACACGCCCCTGTCATTTCAAAGAACCTACTGTTGATTTTATGCTTGGCCTTTTAGTAAATGCTCTTGTGATGTTAGGCTGTGTAAGGTCAAATTCGCCTGTTCCATCTTTCATTGGATTATTTCAATTATCGATACTTATCGGAAACATTTTGATACATAACCTGTCTAAGAACACTGTCAGGTACATAAAGTACCTTTGTGTGAAATTTCATAAAAATCAGCACTACCATTTCAGAGTGCATAGGGAACAAAGTCGCAAGTTCTTTTACATGATTATATATATATATATATATATATATAATATCTAATCTCAATAGAAGAGGAGCATATAAAAACGACAAACAACCACAGAATTCGCGCATAAGCCTGAAGAGTCCTAGAGTGGATTAAACACGGAATATTCAGTGTAGCTTAATCGCCATATATATATATTTTATAAATTACTAATTACTACATTACTATATATATATATATATATATATATATATATATATATATATATATATATACATACACAGAGAGAGAGAGATAGAGAGAATAGGGAGGAAGCATAATTAATACAAAATCATTTACATATATTCCAAGAATTAAAAACGAACTAAAAAATTATTTTGTTTTAAATTCTTGGAATATATGTAAATGATTTTGTAGTAATTTGATTTAACCTACTTCCTCTAATTTAGCTCTGGAAAACCTAATTCCTCTTCTATTGAGCTGATTATATATCTACAGTATTTTGAACAAATGGTTGTAATATTTTTTTTTTTTTTTTTTTTTACAAAGGAGTCACCACTTCTCAAGGCTCGAAAGCCACTCAAGGATAATAGTTAATGTGTGTACAGTAGTCAACGGGACAATATCATAGGAATGGTTAGCAGTGACTTTGATAATATAAAACAAGTGAAGCACGCATGGTCCCCCACGAGTGCACAGTGAACGAGGCATAAAAGAAATTACTAAGTTCAGCCCCCCCCCCCCACACACACCCATTTAGCCTCCAAAGTCCCCAGGGGACATCAAATCCTGGTGAAAATAAATAGTGCAGTTTTAGGCCCTAACATGTAAATTTGAGTTTTGCACGATGCAAAAAAAGAAATGACCAAGTCCATTTGCCTTCCCCCATTTAGCCCCAAAAGTCCCCAAGGCCTTAACATATTCAAATTTGAGTTCAGCACCATGCTAAACTGCTACATAGACATGCACAGGAAATTTTAGACAAATATGGTAAAATAGTCCAAAAAATGGAGTGTTTTTATTAGCCCTAAAAGAGCCCCTGGGGCACACCCAAGAGTTATCGCGAAGTATAGACAAACAAAATTATATAGAAATCAGTTAGTTACAACTTTTCAGAAAGTTTTATAAAAATACAAGGCATCAATTTTATTTAATAAGCACAAAAGTGTCACTTTTAGCCATTTTAACCCGAAAGGTACCGTTAGGGAGGCAACCAGAGTTTTCCAGGAAAATCCGTTCTGTTACTTTTTTTTACTCATATCATGTTTAATGTTTGTGCAAAATTTCAAAAGAATTTCAAGGCGTAGTTATTGAGAAAAGTGTGGACAGACGAAAGGAGGAACGGACAAGGGTGAATTTACACGTCCACCCTCCTTTTGTCGAGAGAGGAGGGGGGGGGCAACAAAAATGTTATGTGTATTCCTATGTAAGCTTAATGTGTTGATGTACATTCAACTAGGAACATCACTTCCAACATTCTGAAATGGTGATGTTTATAATGTTATTGTGTGAGTTTATTCATAAACACTGTACATTTACCGTACAGAAAAAAAATTTTTTTTTTTTCCTGCATACCAATTCAATTTAATTTGGACACCTTTCAAATTGGTTTCTGATTTATGGCGTAACTGCCGCTTTTTTAGTTTTAAATAACCCGCCAAATGCGCCGATATGCCAAACCAATAGTTATAGTTACCTATACAGTTCTTTTCTTCCCACGTAAAACTAATTTTGACTTGTTTTGTACAATTTCAAAGATAAAAGGAGGTTGGGTGTTGGAAAAATGTAACGAAAGGAATGTAGATTTATATACTTTGACACACGTCTGACGAAGGTATTTCCCCCCGAAATATAATACAGATATTCTATCTGACCAACTGAACAAATAAGGACTCAACACACACACATATTAACGTTGGGACAATTAATAGGATTGGGAAAAATAACTTTTCAGAGTATCAGAATCGGAAAAATTAGTGCCAAAATGATTCTTTAATTTTTTTTTTTTAGTTTCATCTTGTTTAATGCCTTATTTTCCATTGCTGATACTAAAGATAAAATGATAAATATTTATTGATTTTGAAATTAAAATCTATATATTACTTCAAAAGTACTAGTTTTTATATTTGCGAAAATATATGTATACAGTACTTGGGTTTTATGGTAAACTGAAAAAATAAACAATTCTACAATATATTAAGAAATTTTAAAAGAACTGCAAAAATATTGGAATCGTCCCATCATTAATATATTAGTGTTTGGACAATTAATCGATTAAAAGAGAGAAGCACAGAAAATAAAAAAAAGAAAGAAAATTACAAAAAACAGAAGCGAAGAAAATTTGTAAAAAGAGATTAAAAGAAAATTTAGAAAGAAAAGAAACAAAAAAAAGAGAACGAATGAAAAATAAAAAACGAATGAAAAAAAACGAATGAAAAAAAACGAATGAAAAAAAACGAATGAAAAAAAACGAATGAAAAAAAACGAATGAAAAAAAACGAATGAAAAAAAACGAATGAAAAAAAACGAATGAAAAAAAACGAATGAAAAATAAAAAACGAATGAAAAATAAAAAACGAATGAAAAATAAAAAACGAATGAAAAAAAAAAACGAATGAAAAATAAAAAACGAATGAAAAATAAAAAACGAATGAAAAATAAAAAACGAATGAAAAATAAAAAACGAATGAAAAATAAAAAACGAATGAAAAATAAAAACAAACAAATGGAAACAAATATAAAACAGCCCAACTTTCTAACTTGAACAAATAATGCAACAGCAATCTCTTTTCATGGTTGATCACATGCCCTAATTTTGTTTTTACTCCGTTATCATTGTCATCATATGTGCATTTATTTTTAAACAAGTTAATCATACCTTCTTAGAATCTCCCTTCACTTTGAATGCAGCAGCAGCAACCGAAACTGCTGATTTATATCTAAATACTACTACAACTGTGGATCTTGTTTTGTTGTTTGTCTCCATGTACAGTGAATGACACCATCCATCAAATCAGAAGAAAGTGGAAATTCTTTATCTGGACCAATGTCTAGATCTCGAAGGATCAAGAATATTAAAACCATATCAAAATAAATAAATAAAAATGTGATTGAAGAGCTCCTGGTCACATTGATAGCTATGACAGCAGGATATTCTTTTCATTGCTTTGACTCTCTAGTATATATCCGACACAGTTAATCAACAGAGAACCATATCACTCTATATAAAAGCGTATAAGATATGAATGGATACACACTCAAGAGTCCAAACAAAAGAATATGCTGTTGTCCTATCCCTAGTGATCACTATTGTTGACCACATTTTGATTCACAAATTTCACCAGCATTAAAGTGGATCTGATGCCACAGATTGGATTGAAAATATGGAACATGTTGAAACCAACGTAGACATCTGATGCTTGAGATAATAATGAAAATCGAAAATTGAAAAACTGATTAAATTAAATTAAAAAAAAATAGAATTAAAAACAAAATTAACTACTTAATTGTCATGTTGAAATTAGTAACATACCCCAAAAATTACGAAAAATGATAAAGTAGAAATTTATTGATGAAAATTGCTTTTGAAGGGAATTGCAAATTTTACTTGAATACACAGAATAGCTATAATGATAGGCAAGGGAGGTAACTGCATGAAGTCAGGTAGCAATATTAGTCATCTACATATAAAAAAATTACCCTGTCTGAGGAACGATCTCTATCAAACTCTTTTCAATTTTTGGTCTACAAACATGAAACTTGATAGAAAGGGGATTTGGCCATGTGGGGAAAAAATGATTTGGTCTTTAGCCGATACAAATAACTGCAAAGCAAAAAAAAAATTTTTTTTTAAATAAAGAACTTGGCAGGCATAACTTGACTTAAAGCGCTCTTGTATGTATGTGCAAATATACCTTTATATATAAGTAGATTGTAGTTTGCTTGAAGCATTGTTGAAGAAAATAAGGTAAAATTAAAAGCCAAGAACAATGCGAGATTTTTTTTTTATATAGAGTAAAATTAAATGAAAACAAAAAGAAATAAATTTCTTTTTTTTTTTTGTTTTTTCTTTTTCACACAAATTTTAACTCTAAACAACAGTAAATTTTTTTTTCCTGTTGTATTCAATGGTGTTATAAATCTCAATATATTTCAGACCTATTAGTCCTTTTTCAAGAGAAGACAGCGGAAGAGTGTTCAAAATTGGAAAAGCAGCTACAGAGTTTTCAAAACTCTGTAGCTGCTTTTCCAATTTTATATGTTAAACAATGTTATTTTTTTCAAGTTTTTATATGCATATGGATATGCAAAGAAAAAGGCTGGAGAGATATAAATTTTGATCTTGATTCTTTTTTTTTTTTGTAACTTTTGAAATCACTACTATATATTGGGTATAATATCATAATTAATACAGTATTGGCTCTATAATTAATACAAAATCTGCATTAACTAAAATACAATATTTAAGAGAATTTTATGACTGGACAATGCTAAAGTGTCTGTTAATTAGTAAAAAAAATATTAAACAGGTTTTATTTTTTGGTGGAGCGGACATTTGACCATGTTGTAAACAAACTGGGTTTTGTTTTATGGTTTTTACGGATTATTTAATGTTAACTCCTGTCATTTTGGGATACTTCAAGTTCATTATATCTTCAAATATTTATTCATGAGGCTTGGTTTGGATGTTTTATTTTAATGCACATCAAATCCGGTCATTTGTATAAGTTTTTATGCTTCAATATTTTTTAGGGAAAGGTGTACAGAATAAGAAACTCGTTACATATTCACTGCGGCCGGTTGTCCAGTCTACATAATTGTTAACATCTACTTTTCTCACTGGTCTAAGATATAGACACACTGACAGCAAGTAAAACACAACACAGCTGATCTCTAAAAAAAAATATTGTTTTTATTTTACACAGACAAATCAGCATTTGATTAAAAATTATTACTGGTGTTTTGACGTTTCTGAAAGACACGAGCGAAGGTGCGTGGTTGTGTTGCATGTCGGGGCAGTGTAGAAATGTGACAGCCTCGCTTCTCTCCGACTACTCGGCTTTCTCTTAGTGACGATTTATTTACATAAACATTGTTTTCCTATTGGAATGTTTAATATTTCCTATTCTCTATTGTTTCAATCCTTTGACTGATATCCTCTCTCTGGGTCAAATTATGCATTTCATTAGACAAAGGTGGATAGTCCTGCATTATTCACCATTTATCAAGGCCCAGAGGCCACTCGAGGATAAGGGTTAAAGAGTGTACAGTAGCCAATGGGACAATATCATGGCATCCATTTACGTGTGTGCAACTCATCGAATGTTTTTCTTCCCGGGGTTGCCTGCCAATATCTAACATTTTGATGGTATAGGCATGCTGAAAGAATGGATGAGAGTTCTTGAGTTGATAGATGTAGAACGGTTGTGGTAACAGGTTTAGTTAACAGGAAAAAGGCCATGTGAGACGATGAGAATGGATTTGCAAGAAAAGATACAGACCAGACCACAGATAGGGAAGTCAATTTCTAAAAGCCACCTAACATGTATAAATGACGTTAAAATGTTTATTATAGTGATAATCATAGTGATGATGATGATGATGCTGCTGCCAACTCCAACAATTAGTCTATTTTTTTTTTGTTTTTTGTTTTTTGAATGGCGAGTAATTTACAGAAGCGTTGTTCTGTTTTTGAAGTTCAATCGTTTAGATTTGGGATGGGATTATATCTGTTATGTAAAAAAATAAAGTCAGACTTTTTTTTTTTTTTATCTCTGATAAATGGTAGACAGTTTTAGTTGGGCAAATATTTTTTTTTTGTCAAATTTTCTTTTCCAAAAGGAGATTACCAAGAATTAATCAAATATTTATTGTGATGTTTTTTCTCATCTATATATATAAAAGCGAAAATGTGTGTGTGTATGTATGTATGTATGCATGTGTGTCCGCTAAAAACTTTTGACAGACATGACAAAAATTCACAAACTCTGTATCATATTGAAGCGTTATCCTTCGCCCGAAAAATATCGAAAAATTGGCCAAAAACATTCATTTTTTCACCCCGAAATCGACAATTTTCGACGATTTGGGGTCAACAAACATGGTCCTCTCGTGACGACGACAGGTTCTACGCATGCATCAGATGACGTCATGACCTGATTTACTTTAAATACTTGAAAAACTGACTAAATTTCATGTACGTCGCATTAGCTCAGTTGGTTAGCGTGTTGGTTCATTATCTAAACGTTTTGGGTTCGAATCGTGGTGTGAGATGTCTTTCTTTTTTTTTTTCTCGATTTTTTAAATTTAAATATTGAACCAGTGTTATTCAAGCCATTTTTCACGTAACGTTCGTTTTCCTGTTTTTTCTTTTTTTTATTTCGCTTATCCACCCCAGAGTACACACCTAAAAACACCCGGGTACCCGCCGATTTTTTAAATTTTAATATCGAAATAGGCTTATTTAAGCCATTTTTTTTTTGTTTTTTCGATTTTTACATTTAACATCGTTCATTTGCCCTACGTTATTTTTTTTTATATTTTTTCTTCGATGTTTTGATTACCCCCCTTTAAGTTTTAAGGTTTTCCTTTTTTACTTCGCTTATAACAAACAAACCTGGTCATTGACCTCATTTGCTGAATAGCTATTGCTTACGTCGCGTGCATGCACCGGTCAATTTGATTCTTACTTAAATAAATTCAAACATCTTTCAGTAACTCATTCTGGCTGGCCGATTTTATTTTCAAACTTCGCCTCAGGGCTTCCGGTTCGATCCTACCAACTTTTACCCCCACCCTCACTCCACCCCCGGTTTCTTTTTTATTTAACAGCACA
>NC_136513.1:77350957-77408457 GCF_053919585.1 Euprymna scolopes | reverse complement strand
GGGTTGCACATCACCAACCACAAGTCTCCTGAATAGGCACTGCTCAAGTCTAGTGGTGAGAAGAAATCCAGGGTGACTGGAAACAATGCCGAGATAAGCGGAGAGCACATACAGCACCTGGAAGTCACAAATGGTCACCCATTTAGTACTGACCAGGTTCAACATTGCTTAACTTTAGTGATCTAACAGGGGAGGGGTATCAACATGCCAATGATAATATATTAGGGTTAATAGTTGATGAATGGGGATATAACATTAGGGGTGGATGGGGCTGGCAGTACCGGATGTACCAATTGTACCTACTAGACTGATTGCTTTGGTTATCCTGAGAATTCATTGTCATTAAGAGGTTATGTTCATGAGGGAACGGTTCCCTAGGGAGAGCCTCATACCTCCATCCCTGTCATGAGCACTAAAGTGGGAGAGAGAGGCACAATCACAGCAACAGCACAAAAACTTCTTACAAAACAAGCCTCACCCCTATACATCCTCCTTTTAAGTTTGTATCAAAGCTAAGGACAGAGTTGAACATCTGTAGACATTTCCTGCCATTAAACAGAACTTCACAGGGTATACATTCAGCCAAGTAGCATGCAAGTGTAAGGGTGGAAAATTGACCGCAGCCACCCTTCCTCACATATACACCGAAGATGAGGAGACAGGAGTAATGATTTTTTTTTTTTTACTTTTTCAAAGAAAAAAATTTTTTTTTTTTTTTTAGGTTTAGTGAAATTTCTCTCCATTCAGATCTGACCCAATTCTTAAGGAACAGTTTTTTTTTTTGTTTTTTTCCCCCTTACACAAGAGGCAACTTAGTTAGTTGAATTAATTTGTAGTAGGGGAACCACGTGGAAATTCCACTTTGCTTTCTACACTAATCTCTAAAATTAGTTTTTTTTTTTTTTTTTTTTTTTTTTTTTTACTTCAGTCGAAGTTCTTAAAAATGAAGGAACCCTTCCTTGATCTGGACATGAGATACCAAGATATTCAAATACTCCATTAAATCCCCTTTAGATTTCAAATGTTGAATTAGTAAAAATTCAAATATTAATTTTCCTCTCCCCAATTGACAAGTTAAATGTTATAGTATATCTTTCTTGTGATTTCTTCGTCTTACTGGATTCCAGAACAAGAATTCATCTAGTCTGGGAGTATCCAGCTTTGTGCCGTTACTATAGTCAACATCACTTGAAATCTCACCTGTTTGTTTTAATGTATGTATGTATGTATATTTGTATGTATGTCTGCCTAAAACTTTCAACAGAGGCGACGGATTTTCACGAGATCAGTATCATTTTGAAGCTTGAAGTCATGGACGACAAATATCGAAAAATTAGCTCAAAACAAAAAATCCTTCACCATCAGCTGGGCAGTTTTCTACAAGGAGGGGTCGATTTTTGCGACCCATTTTTGCAAGTAATCGTATCGGTTGGATTGACCTAATTTTAATGTTCCGAACGTCCGGTCACATCATGGAGTAGCAGTAAGATGCCAAATTTTCTTTCACTTTCTTTTCTGATTTCACGTCAGATTTGGGCCTGCCTGCCTATTACCACTTTTTTTTTTGTTTTTTGTTTTTTTTTTTTTTTGCTTAACACCCAGGAAACGCCGGGTACCCAGGCTAGTTCCTTGTAAAAGTCAGTGTGGGTTGGACATACTGAGGAGATCTTATTTAGACCATGAATACTAAGTAATTCTGTATATTTAATCAGAGTTTAATTATAGGGAAAATTATCTTAATGCCAGGTTGTCTAGACAAACCCTGTACAGAGAGATCTTAGAGTAATTTAGTGCTAATAATAAATTTGAAAATCATGAGATTTTGAAATAAATGTCTGTAACTATTAAGAAAATGAGTTTCTTCTGTAAAAATAATTGTCAGCCAAATATTCTTAAAATAAGAAAAATGTATCCTTTTAGAGTACGAGTGTCTATTTTTTAATAAATAGTTTAGGGCAATTTTGTGCTCTATCATTTTTTTTTTTCGCTTAATTTGCTCGTAGGTACATCAAAGTGTTTTTACTTAAAATGAGATTTTTCAATTGTGACTAATACTATAGAAGCACCATACAACGAATATGTCACTTAAAATTTTAACAATTTAATTCTTTTTAAAAAATATTCCGTCTTCTATTATATAAATTTCAAACGTCAATTTGTGTGTTTGTATGTTTGCTAAAAACTTTTGTTGAAACCGGTCCTATCTGAAAGAGCGATGCCTCGGATGTATATAATACGTGAAAATTAGAAGAAAAAATTAATTCTCTGACCATTTCTTTGCAAGGAGGGACACTTTTTGCGTCTCGATTTTCACAAGTCATGCACACGTAGCAAACTGAAAGTATGTTTAAAAACGTTATTTTACAGCGTCATGACATCATAAGTCGTCATGTGACATCATAAGTCGTCATGACTCTGACAGCTAGCACATTAGCTTCCCACCTTCTTTCCCCCGTTTCAGGTTTGAACTTAGCTGCCACGGTTCATTTTTTCCAGTCGCACAGGCACTCACTGCCGTTTTGATTGAAAGAAGTTGTTTTGATTCATATAATTATTGGGGGGGGGGTGTATATATCTCTCTCTCTTCATATACCTTCTGCTGAAATATTTGGTGGGGAAAGTTTTTTTTTTGCAGGGGAGGGGGTTATCGATGAAAGTGCTTAGTACAGCAGCTGTGTCCAAATTAAAGTTCATGTCCACGTGGGCTTGTCTTACTAAAAATACGGTGAGCGAAATATTCTTCAAAGCTATGAAACGAATTTCATTATTTTTTAAATTCTATTTATTCAAAAGTGTACTCTTTTAGTGAAGGAGATGATATAATTTGGTTTTGGAGCAATTCATTTTATGATGCAACTAAACCTTATGTCTAGAATAATTATTCCAATTTTACATGATTTTAATTGAAAAAAAAAAAAGACACTTGTTAGGAATAAGGAATGTGTAAAAACAGTTTACAACTGAAAACATTAGAGTAAAGATTATGACTAGGCTATGACAGCAGAATATTCTTATTGTTTTGACTCTCTAGTATATATCCGACACAGATAATCAACGGAGAACCACATCACTCTATATAAAAGCATATAAGACATCAACGAATACACACTCGAGAGTCAAAACATTGAAAAGAATATGCTGTTGTTCTAGCCCTAGTTATGACAAATTTGTGAGGATGTCCTGTGCATTCCCTCCTCTAATGGGGAGCAGTAGAAACATGATACATAGAAACAAGTGTGCGAAAAAGATGTCGACATTAGACCAAAAAGTAAGCAATAAAAATTCTTTTTCTGTTTTCAAATCTTCATTTGAGAACAAGACAAGTGTTTTTTTTTTTCAGTTTTATATAATGTAGCATCCTTGATGATGGGATTACACATAACCATAAGAAGCAACATCATGTATAGCAATTTGAAGAACTTTACAGACTTTCACATATGCCCTCCTCTTTGCAAAAAACTGAGAAGGGGTGAGATGGGGTGGGACCTAACATTCTTTTTAGTCATGTTTACGCCTAAACAAGGCATACTGCCACTTGGATGTAAGGGGCTACTAGTTGGAACCATGTCTAGAGGAAATGAGTGAAATGTTAGTTTACATTACATTTAAACTTTTGCATGTTAGTACAGTCAAGGAAACAGGTAATAGGGAGAGAATCCCAAAGTTTAGCAGTCCAAAGAAAGAAATTATTTGAGTGGCAGGCTTTCCAGCATCTAGAGAGCTCTACAAAGAAGGGGTGGGATTTTGTTACTAAACGGTTTTGCCATGAATATGTACGTTGAGGGGGTACAAGAGTGAAGAGTTCAGAGTGCATTTCATGTTGCAACTCGACAATATTTAGGAAGAATTTTACTTACGAATTGATCCAGTTTGAAAATGCAACTTGTTCGGCAAATCGCACAGTGTGTGTAGTGCCGGCAGTTGATGCTGTTGTGGTTCCTCCACGGGTAAAAATGCCTTCACGACGCTGGACTTGTTTCTTGAATTGAGTTCCAAAATCACGTTCTTTCTTCAACGACAAATATAACTAAAAAAAAAAAAAAAAAAATTTGTTTAATTTTTAAAGAAATTTTTTAATTTTTAAGTTAATTTTGTCAAAGCAGTTGGCTAATAGTCAGCTAACATATTTCTTAACTTCCGGTGTGTCTGGTACCGGAAGCGGTGACAAGGCAAATCATTTCCATCACTTTTATTCTTCAGTATTTCTATTGTGAAGCGATTTATTGAAATAAAATAGAAAAGGACATTATTGAAAACTATACAATAAAAATTAACAAAATTATAGATAAAAATAAAAATTAGTTTTTATTTGTACTGTTAATAACAAAATGCATCTCAATAATTCTTTTCAAAAGTGTTTTCAATAATTCTTTAAAAAAATAAATAAGAAATAATAATTTCAAAAATTCTTAAAATAAAAATGACCCCCCCCCCACTCCAAAAAAACTTCAATGATTATTAAAAAAGAAAAAAAGAAAGGAGTACATGCACAGGGGAGATATAGGTGTGAGAAGAAAAGCAAAAGAACTGATTTGTATTCTAACTGCTTCCGGTAGCAGACACACCGGAAGTTTTATATGTTAACTGACTATTACCAGCAGTTATGATATTAAAGGCTTCTCTCCTAAAAAATATATAAATAAACATGAAATAAGTTTATCAACAAAACAAAGGCATGGGAAGTTGTTCACAAATGCACACAAAGGAAACTAAAATAGGATTGTTAATAAAATTGTTCACCTTAGGTGGGTTGAACTGGCGTTCTCTGTTCGCTCATTTTAATAGCACCATTCATGTCTTCAGAGCTCTTCAAGGTTTTAGATTTTAGTTAAAAAAAAAAATAGGAGGCCTTACTTTTGGAGCAACCCTCTTAGCAAAGTAGATGCTTATGTTGGTTGACATTGCCATAAAAATTGATTAACAAACATGACAAGAATTATTTTGGTTTGTTTTGCAGCATATCAACCATTGGCCTCGACTCTAATCTAGATATAAAATTAAAATTTACTTTTGGGTGTGATGAAAAATAAAATTAAAATGTATTGTCGACATGCAGAACTTCAACGAAAAATGTAATTAATACCCTCCTCCTCCTCCGATCTGAACCCACTGAACTACTTCGTTTGGTGATACGTTGAGAACATCACCAACCTGATAGGTCCTGAACTGTCATCTAAGCTTCAGCCGCTGTCCCATTGACGATAGCCTTCTAAAATCTCTACTACATACCTATCCCACACAATGCTTCAAGCAAACTACATATCAATTATAAAGATTTTTATATTTTTTTCAAATGTTTTCCTCAAAACTTATTAAATTTTCATCAATATTTTTCATGTGCCATTTTTTCTTATTTATCTACTTTTGTTTCTTTTTTTTTTTTTTTTTTTTTTTTAGAAATAACTTTTTCCTCTCAAGCAATTAAAGCCTCTTGCATTTTAACAACTTCACTCACCCCTCTCTATGCAAAGAACAAACTCCAGAGTTTTATGGACATTTTGATTCTATAATATTTAATTCCATTAATTTTCCAACTCCAGTAATGCCAAGTACTCCTGCTAGTTCATTTATACAAATAAACATACCTAATGGGCGTACTAATTTATAATCCCCCACAAAATCCGAGCCGTCTGTTTCTCCTTCATGAGTAAATAGGGCAGAACCTTCCTTTCGTTAAAACATTCAGCAAAAAAATAAAAATAATTTAAGAAAAATTCTATTACAGTTCTAAACTTTTTAGATGAGGATTAATTATTTATATTTGAATTCTTCAGACTACTGTTCTCATCTTGAATGTCATTTTCATATTTCAGTCAATATAACATCCGGCCTTTTAGTGTATTTTATTGAACTTTGTAATGTTGCTGTCGAACTCAAGAATTTGGATGGCATTTCCAACAGAACCCTTTACTTCACAGGTGTAGCATGCTCTTGTTTCGTCAGCCATACTGGATAGAGGTTCTAAGTAATTCACAATTGTATTTTTTGGGTGCCCACATTTAGAATTGAACCTTCAACCTTTAGGAGAATATCACTTTTACAATTTTTTTTTTTCCCCCCCAAGTACTCTAACCACTGCACAGACGGGAACGAGAGCATGCTACCCCCTGTGAAGTGAAAGATTTTTTTTTGTTGTATTTTTGTTTTTAATTAGATTGAAAATGCACTATTTTTTTCTCATTTTATTAGTTTACTTTCATTGCAAAATAATAGCTTTAAACTTCTGTTGACCTTCAAAAATCAGCATTTTCTACCCGTGGGCCTACTGTGCAGTTAGAGTTGTGCCCAGAACTTTAATTTATGAAACATGGTTACAAGTAAATTACCCGCTTATAGGATAGGAGGAGGACAATACGTTGGACATCTGTATATTAATAAAATAAAGCCGATTAGCAGGATTCTTCTTTTCTCCAACTTAACAGGGCAAGAAAGAAAAGAAAGAAAAAAAAAAAAAAAGGAAAAAAATGTACAAAATTCTGAGGATGGAATTTTATTCCGAAATACATAAATTATCAATTTGATTTCAAACTATTCAACATATTGCGGTGCGATTTCAAACATATCTTATAGGCATTTTATTTTATTCAAATTAAATCAACGCTTCTATCACATAACTTATACACCAGACTTCTTTTCTTTTTTTTTTCCACAAAACACTATATACATTTCCTCCTCATTTATAAATTACATTTATTTTGAATAAACTGCATCTCTGAATTATGTAGCCTAACAAAGGTTTCATTCTCTATCCATTTGCTACTCACACTCAACTAATTGCTATTAAGTTCGTTGCTTAGCATAAAAAGAAACTCTTCAAAATCCCCTCAAAAACATCCATTATTTCATTTCAACTTCCTTTTTCTCTTGTACATAATACACAGATGCAGAAAACAAAAAGAAACATAAGTAAATTACCTACATATGTGAAGAAGGTAATACGTTGTATATTGTAAATTGTTAGCTATTCGTGATAATACATCTTGATGTCAGGAGATAAAATGCCACTTAAGAAAAAACAAGGAAATGGGTTGAGAAATATGGGTTTCAAGGTGATAAAGTCTGGGGCAGTCTCGTGATTAAAAATAAGGATTTTGAAAGAGAAAAGATCCCATGTTGGAATGGAGAAGGAACATGAAGAGAATGATAATCTCCATGAGAAAATCATGTTCGAAAGGGATCCGAGAGATTATTAAACAATGTTAAATATCAAGTTGTTTAGTCAATTGCGTAATTGAAACAGCCAATAAAAAAAAAAATAGTTGCCAAATACATAGCTGAAGAAATTGAAATTTTTCAAAAAAAGAATGTATTTTGATAAAAAAAAAAAAAAAAAAAAAAAAAAAAAATCAAGCCGAGTATGTGGGGTTCCCCTCCACGAGTGATAAATTTACTTTCACCATGACTAATATTTGTGCAAAATTAAAAGAAAAAAAAAGAATCCAAAGCGTGGTTATTGAGAAAAATGCAAACGGATGAACAATTTGGAGGCAATTTTGCTCCTATTATGGCTCCCTAGAGGAACAACCAGAGTTATCCCAGAAAATTTGTTTTGGCAAAAAAGATTTACTTTCACCATGACTAATGTTTGTGCAAAATTTAAAAAAAAAAAAAAATCCAAGGCATGATTATTGAGAAAAATACGAACCAATGGGGGTGAATTATGAGGTCCAATCCAATTCGGAGGACCAAAAAATTGAAGTTCAATATTGAATGCGTTTGCTTAATATCTAAAGAGTGGAACTGGGAGTAATAACTATTATATAAAGGGTGGGGGTATACCACACTCCCCCAAAACTTTATAACTGGGACTTCATCATCAGAGATAGTTAAAGGTGTTATTTACTTTCTTCCTACTGCAGAAAGGTGGAAAAATGGGGAGAATCAAGCCAGCACTCCTGAAGGCAGAACACTCTGGTCTATCAAATATTGACTGTGTAGCTTTGTTGGCATTTCCCCAGTAGGAACGTCTCAGGCAGTAAGCAATAAACTTACTTCACCTGAAAGATCGAAGGCAACAAATCACATTCTTAGATCATTCATAGGCATTTATGCAGACGACACTACCATCTATGGAAACAATTCAAAGGCCGGCAATGACTAAGATCTTTCTGATTTCCTCTTTTCCGATCTTGAGAATGTGGTGCAATGGAGAAAAAGGTGGCTGGTTAATTTTAAAGCATCAAAAACCAAGCTTTTGTCTTTTCATCAGAATTGCTCCGATCCCCATCTGGACCCACCTGAAATGAATGGCTCTCATCTTGGGGGAAGTACCATGCCTTGACAAGCTTTTGGGACTGACCTTCACTCCTGATCTGAAATGTAACATAATCAAATCTATTGCCAAGATTGCTGAAAAACGGTTGGATCATTCTACCGCTCCAGAAGGTATCTCACTGCTGATGCAATCCTCTATCTGTATAAGAGCCAAGTACATCCTAAAATGGAATACCGTTGCCATATCTGGGAAGGAACTGCTCAGTGCGCCCTATCTTGCCTTGATAAAGTTCAAAACTGGCTTCCAAACCTATAGGTGATGCCCTTTTCTCTTCTCTACAACCTATTTTCCCACAGAAGAAATGTTGCAAGTACGTCTCTGCTCTATTGTTATTTTCATGGCAAGCACTTGTCTGAGCTCTAATTCATGGTCCCTCTCTCGCCAAACTTTCACACAAAGAACTCGACTAGCTACAACCACTTTCAACAATTTCCTACATTATCTGTGCCTAAATCTAAACTCAGATTCCATGAGCAAAGCTTCTTTACTAGAACTGTCTGCCTGTGGAACACTGTTTCATTGACCTGTTTCCCTGTCGATTACAATATGGTAGCTTTCAAGTCCAATGTAAACAAGTTCTTGTTGAGCCGTCTCCTTAAATAATGCAAATTCTACTCAACTTACACTATTACATATTACTACACTACCACCTTACATTCATTAACCTTTAAATGGCCTTCAGTTTTAAATATTTTAAAGGGTTTATAGGCACAAGTTCCTATATCAAATTATTTCTGATTTGCATTAAATTTGATCCATTATTATTAGACACCAATTAAGATTCAAACTTGATCAGCACCAATCAGCCAGTTTTCCTCTTTTTTTTTTAACGTTATATCACTCCGTTACTTATTCACTTATTGTACCGCACTGAAATAATGTTTAGAAAGCCATTCTTAACATGGGTAGGGTTTTTTTTTTTTTTTTTAATTATTCTGTACTTTCACCTAACAATTTAATTAAAAAAAAAAAAAAAATGATACCGTAAAACTTGAAAATATTATTTAAAAAATAGTGCGGTATAATAAATACATAAGCACCATCATC
Organism: Euprymna scolopes; assembly: GCF_053919585.1. Lineage (NCBI taxonomy): Eukaryota > Metazoa > Mollusca > Cephalopoda > Sepiida > Sepiolidae > Euprymna > Euprymna scolopes. The sequence goes on along the minus strand of NC_136513.1, from coordinate 77,399,135 downwards.
TCAAACAAGCCACAGTACGACTTTAACATAAACGGCTACTATTTGGGACCAAATTTACAGAGATACTATGTAGGGAGTTGAGCAGCAAGATATTCATTCGCATTACACTGGAACTTCTGCATGTTAGTACAGTCAGGAAAGCAGGGATCCGGAAAGGAATTTCAAAGTCTAGCAGTTTGAGGGAAGAAACTATTTGAGCATAAGTTTTCTGGCATCTAGTGATCTCTAGAGTGTAAGGGTGGGATTTTGCTGCTCAGGAGTATTTACAAGGTACAAGTGCTTTCAGTTTGTTAGAGCACATTCGTGTAAAATATGTGTAAAACGGGCACAGAGATGCAACATTTCAGTGATGAGACGAGGCTTGGAGTTTGATTGCTAGTGTGGGATCTATTAGGGTTGGCTACTCTTTTTTGAACCTTGTCTAATAGAGAGAGACCAGTAGCAGATGTATCAGCCCAGATGCGACAACAGTATTCCATGCATAGGCAAATAGTGGCTTTGTTCTATTGTTATTTTCATATCAAGTGCTCATCTGAGCTCCAATCTATGCCCCCCCGACAAACTTTCACTGAAAACACTAGACTAGTTACAACAATTGTCAACAATTTCTCCCCAATATCTGTGCTTAAATCTAAGCATAGATTCCATGAACAAAGTTTCTTTCCTAAAACTGCCCACCTGTGGAACTGTTCCACTGGTCTGCTTTCCAGCTAACTACAATATAGCCGTCTTCAAGTGTAATGTAAACAAGTTCTTGCTGAACCGTCTCCTTAAATAATCAAATTATATCAAATTCCCACCACTAATGATTACTATGCTATTGTCTCGATGATTAACGTATACTCATTAACTCTTATCCTCGAGTGGCCTTTGACCATTTATAAGTGATTAATAGGTCAAGGACAACAACATATCCTTTTCATTGTTTTGACTCTAGTGTGTATCCATTCATATATTGTATGCTTTTATATAGAGTAATGTGGTTTTCGGTTGATTAACTGCGTCTGTGTCGGATATATACTCGAGAGTCAAAACAATGAAAAGAATATTCTATTGTCATAGCCCAAGTGATGACTCGTAACAAATAAATCGGGACGCTTCGGAGAAAAAGAAAAACTTAATCGGACTCACATCTTGATAGAGACTAATGAAATTGGCGAAAATTCGGACTTTAACAAAAAAAAAATAAATTAAAAAAAAAAAAAAAAAAAAAGTATTTTATTTCATGGCATTTTCAGGTTTTCAAATTTTCTCATAAAAAAAAAAAACTAATGTTTTTGTATGCATAGAATTCACTCATAAACTGGATCTTAGGGTGGGAGGGTTAATATTTCACTCAAGGATATCCAGGGTCATTTATATTTGACCAACTCCTAACAATCACATGACTCCTTCCAAAATGTCAGATTGAAACTCTTGTTCAGCTTGGAATTTGATTAATATTTTAGATTTATGAACCATGTTAACAAACAAGCAAGAGACCCACTTATGCAAAGAGGGCAATAGGTTTTATATTGTAAATACTTTGTTAGTCATTGGAGATAATACATTTTGATGCCAGTAGGAGATAAGCCGTCACTTAAGATCATATACTTTTTGTAATAGGTAACACCCCTCTCCCCAAAGGCCCCCCCCCATCTACTTATTTAGCCAAGTAAGGTATAGAAAGGAAATACCACATATGAAGAGTTCTTACAAATGCCTGACCCTATGGAATTACTAGACCGATTTAATAAAGTTGGGTGGGAGGAGGGGGAGACAGAGAAATTGGGGCTTTGTTATGACATGGCTTGTACTATATGCCTTTTGGTTACTTGGAGATATACAGGGTGACTAAAAAAAAAAAAAAAAAATAAATAAATAAAAAATAACGGGCCCCAAATCTAATTAGGCTCCGTTTCTTAGTGTTTTGTCCAAATGAAATGAAACTTTGATCATAACTAGTTTGTTATATTCAAAACATCACATCGAAACACTAGGGTCTTTGGCCTTTTTTTCTCCGTTCTACAGCATATGTTCTAGATGGCCTCCATTTAGCTTTTGTTTTTTTTGGGGGGTCACCCTGTAAAAGAACTAAAAGAACTGCCTGTAAAAAAGTGGTATTCCAGGAAAATGGACCTACGGTTTTTTTTTTGTAACTTACGGGTTACCCCTTACAAGGCATATCGCCACTTGGATGCAAGGGGCTACTATTTGGGACCATGACTAGGAAAGATTAACAAAATATTGGTTTATATTACATTTAAACTTCTGCATATCAGTACAGTTAGGGAAGCAGGAAAGGGATTCCAAAGTCTAGCTGTTTGAGGGAAGAAACTATTAGAATAGAAAGCCTTTCGACACTTAGGAACCTCAACAGTGAAAGGGTGTGATTTTGTTGCAAAGCGGATTTGTCGGAGATATGTACGTCGAGATGGCACAAAGCGTAATGAGGTCCATTAAAATACTTGTAAAACAGGCTGCAACATTATGGTGATGGGACAGGGGTTGGAGCCTAATTGACAAAGTGGGACCTATCAGATTGAAAACTCTTTTTTGAACCCTATCCAAGAGGGAGAGACTAGTGGTAGATGCACCAGCCCAGATGTGGCAACAATACTCCATGCATGGATGAATAGTGATCTTGTAGAGATAGAGGATACTCTCAGGTGTGATAGAGAGTCTTCTAGCATGATAGAGAGAACTCATCTTCCTTGTAGCAGTTTTACTTCTTAATAAACTAGTTCCCATTTACCTGCCTCCCCACAAGGGCAAAGTTAGACACAAGGCCAGTTTTTAATGTGGGAAACATCCAGCTCCTGAAAAAGGGCACTCTGGATCGAAACAGATAAAAATTGCCTTAGTCTAGAAGGCTTTCTCCTTCACTGAGCAAGGATAGAATAGGCTAAGTGTAATTTCCTGTCTTGTTGTTTGGTTTTTAAATTTTTTTGTGCGATACATCTCACAAAAGTTTTTAAAAAAAAACAAACAAGAATTTTGAAGTAAACAATCACCACCACGTAGAATATATTGGCATGTTTGTCTATATTTGAGGATTTAATTTAAAATGGAACTCAATACCAAGATGAAAAAAAAAAATTTTTTATGAAGAGAAGGTTACAATAATACTGTTGGGGGTCCGTGTTTGTAATTGACATCAATAAATAGCAAATATATTTTACTTTATTTAAAATAAAAAGTAAAAAAAGAAGCCCTGTAACAAGATTAACAACTTTTCTAGAGCATTCAAAGTTTTATAGTTCTTTTTTTAGTTATTTTTTGTTTTTTTTGTTTTTTTAAATATATGGACAATTTCAGTTTTTTTTTTTTTTTTTTTTTTTTAAATAGATATTGATAATATCAATTTTTTGATAATTTCAATTTTATTTTTGAAAAAAAAAATAAATACTGAAAATTTTTTTTTTTTTTTGAAAAAAATGGATATAATTTTAGTTTTCTGCTCTACTTTCATCTTTTTTATTATTTTGACGTTTCAGGCAATTTAACTGCCAAACACTTCTTGAAGGGAATTCAGGTTAGTGTTGAGACGGAATCAAAAAAAAAATCTGAACTTCTTGGGGTATTGAAAAATTAGCGATTATTTTTGGATGCCAAAACATTTCCTTTAATTGCTTACTTTTGGGTTTTATTAGATTGGTGTTAAAATAATATCGTTTTCCCACATATTACTTTTGATATATGATTTCTGAATTAATTCATTGATATATATAACCATGTTATATATGATTTCTGAATTAATTCATTGATATATATAACCATGTTATATATGATTTCTGAATTAATTCATTGATATATATAACCATGTTATATATGATTTCTGAATTAATTCATTGATATATATAGCCATGTTATATATGATTTCTGAATTAATTCATTGATATATATATATAGCCATGTTATATATGATTTCTGAATTAATTCATTGATATATATATATAGCCATGTTATATATGATTTCTGAATTAATTCATTGATATATATATATAGCCATGTTATATATGATTTCTGAATTAATTCATTGATATATATAGCCATGTTATATATGATTTCTGAATTAATTCATTGATATATATAACCATGTTATATATGATTTCTGAATTAATTCATTGATATATATAACCATGTTATATATGATTTCTGAATTAATTCATTGATATATATAACCATGTTATATATGATTTCTGAATTAATTCATTGATATATATATATAGCCATGTTATATATGATTTCTGAATTAATTCATTGATATATATATAGCCATGTTATATATGATTTCTGAATTAATTCATTGATATATATAACCATGTTATATATGATTTCTGAATTAATTCATTGATATATATATTCATGTTATATATGATTTCTGAATTAATTCATTGATATATATAACCATGTTATATATGATTTCTGAATTAATTCATTGATATATATAACCATGTTATATATGATTTCTGAATTAATTCATTGATATATATAACCATGTTATATATGATTTCTGAATTAATTCATTGATATATATATTCATGTTATATATGATTTCTGAATTAATTCATTGATATATATAACCATGTTATATATGATTTCTGAATTAATTCATTGATATATATAGCCATGTTATATATGATTTCTGAATTAATTCATTGATATATATAGCCATGTTATATATGATTTCTGAATTAATTCATTGATATATATAACCATGTTATATGATTTCTGAATTAATTCATTGATATATATATTCATGTTATATATGATTTCTGAATTAATTCATTGATATATATAGCCATGTTATATATGATTTCTGAATTAATTCATTGATATATATAACCATGTTATAGATGATTTCTGAATTAATTCATTGATATATATAACCATGTTATATATGATTTCTGAATTAATTCATTGATATATATAACCATGTTATATATGATTTCTGAATTAATTCATTGATATATATAACCATGTTATATATGATTTCTGAATTAATTCATTGATATATATATATAGCCATGTTATATATGATTTCTGAATTAATTCATTGATATATATAGCCGTGTTATATGATTTCTGAATTAATTCATTGATATATATAACCATGTTATAGATGATTTCTGAATTAATTCATTGATATATATAGCCATGTTATATATGATTTCTGAATTAATTCATTGATATATATAACCATGTTATATATGATTTCTGAATTAATTCATTGATATATATAACCATGTTATATATGATTTCTGAATTAATTCATTGATATATATATATAGCCATGTTATATATGATTTCTGAATTAATTCATTGATATATATAGCCATGTTATATGATTTCTGAATTAATTCATTGATATATATAACCATGTTATATATGATTTCTGAATTAATTCATTGATATATATAACCATGTTATATATGATTTCTGAATTAATTCATTGATATATATAGCCATGTTATATATCATTTTGAAACGCGTTTTCGCTCTATCAAATCATCGTGTTATTTGTTACCGTTCTCAATCTCTTTATTCATTTTTTTGCAGGCTTTTTGACAGCATGAACAAAATTCAAATCCGCATGAATTCTTTGTTCCAGTTCAAACAAGGCCGAAAAGCTGCCGAGACAGCTTGTGATATCAATGACACATTTGGCTCAGAAATCACTAATGAAAATGTGGTACAATGATGGTTCAAGAAATTTTGTTATGGTGGCTAGAGCCTCGAAGATGAAGACAGTCATGGCCGGTCGACTGCGGTTGATAACAAACATTTGGAAGTCTTAATTGAAACCACACGAGAAGTTGCTGTTGAACTTGAAGTTGACCACTCAACAGTCGTTCGCAATTTAAAGCAAATAGGAAAGTCAATGTTGGATAAATGGGTGTTGCATGAATTGGACAATAATCCCGAAAATTGTTTTGAAAAGTCTTCTATGCTCCTTCTGCACAACAAAAATGATCCATTTCTCTGGTGGATTGTAACGCGTTATGAGAAGTGGATCCTCTATGACCTCTGGCGACGTTCGGCACAGTGGTTGGATGCCGAAGAAACTTCACAACACTTCCCGAAGCCAAAATTGCACCAAAAAAGATTATGGTGACTGTTTGGTGGTCTGCGGGCAATCTCACCCATCCCAGCTTCTTAAATCTGGGCGAAACGATTATGGCTGAGAACTACTGCCGACAAATTGACAAAATGCACCAGAGGCTCCAACGTACGTGCCCGAGATTGGTCGATATGAAGAGACCAACATTTTCTCCATGATAACGCTCGCCCGCAAGTTGCTTAACTGACGCTGCAGAAGCTGAACAAATTGAGATCCGCCATATTCACCGGACCTCTTGCCCACCAATTACCACTTTTTCAAGCATCTCAACAACTTTCTGCGTGAAAAATGCTTCAAAAACCGAGATGCCGAATCGGCCTTCAATGACTTCATCGCTTCCAGAACTCTAGATTTCTATACTAATGGGATTAATAAACTTGCTTCTTGTTCGTAAAAATGTGTCGATTCTAATGGTCCTTATTTCGATTAATAAAGTTTATTATGAGAGGAGTTATGATCTTTTGAAGTTGAACATCAAAAAATATTATTTTTGCACCAACCTAATATCTTGTTTAAAACTTAATTTTCCACGGCTGATATAAAATAAATATTTATTGATTTTAAAACAAAAAGTAAAACAAAAATCTATATCACTCCAAAAGTGTGTTTTTACGCTTGTGAAAATATATGCATAAAATACACTGTTTTTTACAGTAATCTTGAAGAAAAGAAAACAAGTACATGTTAAGAGATTTTAAAGGAATAGCATAGTTTTCTATCCCATAAAATATTTCAACATCTATTAAGCATCACGAGTAAGAATTGTTACCTTTCATCTCCCTTAGGATAGTATTGAATTGTATTTTTTTTTTTTTTAAATAATTTTTTACCTTCTCGTCATGTGTGAAACAGCCATCTAAAATCTCATAATTTGGCTGTCACTTAGCATAATTTGCATTTTTCTCCTTCATAGCAATATTTCTATGCTCAAATGCATCTATTCTGTAAGTAAGTCTATAAGTTTTTAGTAAACTCATCTCTACCTTGTCTTTATTTTGTATTTGTGTTTCTGAAACAATGTTTTTCTTTTTTATTCCCCTCAAGTTTTACCTTTGCCGATGATCAATAAACCTGTGTGTAAAATATACTATGCCTCAGATGTTTGATGGTTGATAAGAGTATGTTAACTATTGAAGGTTTATAGACATTTCCACAAAATACACACATCTCGGAGACAGTATAAATTGTTTTTGGCAATGGAAAATAGGCACAAATTTTCTGATTCCAATACAGATTCTGATGCCTCAAAAAGTCCCAATATTTCCAGTTTTAATTATCGTGCCAACACTACAACATTTGTATTGCTAAGTTTGGAGATGCAATATTCTCAAGATGCATGCTTGCATTTATTTTTCTATTTTCTAACTGTCACATTTTCAAATGATAGTAGTATCGCATGGGTTATACTATTTTTTAGCCAGTCTGAGAAATTGTCTTCAAATAGATGGGCTGTCGCATAGCCTCCTTTCAGTCCGGTAACTGGACAACGTAGGATCAGCTGGTCTGTTCTGGGAGGCTTCCTTGCTCTAGAAGTGTAAGCCAGGTTTAGTTTCAGAACAGTTTCCGATGGTTCGTTGCTCTACACAAGTACTGGGAGGTGACTGGTTTGCAGTAGACACTTCTCGAGTAAAAGATTCTTCCTGTGTTGACACGAAGAAAACATATGCAAAATTGCTACAGAAAGATTTAATATTTATGGAGCAATTCTGGTTTCTGATTGGTTGGTAGCAGAACGTGAATTAATTCGATTCGTCAGTTCCTAGCAGCATCGTTTATAGAATCTCCTGACTGTGTGGGATCATACCCCATTATGAAATATTGCAACACTTGATAGATAGGTGGAAACAAATAGACTCCCCAGTGCAGTGTCTTGTTCTGATCTGGTTTGCGGCTACCCACTGCTTCCTGCTATTTGTAACAAAACCTGGGAGGCACAAAGTTGGGTCTTGAATGGGTCGAAATGTTTAATTTTATAGTTATAGAAGGGCTTTCTGACTTGATTCTAGAAGTATCTGGGGCATCTTTTAAAATTTGTTGGATTGGTAAGTCCATGGTGTTCTCCTTGACGTTTTGAATCCATTTTGAAGTTGTCTCTTCCCTCCTTTTTGAGTTGCCCCTTTCATCCTTATGTGGGATGGTCTGATAAAGCTTGCTACTTGTAGCCATTGTGTTGGAGCTGACTTCAGACATCCCGGATATCTTAGCACTATGTGAAACTTGCTTGCATTTTTCTATCCCCTCTAACCATATTTACATATTTGGTTACCTTCTATATATTCGTAACGTCCTCTCCATGACTAGGGAATTTAAACTCGATACTCCAGTCAAATTCCTCATATTTTAGTCAAATAAATGGAAAATCTCATAACAAGCTGAAAATTTTCACATGTCTTCTTTAGACACATATAAGTACAATATTAAAGGTCCCCATGGATCCGCCATCTTTGAGAATGGATTCCAAATTTCAGTTTTATGCTTTATGCGGTAAAATATTTAATTTTATCAAAATAACTACTGACTACACCGTTATAGCTCATAAAATTCTTCACAAAAAGGGGTCTATGTGTTGTTCTCTACAAGTGATAGTTTGATTGATATAGTAATTTTTATGCACTATTTAATATTGGGACTCTTTGCCACATCATTGGTGAGTTACATTGCGCAGTATTTTTTTAATATGGTATACTCTTGAGGCCTAATCTACAAATATCCCTCTTCCCTGTCATAAGTTTTATTGCTTGAAAATGTGTGGTCAGTGAACTTCCTGCAGATTTCCTTGAACGCGCCAGTACAGTGGAGGTAGATAGTAACACACTTAATTTTTTCTGTACTTAAATCACTTGTATCTTCATGGCTAATTTCATTTTATTCATCTTCTGATTCTTAGTCCGTTATTTGCTGTTCACCCGCAGAGTTTTTTTTGTCAATTTGTAAGGGATTGGTCGATATTCACTGATGCCTGGTATCACAGCAGTGGCATGAGCATAGATAAATATCTCCCAATCCTTAACAAAACAGAAGTGTCACTAATTAGCAAATATGAAGACCAGTTTCAACATTTAATATAGAAATGTATTATTTATGTACGTGTGCTCTGTCATCGCACAAGAGAAGAAATGGTAATGTTCCTTAAAAAAAATTAAAAATATAAAGCAAAAAGAAATTAAATTTCTTCTTAGAATAAATCAGATCCAATTAAGGATAAATCCTTTCCATGTAAAATATGTCCAAGTCGATTGTCGGGTAGTTATTCTGCTCGGTTCAAAAAAGTAAATTTCAGTGGCGAAAACATTTTTCCTTTTAGACGGGTCATACATATTTGCGCCATGTTACTGGAACGACAGGAAAAGAGAAAAAAAAAAAAGAAAAAGATAGTTGATTTTCATGCGGTGTCTTTTATATCCCTTAGGTGGCTCCAAAGAAAAGATTTGCGAAATGTATCTTTCTTTGAGCGCTGATTGGACAGAAAGTAGATACACTGTCATGTGGTATGCTCCATTTTACGTCCGCACAAAAAGACAGTTTTACTTTTTATCTCCACAGAATTTGCATGGGTGTATACAAAAAAATGTGTGTGTAACTGAAATGTTATTTATTTTAATGTCTCTCGTGTACTACCACAAATTGATTTTGTATGTTGGCTCAGAGACCATGCCGGGGCACAGTAATCTGCGGTACTGTAGCAGAGTGTGATTGTTGTTGTGATTTTCAAATATGTAAGGTCATCGTGTACAGCATAAATCCTTCAATTATGGAATTTGAAAAGTTTCACTCACCGTCCCAAATTGCAGCAATTTAGAAAAGGAAAATTGGAAGAATATAGAAGTGACCTCTAGTGTGTGTGTGTGTAAGAGAGAGAGAGAGGAGTTCATTGTCAAATAATTTGGGTCAAGTTCAAAAGGTCAAGAGAGGGAGGGGATAATTCATAATCACCAGTTCTGGAGATAACAGCGTCATTTGACCTTTTTGTTACTTTTCTGATAAATTTGACAGCATCATGTTTTGATTATACAATATCAGATGAGCGACCTTTTACTCGGCGAACGAGAAAGAGACAAACATCAGGAGAATCGTGGCCAGAAGGACTTGCATCTAAAAACTATCAAAATGAAATTAAGAGAAAGCGTTTGTATTTTTTTCCGATAACATTCTCGTAAATTCATATTTGGCCTCCTGCAGTATTAACCAGCTTCCCCCAAAGGAGGAAGTTTCTAGGGAATACTAAATCCATGTCATCCTATGAGATCAAATATCGTTGTGACCTGGGGGTGATATTAATAGCTTTTTAATTTAGAGTTTTTTGTTTTACAGCATATCAACCCTTTTCAGATTATTTGATGCCAAATTTTGCAATTTGAGGAAAAAAGTTTAATGCTTGAAGTTCTTAATATCTTCAAATATTTATTCATGGCATTTAGCTTGATTGCTTTATGACATATCAAAACTTTTCAGGTTATTTAATACTGAATCTGTTAATTTTGGAAAACATTTTTAGGCTTAAAATTTTTTATATCTTTAAATATTTATCCATGATGCTTAGTTTAGTTTTGTAGAGAAAAATTGTTATTGTTTTGGGACAGAGAAACAAATTGAAACAAAAAAAAAAAACCCAAATTGAAACAAAAAAAACAAAAAAACAAATTGAAACAGAAACAAAACAAATTGAAACAGAAACAAAAAAAATTGAAACAGAAACAAAAAAAAAAATTGAAACAAAAAAAAAAATTGAAACAAAAAAAAAAAATTGAAACAAAAAAAAAAATTGAAACAAAAAAAAAAATTGAAACAAAAAAAAAATTGAAACAAAAAAAAAATTTGAAACAAAAAAAAAATTGAAACAAAAAAAAAATTGAAACAAAATAAATTGGAACGAAAAAAATAAATTGGAACGAAAAAAATAAATTGGAACGAAAAAAATAAATTGGAACGAAAAAAATAAATTGGAACGAAAAAAATAAATTGGAACGAAAAAAATAAATTGGAACGAAAAAAATAAATTGGAACGAAAAAAATAAATTGGAACGAAAAAAAACAAAAAAAAAACAAATTGGAACAAAAAAATAAATTGGAACGAAAAAAAAAAACAAAAACAAATTGGAACAAAACACATTAGAACAAAAAAAAAAAAAAAAAAAAAAAAAGAAAAAGTCACTAAATTACTGACCTGTTGAAACTCTTCGAGTGATAACTTTTGATCACCACCTTCATCAAAATTAGCAAGCAAGTCCCGAACTTCATAGCCAGCCAATTTGATTCCAAGCAGATCAAGCGTATTGCCAATTTCTTGGGCCGTAATGTAGCCACTATCATCTTCATCAAACTGAAATAAAATAAAGAGAAATTATGCTTAGAAGAAAAACAACAATAATAAAAAAAAGTATAAAATTTTTTAAAATAACTTAATTTCGGTCAATTTCTTTCTTTTTTTTTTTTTTTTTGCATCATAAATCATTTCAGGGGTGGGGGTCTGCTAGCTAACACCCCAATTAAAAAATTGACTATCAATACTTCCTCATGATGGAAACTCAACAAACTACATAATAAAAAGATAATCAAGAATTTAGAGAAAGCATAACATTTTTTAAATAACTTATTCCCTGTTCTGAATTTTATTATTTACGTTGTCGTGGAGTAGTGGATATCAGGGGTTTCACGTTCGCACCCACGTAAGATTTTTTTGTTGTTATTGTTGAATGTTTTAACATATAAACAGGGTTATTTATGTGATTTTTTTTTCATTCGCTTCTTTATTTTCCCGTTTTTATCTCTTTTTCGATGCTTTTATTTTATTTTTTTATGCTTCGCCCTTGCTCAATATCCTTACTCCACCATCTCTACACACCCTGGAAACACTGGGTACTCCAGCTTGTTAAGGCTAAAAGCCACATGAGGATATGGGTCAATGAGATGGATATATTACTAGAGGTTCAGAAATAATGAAACGAACTAAATGTGATCACTTATGAAGACAATTTATGACAAATGTTTGACATTAGAGTTGAAGATGTTGTAGTCCTCAGGAAAGCAGTCTTGGGGTAATGTGTACCAAAGATAGGGAATTCTTGGAAAGAAACTACTCCAATTCAGTTTCACAAATTCACACTGATTGAAAACAAAATTTCTTTGCAGTTGTGGTAATAAGACGAGTTCTTGCTGTGAATGTCTTATAAGGAGGAATCATGGAAAATGCTCATTGGAATTAAAATTCCAGTGAGCATTTTTCATGAAAATAACAAGAGAAAGACTATCAACATCTCTTCCATAAGAAAGGGGCTGTAGAGATGAGAACAGACCATACTAGATTGCAAAGTGGGATTTGAGCTTTATCAAGACAAGGAGTGCCCTGAACAGCATCTCACCAAATGTGGCAGCAGTGTTCCATTTTAGAACACACCCGACTTATCTATTACTAATTGGGATCTCATAACCGATTTGTTTTATGGCATATCAACCCTTTTTGGATTGACGTTTCTGAATTTTTGAGATGAGGATTGGTTATTCATATTATTTGGATTCTTTGGACTACTGTTCTCATCTGGAATGTGATTTTCACAACGTTTTGGTTGATGTAACCTTCGACCTTCTTCAGGTGTATCTTGTAAAACTCGGGAATATTTCTGTCGAACTCAGGAATTTGGACAAAATTTTGAGCCGAACCTTTTATTTACTTAACAGGGATGGCATGCTCTTGTTCCGTCAGCCATAACTGGATAGAGGTCCTAAGTAATTCGCAATTGTATTTTTCGGTCGCCCCACACTGAGGATTGAACCCTCAACCTTCAGGAGGATATCACTTTTTACAATTGATTTTTTCAAGTACTCTAACCACTATGCCACAGATCCTTGCAGATATTTTCCTAAAAGTTGAAGGTTCAATCCTCATTGTAGGCGACCGAAAAATACAATTGCAAATTACTTAGGACCTCTATCCAGTCATGACTGACTGAACAAGAGCATGCTCCCCCCCCCCGTGAAGTAAATAAGGGGTTCCACTCAAAATTCCGTCCAAATTCTTGAGTTTGACAGAAACATTCCAGAGTTCAACAAGACACACCTGAGGAAAGTCGGAGGTTAAATTCACTGAATCATTGTGAAAATCACACTAAAAATGAGAACAGTAATTCGATAAATCTAAATAATATGAATAACCTTTTTGGATTATTTAAATATGTATTTAGTTTGGTTGTTTTGTAGAAAAAAAATTGTTTTTGTTTTTGGAGAACATGATTGAGTTTTACAAAGGAAAGCAATAACATCAATGTTTTGTGTATTTAAGCCAGGAAGTATGGTATCTGAAGCAGAAACCATACTATTACTTCTATTATTGTTCTACTGTACCTCTCCATGCTCAATCTAGTGAGAGAAGAGGTGTAGTATATGTTCATTAGTCATAATACCATCCATGCAATTGGAAGGAGTACATATTTAGTAGTTTAATACTCCTACTCTCCACATGCAACCAACCCAGGCCTCCTTCATCTGATTAGAATCAAAGAAGTTTGGCAAAGAACCGCAATTCAAATTCTGCTTGTGTGAGAAAACTGAGAGTTGGCATTACTGGTGACTCAATCTTTGACTTAATAATAAACCGTGGTCAGGTTTAATTAGGTTTCGCTAATTTTTCACTTCCCGCCTTTTCTAAAATGGATTTCTCAAGAATTTTGAGAATTAGTGATAGAAAACAATGAAAAAAAAGTAAATAAAAATTCTGAAAAACCATGAACAATTTATGCATTTTCCCCAAAGATTTAAATCGAATTGAATTGTTTCCTTCAGATGAAAGCATGATTACAAAGACCATTGCTTTTTTTTTTTTTTTTAACCTTTTAACCATTTAATAAACTTAATACCAAAAAGACCATTATTTTTTTTATTTATCATTTTATTTATATCCGTGAGACCCGCCACCTCGTTCTCCCCGGGGGGGGGGCGGTTTTCTCTATCGAAACTCATGATAAAAGAATATGGTGACTATGTCGTTAATGACACAGACTGAAAACCTGGGTGCACTAAGTTAGAATCCAGTTTATTTCTGTATCTGTGACGACATTCCCCAGTGTGATTTGAGCCAGCTCCAGACAAATTCACTACATCTCGCACCAGTGTGGCCCATCCATGTCAGTGGAATCTTCTGTACGAGTGGGCCACGCTCGATTCCAGTGACGAACGCCAGTTCATTTGACAGAAACACATTCAACAAACCCACACCTGACCTTGTGTCTAATCCCCTCGAGAGTATTAACTAAAATAATAAAATTCCACACTAAAATTAAGGCTGCAAAAAAAATCTTAAAAACTGAACTCAAATATTAGTCATTCTTGAAATCGATTTAATCCAATTATGGTAGATTTAGAACACTGCTCTCCTCTCCAAACATTTTCTTTTTAAATTAATTGATGTCTTTGACAAGTTGATGAAGGCCAAAGAATTAGAGTTCATCTAAGTGAAGCAGAAAAGAAAATCCATTTTCATACCAAAAATTTTTTTTATAGTGCAGAATCTTATTCATATAGAAAAAGATTGCCAGATATTAGATTGTTCCAAAATGCTTCTAAAACCAAACACGTGCATTTGAAACCCATAACTACCGCCGCTCTGGTCTCCTCAGATGGGTTACCAGTCAAACTTGTTCAACATTTCAAATATCTACGGACGATTTACAGATTATACATGACAATGAATACATGGAAAGCATAATTAACTCTGCAGTAAAACTCTCTGCTTCCTTTGTTCCAGCTCGTTTGACTTGTTGGTCTAGTGGTATCCATCAATTTCCCTGTTTTGATACTTCATTGTAATACAGCTTCCGATTCCAGAAGCTTCTTTCCAAGAACTGCAGGCTTGTGGAACTCTCTTCCTTCTGTTTTCTTCCTACCTGACTTTTTTTCAAAACTAATACAAATCAGCATTTTCTGTTTTTGTGATAATCACCTCATTAGTTCCTTACATTAAGAAGTGGATTCATGCCTTGCCTGAAGTGACAAACTAAAAAAAAAAAAAAAAAAAAAAATACATTTAAATACAAGGGGTGTCCCAAAAGTAATGGCTCGTATTTTTCTTTTTAAAAATTCCACCCAAATGGATCAGAGAGGATTGCAAACTTTGCTTTGTTATGATGACTGAATTTATGCATTCATGACCGGAAAGTTTTAGCTCTCTGTTGCAGATATTGACAATGTGAAACTCAAAGAAAGCAACTACTGTCATAGACGTGTTAGAAGCAGAGATGCATCGTTGAATTCTCC
The DNA here is from genome assembly GCF_053919585.1 of Euprymna scolopes. Classification (NCBI taxonomy): domain Eukaryota; kingdom Metazoa; phylum Mollusca; class Cephalopoda; order Sepiida; family Sepiolidae; genus Euprymna; species Euprymna scolopes. The sequence goes on along the minus strand of NC_136513.1, from coordinate 77,383,786 downwards.
CATACAGAAATAAAAATGGAACTGATCAACATTCACTGGCGCCTGTTAAACGTTTATGAAGCCGATGTAGTTGATGTCAGCACAGTTAGGAGATGGGTTTGTAGATTTCAGAATGGTGACAGATGCGAATGATAAAGCACGCTCCAGATGTCCATGCAGTCAGCATCCAAGAAAATAATGTGCGATGGTGACTAGAGAAGTAAATTGTGGAGCACAAAAGGTTGCTTGTTTTAATTGCACCACTCCTGTCTTCATAGCTCTTCAACCTTTTTTAGTTAAAAAAAAAAAAAAAAAAAAAAAGAAAAAAAAAAAAAAGAGGTCTTACTTTTGGAACAAACCTATGACTTCACAATAACACTATCAAAATTTAAAAATTATTTCAGTGATTTTATTTTTATCTAATACTATTCTGGGTGCCTGGCATTGCCCGAGGTGTTTGGAGGTGTGTGTTGAGCAAAAAAAAAAGTGGTAGTAAGAAAGCAGGCTCGAACCCGTGACGCGAAGGCGGAAAAGAAAGTGAAAGAAACTCTGATGTCTTACCACTAGTCCATGACGTGACTGGAAGTTTGGAACGTTAAAATTAGGCAATCCACCCAATACGAGGACTTGCAAAAATGGCTACCAAAAAAGTCGACCCCTCCTTATAGAAAACTGCCCAGCTGAGGGTGAAAGAGTTAATGTTTTTGGCCAATTTTTCGATATTTGTTGTCAGAGACGTCGAGCTTCAAAATGATACCGATCTTGTTAAAATCCGTCACCTCTGTCAAAAGTTTTAGGCAGACATACATACAGACAGGTGAGATTTATATTATAGATTTTCTTTATAAAAAACAAAAAGATACTAAGGTATATCGACCCACAAGGCGAAACATCGACCTAATTGTGTCAAGAGGAAATATAGATGGTATCTTGAAAACTGAATAAAACTATAAAAGAAAAAAAAATGTGACTCATCTCGTATTGATCTGGTCTGACAAGTTAAATAACAATCATTCTTCACACTTCAACCATACAAGAGCAGAAAAAATTGGAAATTTGGTTTACAAACATAATTCAGCCTGAGAAGCTATTGTGAAACTAAATGATTAAATCCAAAAATTCAGTACTCAAAGTTAAGACGCCGGAACTGGACTGTTTACCTAAATATGGAACACTAAACATGAAACGAAATACGAAACCATATGCAAATAATTTTAAAAAAATATTTTAGTTTTAACACTTCTAATGCTATCATGAAACAATAAAAATAAACTTTCATTTTTTTAAATTTCTATAAAGTTTTTTTTTTTTTAAAATACTTTTGTTATCACAGAAAAATGAGAATTTTATTTACATTTCTATAGATGGTATCTTTTTGAAATATTTATGTCTTTCACAAGTTTTAACGGCAAATTTTGTCAAAAATAATATATGAAAGTTTTTTTATTGACATTTGTGTTACCAAAAAACTTATTTAAAACATTTCGGTAAAAAATTTTTCTTAAATGAAATTTTGTCATAAAAAACAAAAACAAAAAAAACTTTCATACATTATTTAAGTGGTTCTATATGGTTTCTAATTTCGTTTCATGCTTAGTAACTTCTGTTCCATATTTAGGTAAACTGAGTCCAATTCCGGTATCTTAATTTTGAATACTGAATTTTTGGACTTAACCAGCTAAATTGTTTGAAAAGCGAATCATATTTTTGCACTTAAAATAATGTAAAAAAAATAATTCGTTCGCAAACATTAGATAAATGATTATTTACCTTTTTTTTTTCTTTTTTTTACAATTCTTTAACTGTACAGACCAATTTTCTGTTTAAAAATAAAGATCTATCTATGAAATAACAGATTGGTTTTAAATGCTGTAGAAAAAAAAATATTGAAAAATGCTATCAGAAATAAAACAAAAAATGACATTGGGACCCTACATTGGTAAGTAGAGATTATCTTACCTAGTTTGAACTTTGACAGAACATTAAGTACATTATTGTTATAGCGATAAACAGGGGAATAACTTCAAATAAAGAAAATTAGAGTTATCACCCTTTATCAGTCCTTAAAAACGACTAAAGAGTTCTAGCAAGATAGCGGACATCGCTGGACATTCAATCGCGTCTGCAAATAATTTAATATTTCTGCCGCGAATGAAATATGTTAAAATACAATGAGCTTGTCTACTTGTTATAATATCCAACGATCCAGAGACGATATTTATCCGAACATAACATACATATAAGGAAAACCTGGCGGCAAACGGAAACATACCCAGTGCACCTCACGTGAGGCAAGAATAGTTAAGGATTAGTTTGTTTTTTATTTTTTTTTACAAGGGAGTCACTACTTATAAAGGCCCGAAGGCTACTTGAGGATAAGGGTTAATGGGTATAGATAAATAGTGGAAATTTTGTAAATTGGATTACTTAGGGGGATGGTTCATCAAGAACTTGTTTATGTTGGACTTGAAGACAATCAAATTGTAGTCAATCGGAAAGTAGGCAAATGGAAGAGAGTTCCACAGGCGTGTACTTCTAAGAAAAAAGCTTTGTTCATGGAATCTATGTTTAGGTTTAGGCACAGATAAAGAGTATGGAAAATTATTGATAGTGGTTTTGGCTAGATGAGTGTTTTTTGTGAAAGATTGAAGCTCAGACGAGCACTTGCCATGAAAATAATGATAAAGCAGAAACAGGCTCGTAACATCTCTTCTGTGGGAAAGAGGTTGCAGGGAAGAGAAAAGGGTATCCCCCTACTAAGCTACAAATTCTATTTTGAACTCTGTCAAGGCAGGACAAGCTGCTTCTAGCAGCTCCTGCTCAGATGTGGCAACAGTACTTCATCATTGGCCGTACTTGACTTTTATATAGGTAGAGAATTGCATCAGGAGTGAGATATCTACTGGAGCGGTAAAAGGATCCTACCATTTTTCCAGCGGCATTGGCAACGGATTTGATGTATGTTTTATAGACAAAACACGCTCTAAACAAGTGTCAATATTACATAAGAATATTATGTGTTCCGGACAACAAAAAAGTTTTGAGACCGTTTGAGACAAGGAAACGGCCACACCAGATATATGTGATAATAGAAGGATCTAAGTGAATATTTCCCCGTGATTGTCCGTTCCTTCACTATTTTCATAGCTAAGAAAATTAAGTTAGAAGGTATTAATTTTAGCCTCTCTTTTAGTCTCTCCACTCATGAACGAAGTTCTCTCCCCAATAAAACTTTTGAAACTGTAACAAGTCTTCTTTGTTCCATACAAGAGTTTCATCCGTCCAAGTTAAACAGCTGGTCATCAGCCACGACACAGTGCAACAATATAAAGAACGTCCAACATAGAATAGCTATGAAAAAGAATGAAGACGAGACCGCGCACGTATGTAAAAAGACTTATTTGATTTGTGTTTTTTGATTGTTCACTAGCAACACCCCACAAGTGCAGCGAATGCATGATTTTATTTTTTTTTTTTTTGTTTACAACTAAATCACCACATAAAGGCCTGAAGGCCATTCGAGAATAAGGGTTACTGGATATAAGGTGGTGGTGTAGTAATCATTAATGGTGGAGATTGGGTAAAATTTGGATTATTTAAGGGGACAGCTCAATATGAACTTGTTTACATTAACTTGAAGGCTACCATATTGTAGTCGGCCGGGAAGCAGGCCAGTGAAGCAGTGTTCTACAGACAGGCAAAATGGCATGGGTAAACGGTTTGTTTAACGTTCATTAAAGGATTATTGAAATGTTACAAGACAGCAAAGATTGACAAGTAGAGAAGACATTCTCTGCTCATTCCTCGAATGTGGCCCAGCGGGATTATCAAAAAAAAACAAAACATGGAAACGAATAAGATAATGTCAAGAGACATCAGAAATAAATGTAAGCAGCAAAAAATTCCTTTTTGTATTCAACTTATAATCAAGCATGTGGATGATAATGCCTGGGAGGACGATTTAATCACAACAGAACAAACACTAGACCCCCTCCATTTACAAAAAAAAAGAAAAAAAAGAAAAGAAAATAATGCCTGGGAGGTAATTATGAACGAACATATAATACACTGCCATCCTTCAAAGGAGAAATAATGCCTGGGAGAATGGTCTCATAACAGATACTACACTTACTCTCCTAAAAAGTAGGAAGTAATTTCTGGAAGATCAGAATACTTTACTATACCCTCCATTAAAAGAGATAATAACTGGGAGAGGTCCTGGATATGGCCTTAAAATATATCCAGTGATGAGGCGGCAGCTTGTGGGCTTTGGGGAGTGTGGAGCCACCCTTTAATTGCCATTGCTCCCAGGTCCACTCTGACCCGGAGTGGTAGTTTTGGTAGTATCTGTTATGGGTTAAATAGAAACAGACTTGAAAACAAATATATTCTATTAAATAATTTTTCTTCAAAATCTTTGGATTCGGCATTAAATAACCTGAAAAGTGTTGATATGCCGTAGAACAAAAACAACCAACGGCTGGGAGAATGGTAATATTACGAACAAAGACAATACACCTGTTACCCACTAAAGAAGAGGGTAATTCCTGGGAGGATGGACATATGACAATCGAACAGTTACTACACAATCTCTCACTAAGAAAAGCAATAAGTGTTGTGAGGGGTTAAATTACTATGAGTGAACGTGTCAAATTCACTTGGAGAACGGCATTATTCACGGTTTGAAAAAAAAAAAAAAAAAAAAATGCACACATACAAGATCGAGAGGTGGGGATAGGCGCTGATGTCGTTTTCGTTTTGTTTTACTACCACTCCTAACCCCACCCATCCACGGCTTCATGCTAGACACCTACCCACTCACTCCAATACTGGCTCACAACACAATGTCCCTACCACATGTTGAGCGAGATTAACAAGTGTGGGAAAGTGTACAGATTTTTCCATTAAACAAAAATAATGCCATATTTAGGCACTTTATATATATATATATATATATATATATATATATATATATATATATATATATATATATATATATATATATATATATATACGTATGGGCGTGGCTCAGAGGCTAAGGAATGAGGGTGGAGAGTTGTACGTTTTGGTTTCGATTCTAGCTGATGAAATCCAACTCTCTCTACAAATACACACACACACACACACACACACACACATATATATACATATATATATATACACATACATACGTGTGTTTTGATCTCACTACTATATAATAAATACATAATCTACACGAATTAAAATATTATATTTAAGCGTATCTTACGACCGGGCAACATCGGCGGCCTGCTAGTACATTTTTATATATATATATATATAAAAGTGACCTTGTCTATGTGTGTGTGCGCGCCTGGTAACGACTAGGCCACCTCCGTGGCCTTCCGTGGCCAAGATCAAAGTGTAATATCTGTTCCGGCAGATACTGCAAGCTATGACTAGCTATGACTAGCAAAGACCAGATGTGGGGGCAACCCCACATGCCTGACCATTAACCAGCTCCCATTTCCCACCTCTCGGGAGCTGGTCCCCTTTTTCCCTTCCCCCTCCCTTCACTCCTCACATTAAAAATTGGCCTTGTGCCTAATTTGCTCTGTGGGGGAGCAAATACCATCTGTTTCGGCAGATACTGCAAGCTATGACTAGCTATGACTAGCAAAGACCAGATGTGGGGGCAACCCCACATGCCTGCCCTTTAACCAGCTCCCATTTCCCACCTCTCGGGAGCTGGTCCCCTTTTTCCCTTCCCCCTCCCTTCACTCCTCACATTAAAAATTGGCCTTGTGCCTAATTTGCTCTGTGGGGGAGCAAATAAATACCATCTGTTCCGGCAGATACTGCAAGCAAAGACCAGATGTGGGGGCAACCCCACATGCCTGACCTTTAACCAGCTCCCATTTCCCACCTCTCGGGAGCTGGTCCCCTTTTTCCCTTCCCCCTTCCTTCACTCCTCACATTAAAAATCGGCCTTGTGCCTAATTTGCTCGGTGGGGGAGCAAATAAATACCATCTGTTCCGGCAGATACTGCAAGCAAAGACCATATGTGGGGGCGACCCCACATATAAGATCTTGGTCAATGTAGGGGAAACCCTTCATACCAACTGTCACTATCCAGCTCCCCTCATCTCCAGGGAGTTGGTCCCCATTTCCCTTTCACTCTTGTGCCTAATTTGCTCGGTGGGGGAGCAAATAAATACTGTGTGTGTGCAGAACAGTCTCTACCAAACTACTATGTCAATTTTTAGTCTATAGATTTGTAACTTAATATACAGGGGATTCAGATATGTGATTTTTAGCAAAAACAAGTGAAGCATGCATGGTCCCCCGCGAGTACACAGTGAACAAGGCATAAAAAAAAATGACTAAGTTCAGCATTTGCCGCCCCCATTTAGCCCCAAAAGTCCCCAAGGGACGTCATCCTGGTGAAAATGAACAAACGGTGCATTTATTATTATTATTATTATTAGGAAGTCATTGCTTATCAAGACCCAGAGGTCACTTGAGGATAGGGGTTAATGAGTGCTCGGTGGCTGACAAGAAACAGTGTCAACCGGTAATGGTGGAAATTGAATACGTTATACTTTTTAGATCGATAAAAGGCTGCGGTGACGCCCATTAATATACAGGTAACAGTGACCAGTAGATTGATAACTAAATATTCAACAGTAACTATCAATACTGCATTGATTACTTTTAAGCTACAGCGTTATCAAGAAATATAGACAGGTTGTTAAGCCAGAACTATAGATTGTACATACAACATAGCTATAGACATAGCAAGATACTTATGACACTCTTGATAATTTTTTTTTTTTTTTTTTTTTTTACTAGGGATGGGGTGTGGGTAACCGCTAATCAAGACCCAAAGTCCACTCGAGAATAAGAATTAATGAGTGATTAGTGATGGTGGAAATTTGGTAGGATTTGATTATTTAGTAGAAGCAGCTCAAGAACTTGATATTTGCCTTGAAAATGACTATGTTGTAGTCAGTTGGGAAGCAGCCCTGTTGTATTGTGTTCCACAGATGAACAGTTCTAGGGAAAAAAACTATGCTCATGGAATTTTCGTTTAGTTTTAGACACAGAAAGTAAGGAAAATTGTTCATAGTGGTTGTAGCTTGACGAGCGTTTCCTGCAAATGTTTTACAGGGGAGAACCAGAGATTGAAGCTCAGTCGAGCACCTATCATGAAATTAACAACAGAGCAGAGATAGACTTACGTCTCTTCTGTGAGACAAATATAATGGAAAAATAAAACAAAAACAAAAAAAAAACAGTTAAAGTCCTCAATGAATTAATTCAAATGAGATGAGTACCCCAAAAAATAAAAATAAAACGATTCAAAAGTTAATATCCAGTGTATCGATTCTAACTATGAACCGTTTCTATAAGTACTCAATTTCAATCCTCTCATAATATTCTTTATCTTTCAACTAATAATCATTCTAGTTCATTAATCAATTGGGTCACCAAGGAACACAAAAGAAAGCTAAAATATGATTGTTAATCAAGATATGACAGTAATGTGAATACAAGATCAATCAGTATATTTTAGAATTAGTTTTAGAAGTAGCAATGAGTTTTGCAACAGTTTATAGACAGTTTTGGGTTCGCGGCGATTGAGGACTATTTTCAGTTGAGGAGTTTCTAGTTGGACACATCGTGTCTTGGATTTAATATATCCTAGAGTGGCTTTTAGCCTTGATAAATGGTAACTCATTAGCATCATCATCAAGTGGTGTCCTGCCTGGTACAGGCATTGACGGCTATGGCTCGTCATCTATTTTTCTGTTGAGGTATTAATGAATTCATTGTTGCTCATTATTTTTGGTGTTGCAGTAGGTATTCAGTCAATGTATGTTTTTTGCTATGATTCTATGCTATGAAACCCACAATCTTTCCAGTCAAACTCATCTGCTCTATGTATTATTATTCATCTGACTACTGTTCTCATCTTGAGTGTGATTTTCACAATGTTTCGGTTGATATAACCTCCGACCTTCTTCAAGTGTATCTTGTCGAACTCAGGAATGTTTCTGTCAAACTCGGGAATTTTGAGTGGAACCCTTTATTTACTTCATGGGGGTAGCGTGCTCTTGGGCGACTGAAATATACATTTGCGAATTACTTAGGACCTCTATCCAGTCATGGCTGGTGGAACAAGAGCACACTAACCCCGTAAAGTAAATAAAGGCTTCTGCTCAAAATTCTGTCCAAATTCCCAAGTTCAACAGAAACATTCCCGAGTTTGACAAGATACACCTGAAGAAGGCCGGAGGTTATATCGATCGAAACGTTGTGAAAATCACACTCAAGATGAGAACAGTAGTCCGATGAATAATAATATATATAACCAATCCTCATCTCAAAAATTCAGAAACGTCATAATCTGCTCTATTTCACTTTTTCGGTAAACATGGTCTATGAACTTCGTTTGTCTTTTTCGTACCATTCTTATTAGAGACCTTTCTGTGTTTACCATTTCTAATAACTCTTGGTTTGTTTTCTTTTCTCTCCAGGACATAATTTTGAAAATTCTCAGGAACGAAGTTTCAGTTGACTCTAGTCTCTTCCTCTATTAGTGGTTGTCCAGCACTCACGACTGTAGAAAAGAACAGACCATACATACATACGCTGAATTTTGTGTCTATTTGGTGTAAAAAAAAAAAAAATACCAAAAAAAATTTTCAAATGTATTCTATGACCTTCACGGTCGACCTATGTCGATTCTGACACTCCTTGTTTGGTTTCAATGTAAAGCTTCACAATCGTTTCAGAGTCAAAGGATATGCACTTTATTTAATTGGATTTTTTTTTTCGAGTATAAAAACTAAAAGCATTTAAATTTAAAAGAAAACCTTGGCATGTAACTCAATTTATTACCTAAACGCATCAGATGTTTTTTTTTAAGTTTAGTTTTTTTCATTGAATCATCTACCAATAGAAATCATTTGAGCATAGATTTCCCACTACAGCACCCCCTCACCCACACACCTTCAACTTCTTTGCTTTCAACAGGTTTGATGATTATCAATGTGGAAAAAAAATTAATCATCATAATTTTTAATTAACATGGCTGATTGACATTAAGAAAATCTGAAAGTAAATTTCATGTCAGGCATGAAAAAAAAAAAAAAAAAAAAAAAAAAATTGAGGGGATTTTCATAAAAATTTGCAGAAAGTATTTTTAATCTAATTCTGTGATACAAGTGTTAGGAATTTAGAAAAAAAAGGAAATATGTTTAACAGAAGAAAAGCATAGCACATAGTTCACCAAGGAACACAAAAGAAAACTAAAGTAGGATTGTTAATCACGATATGACAGTAATGTGAACAAAAGATCAGTCAGTATATTTTAGAGTTAGTTTTAGGAGTGGCAAGGAGTTTGCAACGATTAAGGACAGTTTTGAGTTGAGGAGTTTCTAGTTGGACATAGTGGAATGCAGATCATGGCTTGGAGCAAATTGAGATGATCTGATGTCAACCGATGAATACGGCTTCATCAGAAAATGTAAATGTGGAACTAGGGTCAATGGTTTCACACATACAGAGTGCAACTTTTGCACAAGGTGTCGAAGTTTGTGCTTTTTATATTTTATTTTATTGTTTTTTTTTTATACTTGTGAACTCGTGTGATCCCCTTGTCAGCTGCCAATGTGAGAGACGACAACATGGCTAAAAAGGAAAATGAAGGAGAAATCATGGAAACAGTGCTGGGGTTGTCGCTTGTTGTTGAGCAGTGGGAGCACACACACACACACACGGTCTCACACTAATTTTCAGATTTTTTTGGAGGACAGTGGAAAAGAAAATTAAGATGAAAAATAGAAAATTGTTATTCAAATTAGAGTTTGGTAATTTTGACACAGTTTCTCACTGAATCAGCGAAGTTGAACAACTTTGAGAATCTGTAATTGTGTTGAGGGAGATAACTGTTTTGAGATTTGTTGTTTATTTTTTTTCATACAAGAATTGAGGATGTTAAAAACCAACAGAACTTTGAGGAATTTTAAGAAAAGAACAAGTGAAGCATGCATGGTTCCCCGTGAGTGCACAGTGAACGAGGCATAAAAAATGACCAAGTTCAGCATTTGCCCCCCCCCATCCATTTAGCCCCAAAAGTTCCCAAGAGGATGTCAAATCCTGGTGAAAATAAAAATGAGCAAACGGTGCAGTTTTAAACCATAACATAATGATCTTCCAAATCACATCCTTACATCATTTGTAGACATTTATGCTGACGACACTACCATTTATGGTAGCACATCTAAGACAGTAAACGACCAAGTTCTCTCCAATTCTCTCTCCTCTGATCTTGAGCACGTAGTACAATGGGGAAAGAAGTGGATGGTTACTTTTAATGCATCTAAAACCAAGATGCTCTCTTTACATCATCAACATTCTGATCCACATCTGGCATCAATTGAAATGAATGGCTCTCGTCTTCAGGAGGCCTCAAGTTTTGACAAGCTTCTGGGCTTGACCATTACTCCTGATCTTAAATGGAACACGTACATCAAATCTGTTGCCAAGGCCGCTGGAAAAATGGTGGGATCTTTCTATCGATCCAGTAAATATCTCACTGCTGATGCTATTCTCTATCTATATAAGAGCCAGGTACGTCCAAGGATGGAATACTGTTGCCACATCTGGGCAGGAGCTGCTAGAAAGGACTTGTCCTGCCTTGATAGAGTTCAAAATAGACTTCGTAGCCTCGTAGGAGATGTCCTTTTCTCCTCCTTGCAACCTCTATCTCACAGAAGAGATGTTGCGAGTTTGTCTCTGATGTATCGTTATTTTCATGGAAAGTGTTCGACTGAGCTTCAATCTATGGTACCCCCTCGTCAAACTTTCACAAGAAACACTCGTCTAGCTGTAAACACTATCAATAATTCCCCCCACTCTTTATCTGTGCCTAAACCTAAACGTAGATTCCATGAACAAAGCTTCTTTCTTAGAACTGCACACCTGTGAAATTGTCTTCCGTTTTCCTGCTTTCCGGCTGACTACAATATGGTTATCTTCAAGTCTAACGTAAATAAGTTCTTGATGAGCCGTTCCATATAAGTTATCAAATTTAACAAATTTTCATTACTAATGATTACTATATTGTCCAATTTCTACTGTAAACTCTTTAACCCTTATCCTTGAGTGGCCTCTTGGCCTTGATAATGTGGTGATGCCTATGTAAAAAAAAAAAAAAAAAAAAAAAAAAAAAACAACATATGTAAATTTGAGTTCTGCACCATGCAAAAAAAAAAAAAGAAATGACTAAGTCACTCATTTGCCCCCCACCCCCACCCACCATCATTTAGCTCCAAAAGTCCTCAAAGCCTGAACATATTAAAATTTGAGTTCAACACCATGTTAAACTGCTAATAAATAGACATACACAGAAAAACATTGGAGAAATATGGTAAAATAGTCCCAAAAATGGACCGTTTTTATTAGCTCATAAAGAGCCCCTGGAGTACACACAAGAGTTATTATGAAGTATAGACAAAAAAAAATTATATAGAAATCAGTAAGTTACAACTTTTCAGAAAGTTTTATAAAAATCCAAGGCATCAATTTTTTTTTTATAAGCACAAAAGTATCAAATTTTAGCCATTTTAACCCGAAAGACATCCTTAGAGGGGGGGGGGCAACCAGAGGTTTCCTGGAAAATCCGTTCTGATACTCTTATCATGTTTAATGTTTGTGAAAATTTCCAAAAATTCCAAGGCTTAGTTATTGAAAAAAGTGCGGACAGACAAATCGACAAGGGTAAATTTACAAATATGCACCAATTTTTTGATTAAAAATTTGGTTATTATATATAGTATCATGCTGACACACTGGTTCTCGTTAGATCACCAGAGTTAAGCAACTTTAAGCCTGACCGGTATTTGATGGGTGACCATTTGAGAATACTAAGCACTGTATGTAGGAGCACACTGACACTTCTGGCAGCTGCTGCATCTCACATAGCCTCCAGTTGTCTCGATCCTGTCCCATCGTTGGAACAGGGTTGTTGGGGCGAGAAAGTGAGGCTAGCTCTATGCTAACAAGCTTCACTTTAAACAAACCCCTGGCGTGAATCATCCTAGCATGATTAGATGGTCATTGTCGTTTTAACAAACGAACCACTGATTATTTTAAAACATATCAATACTTTTCAGGTCACTTTATAAGGACTGTTGACTTGGTATGCCCATCGTTCAGTTAACTATATTAATCTTCATTAGTAATAATTTATATTTCATGCTAAGGCATTTAGTGTTTGTGATCACCTTTCACACACAAAAAGAAAAAAAAAAGAAAAAAAAAAGACGCCTGATCAGCAAAGATTGTGATTGGTGATTAATCTGATGTTTATAAGATAAAAAGATTGATTTTATCCATTTTAAAATGAATTGTTCCAAAATCAAATTCTATCGTCTGGTTGGCTACAAATGTTACAGTACAATTTTAAATGAATATATTTCAAAGTGATACTTGTTTTATTGGTGAATATTTCACTTATTTTTGCAGTCAGAAAACAGAATATTTATTGCTTCAAAAAGAATTGAATTGCTACAATTTTGAATAAAGAAACATTTATTTTATTTAAAGAGTATTTAATTGGTAACGACTTTGGCTGCATGTTAACTGATTTCTGGCTTATACGAAATATATTCTAACCAATATACAGTGCGACAAACTTCTGCTTTTTATACATATTTATTTTAGCCAGTAACGGAAACTAGAAAATAAATTCCTGTAGGTGTATAATTGTCTCCCTTGCGGGGATAATTGGTTTAGTTGCTCGAAGGTGTGTTAATCACGTGATTTGTTCCTTGGGATGTCATGTGATAATCTGACACAGAGCCTGACATAGTAATATGGGAGAAGAATGAGAAAGAAACAAACTTAGAAGTTAATGGCCCGCAATGATGCTGGGTTAGACAGTTGGGAGGGGAAACGGTAATTAAATACCAAGGTCTTATGTACGACATGAAAAACTGAAATTTTAGGAAGATCGCCATCATGTCAGTAATTATAGGAGCAACCGGACTTATGAAAATAATTCTTTAAATTACCTGTCGAATATACCCCGTGAACCAAGTGAAAGACAAATACTAAACAAATTGCACTTACAGGAATGGTTAAAATCTTAAAAAGAATGTATGAGATAGCAGATATGGTTGGCTCTCTCTACCGTGCTAGAAAACTACTTACGCCTGAAAGTATCCTGTACCTCTATAAGGCCACTATTCGCCCATGTATGGAGTCCTATTGTTATATTTGGGCTGGTGCATCTGCTACTTGTCTCACTCCTGGACAGGGTTCAAAAGAGAGTCGCCAACCTGATAGGTCCTGAAATGTCATCTAGGCTTCAGCCTCTGTCCCATCGATGAAATGTTGCAACCCTCTGCCTGTTCTACAAGTACTTTAATCGTAAATGCTCTGACAAACCTACAAGCACTTGTACCCGCCTCGACGTGAATACGCTGACAAACCCGACACAGAGCTATATCCCACCCCTTTACAGTAGAGATCCCTAGGTGTAAGAAAGCCTTCTACTCCAATAGTTTATTCCTCAGAACTGCTAGACTTTGGAACTCCCTTCCGGGATTCTGCTTTCCCAACTGTACTGACATGCAGAAGTTCAAGTGTAATATGAATAGACATCTTGCTCTTCATCTCTCTTCATAATACCCCTGCAACTTATGTCCCCGATAGTAGCCCCCTACTTCAAAGTGGCACTGTGCCTTGTTTGGATTGAAAATTGAATTTAAAAAAAAAAAAAAAAAAAAAAAAAAAGATAAATGTCTGGGATTCCTAGCTAGAACAAACTAAGAAAATTAATAAAATTAAAAAATATTTTGTCTGCTCTTCTGTCAGTTCACAATTTTTTGAAAACTGAATACATTGTGGATTTTGTCTCACTTCGAAATAACAGAAATCTTAACTACGTTTAGAAAACGAAAACCTTACATTAATAGTAAAATTATCAACACATAAATCAGATACCATGACCGAAAATCCAAACTGAAGTCTTGAGACCTTCAGTTTGCCGTTCTACCATCTGAGCTATTTGAACTTTCTTATAAAAAGAGATTAAAACATTACTGTAACAAAATAATTATAGCTGTGATGTCATAGATTTGATTTACGTCATGTTTAGAAAATATGAATTCAAATATAAGCAATTATCATATATATATATATATATATAAACGAAACAGGACTGTATGTCGATGACTATAAATATTTTTACCCCCCCCCTCTTTGGGTAGAGCACTGTTGTAATTAATCTCACCCGCTACTTAATTGGCTGAAAAATGCGACGCTCGCTCTTTGTTTATAAACAAAGCGGTTAGAGCACTGTAAAAGTGGTGGGCAGATGTTTGTTTAAATAGACATCTGGCAAGATTATTTACGGGCGCCGCTCCCGTGGGTTGATCGGTAGAATTGCTGACTGTCAACGCGATGGTTCTAGGTTCAATCTTCGGCTTGGGAGAGGTGCTAGTCTAGCGGCACTGATGAGTTGTGATACAACAAAACAGGACGATGACTACAAATATATATATATATAACAGGCAAAAGTGGCGCGCACGTTTTTGTATGTCTGCGAAAGGCTTTTTTTCGAGGGGCGGGGAGGTTCTCGAGAGGATTACTATTTTGGAGAACTTTTTTATATATTTCCTAGATCATAATATGTACGATTTCTGAATATACGTCATCTCTACATTTATTTTGATAGACTTTTAAAAAATTTACGCTATTCTGTCCTTTCATACGTTTGCTTTTTTTGTATAAATAAAGTGAAACTAATTGAATCGAATCAGTTCGCCGGCTTTCCGGCCGGGACCTCCAGAAACACAATTAGCTTTGATCAACGTTGGGAAAACCCCTCTTATCAGACAATTGCTATTCATTCGAGGGTTCCCCTTTTTCGAGGGAGCTTGGTTTCCCCAACATCGTGGGGAAACAAATGAAATGGCGGAAAGCTGAACTGGCCTTCAGCCAACGTTCATTTCTGCATTTGCGTGAACTCGTTCTCTTAGCAAGTCAACTTTTTAATCGACATCGCTAAATTTGAACGCTTTTCACTGTCTATAGCTTCGGAGCGTGACGGTAAGATCTCAGCTTTTCTTTCACTTTCTTTCCTCAGTGTTACGAGTTTGAGCCTGCCTGCTTGCTAACACTTTTTTTTTTTCAAACACCCAGGCAACACCGGGCACCCCAGCTAGTACAAAAAAAATGATTGGGTAAAACACTATGAATAGAGTTTTTGAATTTGAGATGAGGATTGATAACTGATATAATATTCTGCATGTTCCTTTCTTAGTTAGACCATACGTTATGCTTTGAAAAAGGCCAAATACAATTTTAGAACGCCAAACTGCTTAAAAAAGAAAAGAAAGAAAACAAAAGAAAAGAAAAAAGAAAAGAAAAAAGAAAAGAAAAAAGAAAAGAAAAAAAAAGAAAGAAAAGGCCAAGTTTGCAAAAATTGATTTTAGAAAGGCCAACAAAAATTAATTACCTCCCTTTAATGTAGCCTCGTTTTCAAATATCATAATATGAACATAGTTATAATGGTGGGAGAAAGCAACTCAGTAATTTTAATGTGCAACGCTTTTTCATAGAAGTCAGCAAAACCTTAAGTAAAACAAAAAAAAAAGGGGGGGGGGGCATTCAAAAGAAACAGAATTGTCTGATAAGAGCTGCCAAACTGAAGAAATGCGATTTTATTATTTATATTGAACTATGTAGCACATTATTACTTTTTGAATATTTATTAGTACTTGTCAATTTCTCTGATTTGTGTCAGTTCTATATTTAAAATACAATGGACACTATTTTCACAGAAATGTTAATAAACTCATATTTGCTGTGTGTTATTGATTTTTCTGTACCCCAAAATTCAATTTTTTGCTGCTATTCAGGAAGATATAAGCTTTCTCAAAACATATTTATGGATTCAATATATTTCTCATTCTGTGGAATTTCTACAGGTCCTGCTAGTATGTATTATTCATCTTGGATATTCTCAGGTTTTGGTTGATGTAACCTTCTTTCGATCTATCTTGACTATTCACCAATAAGAGCCATTGTCAAGATACATCTGAAGAAGGTCAATGGTAAGCAGCTGTTGCGATAACGCAAAGTCATTTGCAAAGGTCATTGAAAGAGAAAGTACTGGAAATCTGAGGAGACTTGTCATCCAGACTTCAGGGAACATCACCGGTTGTTGTCAGTGAGTAATCTTTGATGATGGCCTGTGTGAGTACATAACAAATAATAAAGGAAGTCAATCAACAGTAACTGTGTCATTCATACGAACTGTATTTGAAAGTTGCTGGAGTGACAGATGATTCAAAGTATTGTCATTTTAGCATAAAACTAACAGTCATGAGAAAAAGAGAGGGGGTGGGTGCAAGGAGCGTGGGATAGGGGTGGGGGAGACAACTTTCTATCGGCCAATCACAAAAAAGGTGACAAAAAGCAGGTCAGTTCAAAATCGAAAGAACACAAAAGATGTCAAGCAAGCAAAACACATTCTGGAATTCCAGGTATGTCTTCTGACAAGTATATTAAATAGAAAATATTGTGTATTAGTAAAAAAATAATCAGTGTGTGTGTATTTTTGTTTTGTAACATGGACACACTTATCAAAGCCACTCGAGGATAAGAGTTCCTATTTACTTTCCTCCCCATGAAAGCAGAATTAGACACCAAGGTCGGTTATTAATGTGGGGGAAGGAAAAAAGAAAAAAAAATTGTCTCGGTCGTGAGGGATTTCTCCACTAATATTGTTGGTCAGACAAGAAACAATACCTCGAATGAAATCAAAATTTGATTACTCAAGTAGATGACTAAAAAAAAAAATTTGTAAACATTGGACATGAAAATGACCATGTTGTAGCCAGTTGGGAAGCAGCCCTGTGATATTGCATTTCATGGCTGGAAATGCATTGTCCAGAAAAGTTTGGTTTAGTTTTAGGCACACTAATAAAGAAAGAAAACTTTACAGTGATTGTAGATAGATGGATTTTTGGTGAATATGAGGGCGGAGGGAGGGTTGAAGGGCAAGTTAAGAAATATGTATGTGCGAAATGGTCTGGTCTATAGACTTGAAACTTGATATAAACGGGATTCGGACCTGTAGAACAAATTCAATTTGGTTTTTAGCTGGTAAAAATAGCTACTAAAAGGTCAAAATTTTTAAAAAATTGGAATTTGGCAGGCATAAGTTGACTAAACTTGTATTTTCACATGTGCAAATATACATTTATAAGTGTAACTACTTTAAATATATATGAACTTAGCTCAGATGGTAATGAATAGTGCTGGAGAGCTTAGGCACAATATAATAGTTTTGCTAGTTAAAGTTATAATTAAAAACTTACATATAGTGTAGAATACACACAAAAAGTGTACTGATTTTGTCATTTAATTAAAGACCTCTCCAGAAAAAGAGGAAAATAAAGTTATACATTTAATATATTGAGATTATAATGTAGAGCAGAAGGCCCACCTGGCATTGCCTGGCTATCAACTTCTACTTCAGCATAGTCTTGCTTCTAGGTCTGAACCCCATAATAGCGTCTTTATTCTCATCTAATAATTTCTATAATCGTAAATATTCAAGTAATAAAATAAATTAACCATTCCATCAAATAAAATGTGACCGAAATGTGGTTAAATAATAAATTGTTAACTATTCTGCACTTTCTAACAATTTGTGGTTCGTTGTCACACTGCTGTTAAAGCTCACGATTCCAAATTCACTCATCCCTGTCTGATAAATAGGCTTTTTATTCAAACCAGTAGCATCTAATTTGCATATGAGATAACAAGAAATCTCGTTACTTCACAAGATTCACCAGCATATTAGATGAAACAACTATGATTTTTATTTATTCGTTTTTTTTTTTTTGTTTTTTTGTTTTGTTAATTTTCTTTCCTTGAAGATTGTAGTGCTGATTATAGGGCAGGCAAACCAGCTGCCAACATTGCCTTGCTTTTTATTGAAACCAACCGAGAGCTCTTTTTAGTATCCTTGTTGTTCCCTTAAATGCAATTGTCTGGATCTCTTTTGCCCTTAGTTCATCAGGAATATTAGTTAGGTAGGACTTCAGGTTCTTCTTCATAAGCCCTGTAGCACCTATGATAATTGGTATGATTGATATCTCTTTAAGATTCCAGTTTCTTTTCATATCATACATGAGACCTTGATATTTGGTCTGTTTCTCCCTTTCAGCTCTGTTCAGACCTCCATTAGGAACACTGACTTCAACAAAGGTTGCAACTCTCTCCGACTTATTCCATATAACTATGTCAGCTTTGACAGCAGATTTTCAAGATAGGTGGCTACAGGGATAATCAAAACCCATCATGCTGCACAAAATCAGGTTTGTACCAATTTTTGCACTTATTTGCTTACGAGCAGTGAACAGGCATTTTATTACATGGAAGTAGTTACATTTAAAAAAAAAAAATATATATATACATACACACACACACACACTTAGAATTAAAAAAAAAAAATACTAATGAACTATTGATTTTGCTTGTTTTTCTTTAGATTAAGGGAGGTAATTCTTGAAGTAGCTATATTTCCATAATTTCTTGTTGAATTCGATTTGGCAAACAAGCATATAAAGTCCTCAGAGTTATAGTATTATTTATATAGATTTTAAGGATTTTTTTTTGCTAGTTGATATCTAGTAATCAACTAAATAAAAAAAAAATCACCATTTCTTACAAAGTTTTATATACTTGATTTTTGAGAACTTCAATGGAAATAAAATGAAACCAAAAAGTAATACACAACCGTTAGTAAAATGGTGAAAGATCACAGATGTTGCAACTATTTACTGAATCATAAAAATATGTCAAAGTAGAACCTTTCAAAAAAAAAAAAAAACCTATTGTGCAATTTATTACTGATCATAAACTATCTGATCACATCAGCAGAGTTGTGAAAACTCATTGATTATTTATTTGGCCTCATTAAGCTTTCCAGTGTGAGGCTATCCAAAATATGCGTTGAAGGCAAAATACAAGGAAGTCGGTCAACAGAAAAAAATGGATGAACAGTGGAAAGCTTGGAAGATACTCGACCATAATTGCATATAATCTGCATCTAGCATAGAAAATTTATCTACTATTATATTAAACAAATTTTGTGTATGTGGGGGAATGTTTGTTCCCTATGGACTCCGAAATGGTTGGACCAATTCTTTTGACATTTTATATATATATATATATATATATATATATATATACTAGCCTGGGTGCCTGGGTGTTTGGAGGTGCATGTTGAGGATAAAAAAGAAGAGGTAGTAGGCAGGCAGACAGGCTCGAACCTGTACCGAAGGAGGAAAAGAATGTACTTAAAAAAAAAAAAAAAATGAATAAATAAATGAATAAATAAAAAATAAAAAAGTGACGTTTTTCTGTTGCGCCCATCGCTAAACCGGAAGTGGTGAAGGTTTAAATTAAGGCTAGTTAACCGAAAAGAGGGGGATGACTTTCGAAAATATAGGTGACAAAAGTGAACCCTCCTTGTAGAAAAGTGCCCAGTTGAGGTGAATGAATTAATGGTTTTAACCAATTTTTGGATATTTGTCGTCTAAAGGGTTGAGCTTCAAAATGATAACGATCTTGTGGAAATCCGTCACCTCTGTCAAAAGTTTTAGGCAGGTATACAAGCATACATACATTTAAACAGACAGGTGAGATTTTTATATATATATAATTTTTGAATAACACCGAACGTTGTGCCACTATTAATTGCTGAGGGTTTAGTCTTTTTTTTTATAGTTTAAACATAAACCATTAAAAAGAAACTTTCAAAAAGAAAAGCAAAATACACTTCTGAAGTATATTTCTCCTAATCCCTAATTGTATGTTTAAAAAACAAATTAGATAAAAAAAAACTAAACCCTCAATTAATAATGGCACGTTCGGTGTTATTCAAAAGTGTTATAAAATTATGTACCCATAAAAGTCATATATATGCACTTTGCCTATATGTGTGAGTTAGTTTCCCATGAACTTCGAAACTACAGAGCTGACTTTTTGGAAATTTCAAATTTTCTTGGTATATCTTGTAGCCAGACTTTGTGGACACCCTGTATATGTGTGTGTGTGTGTGTGTGTGTGTGTGTGTTTTATTTTATATATGTGTTTCTTTTTTATTACCGTTTTATCTGTTTGGTTATATATATATATATATATATATATATATATATATATATACACACACACATACTAGTGGGGGGGGGGGTGCCTGGCGTTGCCCGGGGGAAAAAGAAAAAAATGTATTGGGAGGGAGGTAGGCTCGAACCTGAAGCTTTCATCTCTACATTTATTTTGGGCGAGTTAAAAAAAAAAAAAAAAAAAAAAAAAAAAAAATGTTTTCCAGTGTTAGTTTGTCTTTTTCGTATAAATAAAGTGAAACTGAATCAAATAAACTCGTTGGCCTTTCTGGCCAGCACGTCTTGAAGGTAATCAGCTTTGATCATTTGTGGGGAATACCCTTCATATCAGACAATTGCTATTCATTTGAGGGCTCCCCCTGGGAAAAAAAATAAATGAAACAGCGGAAAACTGAACTGGCCTTCAGCCAACGTTCATTTCTGCACTTGCGCATTCACTTAGCAAGCCAACTTTTTGATGACATTGCTAAATTTGAAAGCTTTTCACTTCCTCTACCGTCGTAGCATAGCGGTAAGATATCACACGTTTTCTTTCACTTTCTCTCCCGCCTTCGCATCACAGGTTCGAGCCTGCCTGACTACTTTTTTTTTTTTTTTTTCTTTTACACCTCCAAACACCCGGGCAATGCCAGGTCCGCCTGCTAGTTCATTAATAAAAGACTTCTACAATATGTAGACCATCAAACTATGAAGGTTGCTATGAATAAAATAATACAAGAAAAAATAATAATAATAAAAATAAGGAAGCGAGTTATCTTGGAAAACACAGATGTTGTCCCAAAGGCAATAACAGAAACAATTAAGAAATTAGTGCCAGCTCTAGAGACTTGGTGGTAAGGGTTATTTTCTATGGCTTTAGCAGAAGAATATTACTCATTTCATTCAAAAAGGAGGGACCAAATGTGTTATCGCCTCTACAGAGGAAGTTCCGTTTTAGTCAGTATTCGCTTTGGTATGTCTACAAAAAATATTGGACTTGATCTTTGAATTCTTCGAAAAACATTTTTTTCACATTTATTCAATTAGATGTTTAGCGCAACATAAATTTTGAAAAATATTTTTTAAAATCATTTAAATACTTCAACTATTTTTTCATCAGCAGCAGCATCGTAAACGTAATGGTAAAAGTGCATGCAGATGTAGCACAAGAGTTTAACCATATTATAGCAGGCCACCTGGCATTGCCCGGTCGGAAAATATGCATAATATAATATTTTTAATTCATGCAGATTTTCTATTGATTATTATCCAATATATAGCAATGCTTTCAAAAGTTATCTGATGTGGGTACCATCTGTTACAATCTAAACCGGCACGTTTAGCACCCTAGCCTTAGTTATTAGTTATCTCTCAAGCATCGTTATTGTCGGAACTACCGACAGATGGATACAAGAGGTTAAGTGACTTCGAGATATGAAAGCTTAATTTTACGCATGTGCAAAAGTAACAGCAAGAATGTTTTATTCGACTCCCCCTGCCAAAAGCCAACTGTTTTGTTTTCAATTCTGACCACTTAGCAGCAATTTTTGCCTGCTAAAACAAATTGAAGTGTTCTACAGATCTAAATACCCCATAACAAGGTCACTTACACACACACATAAATAGATATAAAAATATTTCTGTGTGCTAGAACATTTTCATCTTAAATTCTATGCAATTATGCAGAATGTAGAAACTATGCATAAATAGAATTCAGCATAATAGTGAAATGAAACCAATCATCCAATGAGATACCATAAATAATGAATAAGTAATTAAGGCTCGTTTTTTAAACGAATATGCAAATTAGTTAACCTTCATTTGCATATCTATGACAGGGCATATTACGCTTGTTTTAATAGGTTTTAAACAAAAAATGTAGGCTTTTATATCCATGTCTGAAATGGAAAAAACTCAACTTTGTGTGTGTGTGTGTGTGTGTGTAACAGATTGAGAACCTTCTAATAGATATTGGGGAGGGGGATACATCATCTTTAAAATTAGATTTTCATGTATTTTGACTTGCTGTCATTTTCATCTTAAGCATGTGTCTGCATCTTATTAATATTTGATCGTCCCTGAAGAGCAGCCAAATAAACTGAAGAGAATATTTTTCTATCATCAATTGCAAAATGAATTTGTTGATGTTATTGTACAGCATTCACTCAAGGCAGGCAGGTTGAACTGGCTTCCTCCAAAGGAGGAAGTGTCAAGAGAATATTAAATTCACAGGCGCTTCCCCAGTTGCCTGTAACGTTTAGTGCATTTTTGGTCAGGAAGCCAGTACAGTATAATCGCGGGATACGGTATTAAAAATTAGTAACAAAATACAGTACAGTATACAATACACATGTATATAATGAAATAACATTATAAGTAACATCGTAAAGAGGGGCAAATACCATAACCAGGGACCGGAAAAACATTGTATTCAACATTGTAACCTGAAAACAAAAAAAACGTATCCTAGGGTTCTACTGTATCTCCAGACAGCCTGATCTGGTAGCACCAGATATCCTAACAGGTATTAACATTCTGGGCCAAAGTAGACCAGGGAGGAATGGTGACTAAGGAGCAAATTTATATTTCCTTCAGTCTTTAATCATTTGTCATAATTAGCATAGTTTTTACTAATGAGCCTGAAGACTAGGGTTCAATCCTCAGTCAAGTCATACCTCTAAATAAAAACAAAAGGAAGCTATTTCGATGATCCCCACCTTTTTTTTTCTTTTACACTCAACATTATAAAGCAAAGATAAAGGTTAAGAGGAGCAATCCAGAGAAAAGAGTGGCACCTTCCTTTACATCTAGTTTTTACTAGCCTGAGTGCCCGGCGTTGCCCAGGGGTTTGGAGGTGTGCGTTGAGCAAAAAAGTGGTAGTAGGCAGGCAAGCTCTAACCTGTACAGCGAAGGAGGCAAAGAAGGAAAGGGAAAAAAAAAACAAAAAAACGTGACGTCTTTGCTGTTGCGTTCATCACCAAAGCGAAAATGACGTAGGTTTAAATTAAGGCTAGACAATCAAAAAGAGGGGATGACTTTCGAAAATATCGGTGAAAAAAAGCGACCCTCTCCTTGTAGAAAAGTGCCTAGTTGAGGGTGGAGGAATTAATATTTTTAGCCAAGTTTTTGATATTTTTCGTCCGAAGGGTCGAGCTTCAAAACGATACCGATCTCGTAAAAATCTGTCGCCTCTGTCGAAAGTTTTAGGTAGACATACAAACATTTAAACAGGCAGGTGAAATTTATATTATAGACTAGCGGGGATACTCGTCGTTGCCTGGGTGTTTGTAGGTGTGTGTGTGTTTGGGGGGGGGGGGTAAAAATTTTTTTAAAAGTTTTGGTAAGTAGGTAGGATCGAACCCGGAGGCGAAGGTGGAAAAAAAAGTGTGAAAAAAAAAAAAAACTGGCATAATACCCACTCGCCCACGAAGGGAGAGTAACTAAACAGAGTTTAATTTTAATGATTAAAAAGTTAAAATCGACAGGAGCGCGATTTTAATGATCACACCATAGAAGTTCCGCAGTGAACATTTACTCTGAGACAGTTTTTCGGGTTTCGTTTCCCAACTTTTTGTTTCGCCAAAATGTTGGGGGGGGGGGGGACCAGCTCCCCATAAAGAGGAGAGTGTCCATCCCCCACATGGATCAAATGCCCAGCTTTTGTGCCGGGAACCGCACCTTCGCTTCAGATCAGTTTCGCTTTTATACAAAAAAGCCGAATCAACACGAGAGACGCCGAAATAGCAAGAATCGTGTAAAATTCGACAAAGAAATCTAGACGCTACGCGCGTCCACAAATCCTAGATATTATTATCTAGGGGATATATAACTACTTCTAAGCAATAGTAACCCCCCCCTCCCAGGAACCCCGGCGAAAAAGCCTTTGTTGGATATACAAAGGCTCTTGCGCGTGTTTTGGCTTTTTTTTTTCTTTTTTTTTATATTATAGATTAGTTGTACTGACCTGGTATTGCTCTGGATGAAGTGAAATTATTTGTTTGCACATGTTTAAACACAAAAGGTAGACAACTATTATATTCTTCAATTTAAAAGGAGTTATTCCCCCTTGAGTATTTTTAATTTTAAGTGGTTACTTAAAAAGTGTTCCATATTAGCAATCATCCGAGTCAGACTAAGCATTTTTTTTTAAACGAATTAACTTCGTATTTTATTATATTACAAATATTACAATACAACAATAACAAATGAAAAAAAAAATGACTATTTACAAAGTTGGATTCATCAGCTTGAATGCTATTTGGGCCTGACTTTGAAAATCTAATAAAATACCTTTATCTTCTATACTCCTATAAATTTGTTTTTTTGTGTATTGATATTCATATTAAAAACCCTTTCTTCTATTTATTTAAAAAGAAAATACAACTTTGTTATATATGCGTCGTGGAATTGCATTCATCTGCAAAAGATCTAGCTAATTTGCATATTCTTTTAAACATCCATTTTAATTAATTCCCTATTAGTTTTTTCGGTTTTCTTATGGTATGATCATCTTTAGTTAATTATTACGTGTAATTATATTCATGCAGATATTCTACATGATTTATACTTGTGTAATATTTGCATAAAAAGGTTATAATAAACACAAACTTCTTTCTATGTATATTTATGTATGCATATATATA
Source organism: Euprymna scolopes (assembly GCF_053919585.1). NCBI lineage: Eukaryota > Metazoa > Mollusca > Cephalopoda > Sepiida > Sepiolidae > Euprymna > Euprymna scolopes. The sequence continues at coordinate 77,359,010 of NC_136513.1, read as the reverse complement.
TTTGCATAAAAAAATTTTGCCTACCAAATTCCTGTCAGTTTTTGGTCTAGACATGAAACTTAATATATAGGGTATTCAAACCCATGCAAAACTGTTTGGGTTTTAGCCAAGGAAAAACGGTGCAAAAGTGAAAATTAAAAAATGGAATTTGCCAAGTGAAGGTCGAACGATGGTATTATGAATATGCATGCGTAACGTAATGGCTATTAGTTCAGGTTTTAATTTTTAGACTTGCAACAAACATGTCTTCATAACTCAGGCATTAACGTCAAAGGAAAAAGTAAATCGTAAGCTAAACGTTTTGGTTTCGATTCTCTGGTGGATCAGGAGTCATTTTTTTTTAACTTTTAAATCATTGCTACATATTAGGTCCAATATAAAATAATAAATATGAAATCTGCATTAATCAAAATATCATATTTAAGCATATTTTCCAACCAGGCAATGCCAGGCAGCTTGCTAGTATATATAATTTGGATTCTTGGGCCTAGTGTTTTCACCTCGAGTGTCATTTTCACAAAAATTTGGTCAATGTAACCTCCGACCTTCTTTAAGTGTATCTTATTGAAGTTGGGAATTTTTTGTCGAACTTGGGAATTTGGACGGAATATCGAATGGAACCCTTTATTTACTTCATGAGGGTAACATGCTCTCATTAAGTCAGACCCTTTATCCAGTCACGGCTACGTAATCTGCTATTGTATTTTTTAGTCAGCCATACTGAGAATTGAACCTTTAACCTCCAGAAGTTTACTTTTACAATTGATTTTGTTCCAAGTACTCTAACCATTGCGCCACAGTTTTGCAGAAATTCAGAAACGTAATACCTTTACATATGTTACAGATAATTATTTTAAAGATTAAAACTTTACACCAAAATTAAAATAAGGAATTTAATTATTTGAATTTTGATAATATTGGAGTTGAGGTCTAGGTTCTTCTTTCAAATGTTCATTATTCCACTGAAATGTATTGTCAGAATATTAGTCATCTGCAGATTTTTTGGGTGGGTGGGTTGGGGTAAACTATAATGACCAATTAACGAGGGTGGGGGGCAGAGGAAGTTGCATAAAGTAATATTAGACTAAAGTCAATTTTCTTTTTCTTTTTTTTTTTAATAGCTATTAAATCAAATAAAATAATCACCAGAAAAAGGAAGCTGGTTAAACACACAAAAAAAAAAGAAAAGAAAAAAAAAATGGAGAAAAAGCTACAGACAGTCCTTGGTCTACTTTTACATGTTATCTTTTAAACACTTAGCAAAAAAAAGCTCAAAGAATCGGCTTTTCTCCTTTTTTCTTTTTCTTTTTTCAAAGTTTAAAGTGCATTCCCACACACATCTATTTTAGACTTAAATTTTTGTGAGTACTGGTACAACTTTTGAACTGGACAAAAACCAACTAAGTTAGGGTTAGTTTAGGGTCAAAAATCAACAAAAATAAAGTTTGTGTTTTATCTAGTTCAAAAGCTAACATAGCGTAACGTAGTCGTTAACATGTATGAACCAACACGTTGTAGACTCCGTCGCAAGAAACATAAAAGAGGAAAGAAATTCAACTTGTTTCAGGTTTTAACGAAAGAACTTTATTCACCCATTTCTGGCAACGTGTGACTTCTCATATCGGCTATGACGTCACCCACGTGTCTAAGGTGATCACCAGTCTGCGCACACGTTTTTCTTTTTATATTTTTTTTCCTTGCCATGACATCTCGCACACAGCTTGGTCATTTGCACATGGCTGCCATACACACTTTTTTTTGTTGTAACTTTTGTTCACCACTGCCACACACAAAAAAGAAAAAAGGCATATTGCCACTGAACCATAAGGAGCGATTGTAGTAGGGTCAGATTTATTTTGGAGCAACCTGGTTGGGGAGCTGGACAGAGATAATTGTTTGCATTATATTTCAATTTCTCTCTCAGTACAAACAGATCAGGGAGGGAATTTTAAGCAAGTGTGTACCTCTGGAGTGAGGGTGAGGTTAAATTGGCCATGGTCACTAATAACTGTAAAAGCTTAGATATAAAACATATGTCAACTTTACAAGGTAAAGAAACCTTGAAGAGTTAAGAGAAGAACAATAAATTACAAGTTTTAGACATATGTTAATTATTCACAGAAGAGGTGGCCAGATGGGAGGGGAGATAACTCACTTGTCTCCACACCTTAAAAATTTCTTACACCAACTCCTGTTTCCACAAGTCAATTCATCAAAAAAGAAGTGAAAGCTGGCGGTCGGATTAAAAGTTCAAATATTTTACTTAGAAAGCCAAAAATGTTCATGTGTGGGTGATTCTAAATTAAATTAAAGGCTTTATAATAAAACTAAACCACATGTCGGATAAGTATTTGTCTATCTATATATAAAGTTAGGTATGTTCATATGTTTATGAATTTGTAAGTGTAGACTTCACTAGTCAACTAATTAACCGATCATTATGAATTTTGGAACATAGCTGCTAGGTGCAAGCAGTCGTAATGCAGGCTATATATAATTATGAATAAATAAATATTTTCGTCCGTAGACATACGTTTTGTGTTTTATTATTATTTTACACTTGTCAGTATGGAATTATGTAATCGCATTGCCGGGTAGAACGATTCAAAGCCAGGAGCTATGCATTATGAATAGAGCTATGACAACAGCATATTCTTTTCCTTGTTTTGATTCTCAGGTATATATCCATTGATATCTTGTATGTTTTTATGTAGAGTGATGTGGTTCTTGCTTGATTGTGTCTGTGTTGGATATATACTTGAGAGCCAAACAATGAAAAGAAGATGCTCTTATCATAGCCCTAATTATGAATCCTGGTTTTGTAACAAGGTGGGCTCCATCTACCATGCTAGAAAAATACTTAGCTCTCATATAATCCTATATCTTTACAAAGCCACTATTCGCCCATGCATGAAATATTGCTGTCACATATGGCCTGTTGCATCAAACACTAGTCTCTATTGGACAGGGGTAAAAAAAATAAAAATAAAACAAGTAATCAGAATTAGATTGGTCTCTCCTTTTGTAAATTGCCATTCTTTAAATAAACCCTTTGAAAACCAACAAGTCTCCATTACACAAGTTTTATTCGCCTAAGTCAAATAGCTGATCAACAGCCACTCGATGATGCAAAGCACACAGAAAAAAGGCCAATCATAAATGACAAAAGAAGCGGCTATAAAAAGTATAAACGACCAGCAACCGTGCATGTATGGCAAAAGACTATTTTGTTGAGTATTTCTTAATCGCTCGCTGGCGATACTGCACACACATATTCACAAGTGGATGAACGGTTCACTTCATTTTTTATTTTAAATGTTGAAAATACTACACTCGAAATCATCTTATTAAAAAAAAAATTTTTTTTTAATTAAAATTTTTAAAAATCTTTAAAATAGAAGTTGGACATGGTCACTAATAACTGTAAAAGCTGACGTATAATAAAACACGTACCATTTTATAGTTTAAAATTTTTAAATTGTTCCCTGATGTAGTCATTAAAATAGAGATAAAGCATATATATATATATATATATATATATATATATATATAAAAAGGTCAACATGGCGTTGAAGACCAAATGAAGACTCACCATTAAAAAAGTTGATTTCTAGGAGTATTAAGGTCTGGTATGAACAAATAAAGTAGTCCTTATGATATTAAGACCTTCATTATCCAACGCATTTCCTATTGTTTTCACTGGTCACCATTTTTAATGGGGAGGGGGGGGGTTGTATTGCTTGAAGAATGCGTCAAGTGTCTTATGTAACAAGAAAAAAAATGGCGGCCACTTTAAAGGATGATAGAAAACATTGGAATATGAAAGTTTTAATATCATAAAAATGGCTTGCCAGCAACGAATTTAACTGTGATATTGGTTCATATCGTCCCCGAATACCTCTAAAAAAGAAAAGAAAAAAAAAAACAACTTTAATGGTGGGTCTTTATTTGGTTTTCTAGTTCACAATAACAAAAAAAAAAATCTTACTTTGTCAATGTAACTGCCTTCTTCCCTCCTTTACACCGTGCAATTCGTTTATTATAGTTATATGATTATAACAGTGAAGCAAGATAGTTTGGGGGGGGGTGAAAAGAAGCTCTAGAAACATCCACCCATCCCTTATCACAAGTTGAATGGTGCTGCCATAGCCAATCCCACTGGGTTGCTAAGCACTTTCGTTCTGCACATTTAATTCAATAAAAATGGAACAGAAGAGAAAAGAAAAAATCCTAACATTTGGAAGTGATTTATCATCAAGAATATCAGCTAAATATGGTGACACTTGAAAATAAGAGGAAGTGCAACAGAGAGAAGGACAGTGAAAGAGAGCAAGAAAGAATGACAGATGACCAGAGCAATGAGACTTTAATAAAATAAATGTGTAGTTATTTATCATGCTATATATACATACATACACGCATACATACATATATATATATATGTGTGTGTGTATATATATATATATATATATATATATATATATAATTAGGGAGTGTACCGATTAATTAGCAGGTAATCTGTAATTGGCCTAATCGGCTACTTTGCCGATTACTGATTAATTGGCTGATTAAATACTTTTCTCTTTCCTATTAAATTTAAATCATTTCATCAGTGCCAAGCGACTCCTCAGATAGCAGTTAATGTGTCAAAACTAATTTAACTTAACATTTAGTTAAGTGTTTCACCATTATTATAACTTGCCTTTATTAACTAAAATTACAAAATATAAAGCACAATTTTCAATTCTGAAATGAATATAATTAAACAATTAGATAAGAAAACAGAAATTACAAACCAACTACAAAGTATAAATTGTAATTCTTTAAGTGAAAAATTATAAGCTGAAGTTCTGCACCTGCTGTTCTACTTCCTCTTCTATTCTTGCTGCCTGCCTGTGTATTTAAAGTTGTATACTTTTAAGTTGTAATGTAGAAACATTAAAGTTTCTCTATTCTCAGCACACGGCCTGTTCCTCATACGTTCATACATATTACCGCCTGTGCTAAAGAGCCGCTCACTCTCAATATATGAAGGTGGTGCACTTAAATATTTTGAAGCCAGTTTACTTAGCAGTGGTAAGATCTTCTGTGTCTTTTTCCACCACTGAAATGGATCATTACCTTTTTCAAGTAGTTGTAAAGCTACCTAACGGTCAAGTTCTTTTGGGCACTTAACCATAAGGGATTTATTCCTTTTGAGTTTAGATTGTGATTGTATTTCTGTTGTAGTCTCCATGTTTAATTCAGCTTCTAACCGCTCTAAGTTTTGATTTGTTACTGTAGGCTTCTTTGAAGCTAATTCGTCAAAGAGGCTTGAAAGAGATACCGTTTTACTTCAACTTTGATCTTTTTGACCCTCAACAGAGCTTGAAGTGTATCCTGCTGATTCTGCTTCATCATCATCAGTAGAAATTCGAAGATGTAGAATCCAATTCTTAGTGTTTTCCATGTCATTCTTTTGAAATTTAAATTTGAATCTAGGAAAGTAGACAAGTTTTTTTTATTATTTATATAGGACGAAAATCTTGTTTCCATTGATTCTTTTAATTGTTCAACAATGGTAAGGATTCCACTAAAGTCAGAAATATGGGAATTAGATTGGACAGCTTTTGAAAGAAATAACCTGAAAGCTAAAATTGGTTGTATTATCACCGATATGGTTGAAATTCTTGCTTCTTTAGTGATTTCTTCAAATGGACTCAGCAACTGGACAATTTTTTAAACAAGTCCTCAATGGTAAATTGTTAGGGTAAGAATTTCATAGCATCACAAATTCTCATATGAAAAAAAAAAAGAAAAAAAAAAAAAGAAAAAAAAGAAATGAATCTCTTATTAAAAAAAAAATTCCAATTTGTGCGAATGATTCTGCTTCACATATATGCCATGAAAAAGTCCTTTCTAATTAATGTTTACCAGGTATTGTTATTTTGAAAAACAGCCAAGTTAGTTTGCTTATTTTAAAATTGGTAAATATTAATCAGAAGGGACCTTTTCTGAGCATTCAACTAAGTAGAACGGTCTGCACAAACTGGAAATAAATCATTTGTAAACAATCACATCGTTTACTTGAATAAAACAAGTGATTTGTGTCACAAGCATTGAAGGACAACTGAAGTCTTTTCTCTGTAGGTGTTTGACTGGGGGAAGGGGTTGAGGAAACCACCTCAAATGGACGAATGTGATCAGTGCCAAGCGAAGAATTCAACAGAATCGCAAAGAAAAATACCAATTGTATAAAGAACTATTGTTAATAACATGCAGTTCTTTTATTAAAATTAAATTGATGTTGAACATGTACGTTTACTTGATTACATCGTTTACTTGAGTAAATAAAGTGAAAAATACTACATAAAATCATTACATTTTCTTGAGAATACTATTTTAGAAGTACATGGTGATATTTTGGATATAGCATTCTACGATATGTATTGATTAGGCAGGCAACATTCCAGATCTGAATCTTAATAGTTTTTGTGATTTTGAAATGAATAGGTTTACGACATTTTGGTACTTTATTCCTATCACCAAAATTGAACAAACATATCAGCATTTTTATAAGCTTATAATGAAGTTGCAGCCGGAATTGTTTAAAAAAAAAAAAAAAAAAAAAAAAAAGGCGTATGTATAGAATTATATTTAGTGTTCATATTTACTGCCATTTGATTCAATTTTATTTGATGATACTTTAAAAATAGTCCACCAATGCAATTTTGCTATTATAAATGAAACAATGTTCACTTTTCACACCTAAAAAAATGAAGGCCGAAATTAAATTAGAAATAATTGTACCTTTACTTCTTAGTGTCTTCTTATACTGAGAGTGATGAAAGCATCTTTTGTGGCATTTTTACTTGTTGTTTTGTGTTAGTTGGTTTCAAAGTTGCAATGTTATAATTTACACATGTTCGTGCTTCTTCATCCTCAGCATGGTAGTGTATCCTGCTGATCGTATGTGAAAAGTAGATGCAGAATCCAATTCAAAACATTGTCTATGCCAATCTTTTAAAATTCTTATTTGAATTATGGATCTAGGAAAGTAGATATACACAAGTTTTTATCATTTAGATAGGATGAGAATTTTGTTTCCATTTCCTGAATTGTTCAACAATTGTAAGAAGGATTCCACTAAAGTCAGAAATACTAGAATTAGATTGGACAGCTTTTGACAGAAATAATCTCGGAGATAAATTTGTAGGTATTATCATTGATATGGTTGATGTTTTGTGACTTGCTTCTTTGGTAATTTTTTCAAATGAACTCGGGAACTGGATATTTTTTCAAACAAGTCCCCATTGGTAAGTTGTTGTGGTAGGAATCTTACCAGCACACATTGCAAGAGCTTTTTGTTTTTCTTAATCCATTTACAGCATGTATGTTGAATTCCACCATGGTTACCTCTTGCATGTGTTTGTTTTTCCAAATTAAACTGATCCTGCATTCAGTTAATTTGTTAATCACTAATAGAAAGTGATTAAAGTGAGAAACTGTATTTCTGTTTGACGTAATGGTTATTCTTACAGCCAGAGTTACAACGTATAATAGTTATTCTAAATCACCAGCAACCATATTTGTTCCTGGATCCCACAAGACTAAGAAAAGCAATTCTTCACTTATTCTTACACTTGTGTGTGCACCAGGGAATGGAACAACTCTAAACACAGCTCTGCATGATTCAAAGTCATTTGAAAGCCAATGATCTGTCAAACTCAGAAAGGTAGCATTATCTGTAGTAGCTATCCAAATGTCTAGTTTCTGTAATGCTGCTAATTTCATCAAGAGACGATTGAATTTTTGTTTTAATTTTGTAAATATATCGAAAATTATTTTGCAGTGAAGTACTTTTTTAAAGAAATGCAGTAATTTGAACACAGTTTTGCAATAAATCTATTAAATCCAATGTCAGATGTTACAGAATCTGGTTAAATATCAACAATCATTTCTCCTATCAGATAATGAATCTTATGACCTGTGATCATTAATATCCCAAACTTTCTTTTTGGCCAATATTGATTCTATAGTAACTTGGTGTTTTGTTGGAGGCTACAAAGTTTAT